>NC_080672.1:84362112-84962112 GCF_030247195.1 Topomyia yanbarensis | reverse complement strand
CGGGAGAAATGACGCGGATTCCTACACCACCAGCACGCGCAAGCGCGTTGGATTTATCGCTTTGCTCGACATCGCTACAGTTAGATTGCATGTGGAAGGTGATCCCTGATCCCCACGGTAGCGATCATTTGCCTATCGTGATTTCAATTGCTAACGGTTCAAGACCATCGAAAACAATTAATGCCTCGTATGACCTCACACGGAACATTGATTGGAAGAGTTACGCGACCGCGATATCCGTTAAAATCGAATCCACTCAAGAACTTCCTCCGGAGGAAGAGTACAGGTTTTTGGCTGGCTTGATTCTCGACAGTGCGAATCAAGCTCAGACTAAACCAGTACCCAGCGCGAATACCCATGGACGGTCTCCCACCCTGTGGTGGGATAAAGAGTGCTCAGAGCTGTACGCGGAGAAGTCCACTGCATATAAGGCCTTCCGGGAAGACGGGTTACCCGCTAGCTATCAACAGTACGCGTCGTTAGAAAAGCGAATGAAGAGTCTAATGAAAGCCAAAAAACGCAGTTATTGGCGCCGGTTCGTCGACGGGTTAACGAGAGAAACAGCGATGAGCACTCTTTGGGGTACGGCTCGACGTATGCGTAACCGTAATAGTACCAACGAGAGCGTGGAATATTCAAACCGTTGGATATTCGCTTTCGCCAAGAAGATCTGTCCGGACTCTGTCCCGGTACAGAAAACGTGCCGCGCCGCGTCTCCTCCCGATACCGCGAACGAAACACCGTTTTCGATGGTGGAGTTTTCACTTGCTCTCTTATCATGCAACAATAACGCCCCAGGGTTAGACAGAATCAAATTCAACTTGCTCAAGAATCTGCCTGACACTGCAAAAAGGCGCTTGCTGAACTTATTTAACAAGTTTCTTGAGGGTAACATTGTCCCTCATGACTGGAGGCAAGTGAAGGTCATCGCCATTCAAAAACCAGGAAAACCAGCCTCCGACCACAACTCGTATCGGCCGATTGCAATGCTGTCCTGTATTCGGAAGTTGTTCGAAAAAATGATCTTGTTTCGCCTCGACAATTGGGTTGAAGCAAATGGCTTACTGTCAGATACACAATTTGGCTTCCGCAAAGGCAAAGGGACGAACGATTGCCTTGCGTTGCTTTCTACAGAAATCCAAATGGCCTATGCTAACAAAGAGCAGATGGCATCAGTCTTCTTGGATATTAAGGGGGCTTTTGACTCAGTTTCTATCAACATTCTGTCAGAGAAGCTGCACCAGCATGGTCTTTCACCAATTTTAAATAACTTTTTGCTAAACCTGTTGTGTGAAAAGCACATGCACTTTTCGCATGGCAATTTGACAACATCGCGATTTAGCTACATGGGTCTTCCCCAGGGCTCATGTCTAAGTCCCCTGCTCTACAATTTTTACGTGAATGACATTGACGATTGTCTTGCCAATTCATGCACGCTAAGGCAACTTGCAGACGACGGGGTGGTCTCTGTTACAGGGCCCAAAGCTGCCGACTTGCAAGGACCATTACAAAATACCTTGGACAATTTGTCTGCTTGGGCTCTTCAGCTGGGTATTGAGTTCTCCACGGAGAAAACTGAGTTGGTTGTTTTTTCTAGGAAGCGTGAGCCGGCGCAACTCCAGCTTCTATTAATGGGTGTAACGATCAACCAGGTTTTCACATTTAAATATCTCGGGGTCTGGTTCGACTCTAAAGGTACCTGGGGATGTCACATTAGGTATCTGAAACAGAAATGCCAACAAAGGATCAATTTTCTCCGAACAATAACTGGAACATGGTGGGGTGCTCACCCAGGAGACCTGATCAGGTTGTACATAACAACGATATTGTCGGTGATGGAGTACGGGTGTTTCTGTTTCCGCTCCGCTGCGAACATACACTTCATCAAACTGGAGAGAATCCAGTATCGTTGCTTGCGCATTGCCTTGGGTTGCATGCATTCGACCCATACGATGAGTCTCGAAGTGCTGGCGGGCGTTCTTCCGCTAAAAAATCGATTTTGGGAACTCTCATATCGATTGCTCATCCGATGCGATATTCTGAACCCGTTGGTGATTGATAACTTCGAGAGGCTCGTCGAGCTTAATTCTCAAACCCGATTTATGTCCTTGTACTTCGACTACATGGCACAGAGCATTAATCCTTCTACGTATACTCCCAACCGTGTTCGTTTCCTAGATACTTCTGATTCTACTGTATTCTTCGACACATCCATGAAGGAAGAGATTCGTGGAATCCCGGACCATATACGCCCTCAAGTGATCCCCAATATATTTTATAATAAATTCCGAGAAGTCGACTGTGACAAAATGTTCTACACTGACGGATCAAATCTCGATGGGTCCACTGGCTTCGGTATCTTCAACAATACTATCACCGCTTCATTCAAGCTCAATGATCCCGCTTCAGTTTACGTCGCAGAGTTAGCTGCAATTCAGTACACCCTTGGGATCATCGACACTCTGCCCACAGATCACTACTTCATCATTTCGGACAGCCTCAGCTCTATCGAGGCTCTTCGTGCGGTGAAGCCTAAAAAGCAATTCCCGTATTTTCTGGGGAAGATACAGGAGTCCTTGTGTACGTTATCTGAAAAATCTTATCAGATTACCTTTGTTTGGGTCCCCTCTCATTGTTCTATCCCGGGCAATGAAAAGGCCGACTCATTAGCAAAGGTGGGCGCATTAAATGGTGACATATACGAAAGACCAATCTGCTTCAACGAATTTTTTAGTATTTGTCGTCAGAGGACACTCAACAGTTGGCAAACCTCGTGGAGCAATGGTGAACTTGGACGATGGCTACATTCCATTATCCCAAAGGTATCAACGAAGCCTTGGTTCAGGGGGATGGATGTGGGTCGGGATTTTATTCGTGTAATGTCCCGACTTATGTCCAACCACTACACCTTAGATGCACATTTGCGGCGTATTGGGCTTGCGGAGAGTAGTCTGTGCGCTTGTGACGAGGGCTATCATGACATCGAGCACGTTGTCTGGGTATGCGCCGGGTATTTGGACGCCAGGTCTCAGTTAAAGGATTCCCTTCGGGCCCGAGGTAGACCACCCAATGTCCCAGTCCGAGATATGCTGGCAAAGCGTGATTTCCCCTATATGTCCCTTATTTATACTTTCATAAAAACGATAAATATCCCAATTTAGCCCCTCTCTTTTTATTTCTCGTTTTTAGAAGTTTCCTCTTGCCGTGTGGAACCGATAAGCTTCAGACTGCCACTATGTAACCGCCGTCGCCCTTATCACTACGGAATCTGAAGCGAGAGCGACTCGAGGTCCGAAGGATTCCCTTTGAAGGATTCCCCGCGGGTCCGAAGAATACCATCCGCCAATCCGACCTACTAGACTGAGGCGCAAATTTGTTTCGCTGATCTCCCGTTTGCCCAAAAGTTGCAAGTTTTGCTCTTCTCTACCGGTCACCATCTACGCCTTCTCTCCCCTGTCCTTGATACAACTACTTCTACACCGATTTTGGAAATGACCAAGCATAAGTATCCGATAAAAAATCAAATTTGTATTCCGTATTCCTAGTTTTAAGATAGTTGTAATTTCTATTCTTTGTTAAAACTATTGTCCCCCATCTTGTAAATAGAATTGTATCCCTAGTTTTAAAACATCTGTGAAATTTTTCATAAATATTTGTTCCCCCTTTTGTGTACCAAACTATATTGTTAGTTTTAAGATAAGTGTAAATATTTCCTAAAAAACTATTACTATTGAATTCCTTGTTTTATAATTTTTCATAAAAAAAAATCTTTTGCCCCCTCTCTTATATATAGAATTTTTTTTTCTAGTCTTAAGATAGCTGTAAATTTTTTCTCTTTTATAAAAAAAATATTTCAACATTGTAACCTCCTAGTTTTAAGATATTCAAAATGTAAAAACAAAAGAATTCGGCACCGCCAAGCTAACGCATTTGTGCCTATCAAATAAACGAAATGAATAAAAAAAAATAAATTACGTAACGCAAAAATTGCCCAAAATTGACTCCCCCCTCCCCCCATGTAACAAATTGTCACAAATTTCTTCATCCCCCCTCCCCTGTTACGTAACAAATTCCCAGAAATTTTTTTTTTCTTCGGTTAAAACATGTTACGTAACGATCTAGCTAACTCCCCCTCCCCTCTATGTCACAACTTGTCACAACTTGTCACAACTTGTTGTGCCCCCTCCCCCCCTAAAAGCGTTACGTAATTTATGAATGGTCCCTTGGGGATAGTCTGTACCGCGCTCGTTTTGTTGACAATATTCTACGCTAAACGTAGCGAGCCGAATGGGCTGTCGGTTTACCATTTTTTTTGTGTCTGCTGTTTCGCATAAACTGTCGCGGTGACAGCCTTCTGAGAGGGATAACATTCTTCGTCCAAACTGGTAAAACTGTCGTCTAGGGCTGTCATATGATGAATGTCACCATTGAACATTTGCATGGAGTTTGAATCGACGCAGCGGCAACAATTTGCGCTAAAGCGGATCCTGCACAAGTAGAAATATTGACGATAAATCATAGATTGATTCTGTAGAATTTAAATGAGATTGATGGATTGAAGCAGTCTTATCAATATATTTATTGACAATATTTCTGTCTCGTGCAAGGTCCGCTTAAGGATCAACGCATGTTTAAGCGAACGAACGTGTAAAGTGTACTTTTCAGCATAACAGTTATACTGTTATGCTAATCATGCGCATTAATTTGGACGTGCTTTAGGCATGATAAAACGCAGTTTTCAAACGTAGAAAAATTTGCCCAGGACAGAATTCTGGCACGATTTTCATTGGATGTCATTTAACATCAGTCGTCAGTTTTCATTACGTTGTCTTGGGAAAATGATTTATAGCATGATGGATTGAATTGATTAAATAAATAGTTTTCTAATGCCGTTTTTTAATGAACAACCCCGGAGCAGTAAGTTGCATTTTCTAGCGAAAGACAGGCACGTAGCCAGAGGGGGGGCTAGGGGGCTAAAGCCCCTCCCGAAATTTTTCAAAAATGAATTTTAAAAACCAGCGACTTTTAACAAAATTTGTTGCTCATTTGGCATGAACAAATTATTGAGAAAAGGTTGAAGAAGGCTATTTCGAAACAACCAAAGGCAATGGTCATGAAATTCAGTGTGCTTTATGCTTTTGCTCGAGCCAGTGAGAAGCGAACGACAAAAATAGTAACTTTTATATGGTGTACCTTGTCTGGAGAATAAAAGAAACTGTTACTATAATTGTTGCTGTAGTAATCTGCCGAGATCAGTGAGTAGCAGTAGCAACAAGTGGTGTTCCAGCCAAATACGATGATTATAAAATTATTGATGATTCGCATAGGACAGAACATTCATAATGTGGAACATTTCCTGAAGGTGTAAATGGAGGTTAGACTTCCGGAAGCCGCCTTTATCGAGTTCTACCATGTCAGGCATTTACCGCTCAACAAATTAGCCCAGACGAAACCATTTATTTCGAACAACTTAAAACACATGGTTGTGTGTGACAATGCTATAAATATGATCCTCCCATATACAGACGATGAGAAAATCAATGTTCCGCTACAAGATCGGATACCGCTTACTCGCAGATTAATGTCACTTTTGGGGGAAATGGAATCCATTCGGAAGGGCAATTATTGAGGGCGAGAAGCAAGGAAGAAATCAGATATTCGCGAACATAAAGGCAGCAACTACGATGATGACACGCAAATGTTCAATAGCGAGATAGAAGTGAACATTCCCCCCTCCCAAAACATAGTTGGTGAGGAAAAAAATATTTCCTCGCCTCGTAAACAGGTTTACACGTGCAATGGCTAAGCGCTTGCGCGAGATCTGCCGGACAACCATTTAAACTCGTTATATTATTTCTATTGTTTACATAAGGAAATATATAAAAGACCCACGACCCCGTTTTTAAATGATAAGTTTTTGAGTTGCACAAATTTTGAATGTCTGTATTAGGTAAGTGCACACTGTGCACTCTGTACTTTGTACTGTGCTACACAAAAAATATTTCAATTTGTCTGAGAACTATTCATCCGAGAAGGCAGTTTTTGTTTCGCGTCATTTTAACGCAATAGGGGTGACCGGAGCTGGTTGGCTGAAGGGGCAGGTTGACCGAGTGCCTTTTATGAAAAGGCTACTATGCGCAGTAGCGACATCTATAGTGATTTTTGTGGGGTATTAGGTCACCAATGTACCGATGTAATTTCAAGTGTTTTGGTGCTGTCGTTTATACAGGAGCACGTTTATTCTTTTTTCGGCGCTGGTGAGTAAATTTCTGTTTCTGAAAAATAATATGTGTGACGCGAATCAATTTACATCCGATTTCCAATAACTTTGTACTGCTGGAAAGGGTATTCAAAACTCAACAGAATGGTATAACGGTTACCAGTGTAACCTTATATTTGTTTGTGTAAATCGTGATTGTTCTCCAAAATATACATTGGGGTAGGTTGGCCGAGTTCTGTGCGGGGCTGGTTGGCCGAGTTGTAAATTTAGTATTAAATAATTTAAACTGATTACCAAATAGAAATAAGAGATTAGAATCACTAAAAGTCGGAAATTGTTTATAAAAAAGTTGATTCCGATATTTTATGAATTAAATGCCAAGCTGCCTTCAGAGTCTGGCGTGGGGCCCTACAATCCTGAAATTTTTCCTCCTGAGGAGTTTCTGACAGGATTGGTCATAGATCGACCCAACCCCGAGCAAAACTCGTCCATTAGCATAGAATCTGCTGCAAATGTAAGCCTTTCAAAAGACGTCAGACCTCTTCCCAAGGCGAGTGCACGATCTGATTCGAAGAAATGGCAAGGTCGTAAACGCCGATTGACTCAAATTTTAACCGATTCCCCAATAAAAGCTGTATTGGAGGAGCAGAAAAATGAAATGAAACTACGTTCAAAAAGGTTAGAAAGACTAAAAAGTAAAGAGTGGATTTTGTTTATACGAAAAAACGATGTTTTTTTGAATTAAAAGTTTTCCACTGATACATTTGACGTGTTTAACTTATTTTACCAAACTCGGCCAACCTACCCCAGCCATGGGCTTGATTGGCCGATTTTTCTTTCCGCATTTGTTTGCTAATAACTTTTTCCCTGATTTTTTCATGAATGTAAAAAATTACATATGTGCTCATTTTTATTGACGCTTCATTTCACTATTACGAGGAATTCGTTCCGTATTAATAAACTGTTATCCGTAAATCCGTGATATCTGCCACAAACGTGTAAAAGAAATTTCTTTTAAAAGTGAACGGGTCAAAAAGTGGTATAACAATAGGCAATCACGAAGAGCGACTAAAATGTTGGGACTGATTGAATCTATAAGCCAATAAATTGGAATAAGTGTTTCGATTCCATGTCTTCAGTATGTGACAGTCTTGCGTTCTGTTTTTGCTCGTCATGGAATAAAATGAGAAAGATAATCTTAAATAAGAGAAAAAAGAGAGGAAAAAAAATCAACCAATCGAAATCGATTCAAGATCACTCTTCGATCTTTTCTATTCACTCAACACGAGTGCTTTCGGAATTTCGCTCTGATCTTCTCATTTCGTCTTCGTTATCCGTACAACTTTGATGCGTTAGGTGCAACAATTTTAATTGAAACTTTTTCCCAAATAGTGGTAAAACAAGCCTGTAATCAGACAAACATTACAGTTTTCTTCAAGAAGTCACACATCTCTTCCAATCTTGATGATGATTGTAAAAAAAATAAAGAGCTAATTATTTTTATTCAAAAACAAACCAATTATTGAGCAGATTAGTGTCCACATATTTATTTAACGAATTGACAAGAAGTTTTGCAATTGTTTCACAGGAAACGGATAATTTGCTGTAATTTAAAAACAGAAACCTAACTCTAAAACAAAGCAAATTTGGTAAGTGCGATGTGTTCTCTTCCATCTGTCGGAAGCAAGTGATGCTGAAATTATTAAGCTCATCTATGTTTATAGTTTCTAGTTATTTTGGTCGTGTCATCAATGTTATATTTACCATATTTTACGTAAATTAGAAGCATTCACTAATCAGTGCTAAGCAATTTTCTTTCGATTAGTGAACAAGTTCTGAGCAGTTTCGCTCAGTAGATTAAATTCTGGGTAGTTTCCATTAGTAGATTAAATCATTGAAATATATAGTTTACATTGTCCAAAAACCCATGAATTCCAAATTAAAACCTTCAATTGTTCAAATATAATATTTACTTAATCTAGGTAGTCTTCTCAAGTTCCAACGGTTTTGAAAGTTTGCTGAAAGTCAATAGAGCTAAGGTTCTTATTCTTGCTTTGTAGTGAAATCAGTAGTTTTTTGCACTCACTTTACATTTTGACTTTTACTATAGTTTCATGGGTCTAGGAAAATCAGCCTACAATATTTTTAATTCTTAAGTCCAATTATATAAAAAGTATCTAAAAAGAAACTACTTAAATAGAAAAATAGATAGTTATTCTCAGTTGCCTGATAACATTGCCGAAGATAGTCTTTAACCCATTCCCCACGAGAGTCAAATGAAACAACATGTGTTTTTCTCAGGATTGTTATGATTACGACATGTTCGGTATCCTTTAAATTGAAAATTTCATAAAGTTGAGCTAACGCAAACTTCGGATGAAGTCACAGAACTAGTAATAGTAGCAAGATGCCTGATCATGAAAATAGGAGTTGAACCTATTTTCCGCATCTATAAATCCCCTGCCTTATCGGAAGATTTGAAGCAAATTTCGACATTCACTTTGTTCGGACATTCTTTGCAACGGTAAACTTGGACTTCACACTGATATATTCCTATCCATGGAGAGAACCTTGAGGTTGGTTTCGTTCTCCTGATTAGCAAATGCGTGTAAAGTTTCGTGAGACAGGCTTTTGGATATTTTTCTACTAATTCCAATTTAGCGTCTTCTACATCTTGTAAACGTGTAGTCTAGAATGCGTAGTATTTTCAAGCTGCCCTAAATACTTTGAACTCTTGAATATTCATTTTTGTAACTAGAGAAATTTCTAACTTGGAATTGTTTTCGCTAAGAACTTTTCATAATTACGTTCAGTTTCCAATAAATATCTCAAGTCATCAGAACTAATACATTTATGCAATAATTTTTAAGCCCCTCCCGAAACAAAATCCTAGCTACGGGCCTGGCGAAAGAGCCGGCCACTAGACGTGTTCATTCCCACTTCTGCCAGAAAGTGCAACACTAGTGCAATTCGCTGCCCCGGATTAACTTAATTTAAGTATTTTTAGCATTTCACTTGTTTAGTTCTCACCGATTACTGTGACGTATGCAATATGTATATTTTAAAAACGAAAACTGAACCGTTAAAAAATATTAATCAATGTTTTCAAAAATCTAAATATTGATCAAAATTAAAAATTCGGAATTAAAAAATCGAAATATTTAAAAATTTCAAAATTGAAGACTTCAAAGTTGCAAAATTAACATATTAAAATGTTGCAAATTTTAAAAATCAAGAAATCGATTTTTTTTTTGATTAGAGGGGAGTGGGCCAATTCATATCCCAGGTATTTTTCAGCTATGGTAATACTGTGAAAAGCGTATGTATATAATTTTCATGACTGTAATGTAGCTCTGTTTTTTCTCACAAAATTTTGCGGTTCTCAGTTTTCGTGAGCGTGCGCCTTTTTGATAAATGTGTAAACCGAATACAAGATTATTGTTGGCAACAACAATTAATTAAATTAAGTGCATTATCGTGATTTTGGACCTGCCGTCTAATATCTTTTATTTAATATTTTATTTTAGGCGAGACTATCAACTGTTTTCGTTTAATCTGTGTGTGAATATGGGTTCATCCAATTTGGACCTTTTACCATATATACGTGGTCCTAATTGGAACAGGGTTGGGGTAATTTGGACCTTTCATGTACTTTTGCGTAGAACCCTTAATACTCAATACGGTACGATATCGGAAAAAGTTACCTTAGAAAAAATGTGCGCAATTGATCAGGCTTTCGGGAAAAAATATTTATTTGTGAATCGGTTGTAGTTCTATAGCTCATAAACCCTTACTAGGTCCGAATTGGCCGACCCCTAATGATTACTGTACATTAAATATGACATAAAAAATTTACTGAACATTAAATATGACATACAAAATTGAAAATTAAAGAATTTAAGCTGAAATTTCAAAAAATAGAATTTCGGAATTAAAAAATCATATGATTAATATATGAGAAAATGAAAAATTGATAAATCTAAGAATTTAAAAATTTAAGAATTCAAAAATTTAGAAATTTAAAGATTCAAAAACTTAAAAATTTAAAGATTTAAAAATTTAAAGAATTAAAGATTTGAAATTTTAAATATTTTGAAATGTAAAAGGAAAAAATTTAAAATATTGAAAATTAAGAAATTTTGAAAGTCAAGGATTTAATAATTTTGGAACTTTAAAATTTAAAGATATAAAAATTTAGAACATGAAAAATATATTTTTATTTAAAAGTTTATAAATACGAGACCGAGGAAATATTTTTACAAACCATTTTCAACTATTTTGGATGATGAAAGCCATCATTTTTTAAAAACAAGTGCTGTATTAGGGCAGTTTACCACGAACAATAATAATACATTCCATATTAAACATAAAAAGTGATTGAAATTTATTTTTATTATTCTGTAGTACGTACGCCAAACAAAGCAATGATAAAGGCATTTTTTCTTATTTTTAATGGGCCTATACTGCCCATGATCACATACCAGTCCCATAAAGATAGGAAATCCTATAGAAAACGGGACAAATATGCCATCATGGGTAGTATAGAAATTAAATTTTAGGATAATTCTAAACTAAATATTAGTTAGAAATGTGATCTGATTCGCAATGGATAGGTGACCATTGATTAACGCTAAACCTCCTGAATTCGCTGTTGCGGCACGGGACGATTAAAATTGTGGTATAATCCTGTTTTTCGGATAAAATTGCTAATAAGAAAATGAGGTCATGACAGTAGAAATATTTAGTAGTTACCACATTTTAATTATTTATGGCTTAGCGCTGCTCACAACTCCCAATGGTTCAAAACTCCCCTACATCCCCTATTTCGAGGTGTGCCTGTACCTTGAAAAGTACAAAATGTTAGGATAATCTCGACAAACACATTTGCTATTGAGTGGCATAATAAAACAAATAAAATCATCAGCTTGTTGATCACCTCAAACAAATTAGCATAACCAACAAATCACGAAAATATTTCAGGAGCCTGAAATCGGCGGCGCGCCTCTCTAAATTTAACTATATTATGTATTTCTCTATTGTAGCAACGCAATTTTTTAGCTTTCCGAAGAAATAAAAAAAGCCTCATAACCTATGTTCATGCTGTGATTCGTGACTAGGTGCAATCTGCATTTTCATCTACACGGCATATCAAAAATCCATTTTCTGAAACCGTCCAACTTTCCGCAATACGTACTTCTAAACGATTGCTTTCTGCCCCGATACGCCAATTCGACCCACATCACCATTACTGAACAATTACTATCCAGCTTCACTCAAATGATTCTGCCCGCAACATAACAGTCTACCACAACGACTAAAAATATTTGCTCAGGTTTTTAATTTCGAACGACGTTAAAAATTCGCTAACTGTTTGAAATCAAATCAAATAAAGCCGCTGGTTGTGATCCCGTCTGGGAAATGAATGAAAAGAAAACGAAAACCTTGCATGCAGCATTCATTCTAAATCGTTCTATATTCCGCACCGTACTGGGCTTAACTAATGTACAGAGCACGACTTTCACAGAAAAAAATGTTCTTTGATTGCATCGACGTGTCGGTTCTACCACCAAGAACGATAGAAATGTTACGCAAAACCAACTGAGGCTGTCATCGCACATTAACTATAGTTGTAGACGTATGCGCAAACTGTCGTGTGCGGTACAAGACGGCAACATTGCAAGTCGCATAACAGTTTTACTGAGAGCTGTCGTGCTTGATTCGGTCATCAAACTGTCGAAGCGAAAAGAAGACGACAGCCTCTGAAATACTGTCGCAAGGCTGTACTGTTGGAACCCCTGGCTCGTATACAGGGATGCCAACGGTACCGGTAAACTACATTATTTTCGGTATATTTACATTTGCACAAGCCGTACAGCCCGCTACAGCGCAGCGACGCATGACTACAGCTCTTGCCAGAACGGTAGCCAAACCGAGTACATTTTTCTGTACTACAGTAGAATACATTTTTGTTTTGCTGCTGTACTCCGACTGCTCGGTGAGAGTGTGGCAAAGTAAAGTTTGTTCTCTCGCTTTGTACACTTTTCTCTGCATAGTCAAAGGGAGAGGCCCGCACACGAAAGTGTTGATGCCGGTCGTGGCGTAAACGAACCGCATTCATTGTCGTCGTTTGTGATTAAAAATATTAAAAAGTGTAAAATAAGGAAAGAGAAGCTGTACCGCTCGCGTCTGGATGCTGTACTGGGGGCAGTATTTTTTGTCATGTTACTGCTTTGCTTACAGACTCCGTACAGCGCTGAGCGTCCTGCACTAGCGAACGACAGCAGCGTTGAAAGAAAAATGAGAATGTAGGCAGAAAAATTACAGCCGCAGAAAAGGTAGGCATTTTGCATCCTTGCTCGTATATGTCAGGGTCAGGAGATGTAAATTTACATAATTTTTTCTCGGTGTGTAGAAATTATAATATTATTGACGAACACAACCACAAACTCTGTGACTACATCTCTGTCCTAGTGGCGAGCATAGAACTAAGCAGTAATGGGTAGGATTTTTTTGAATAGTTATTTCAATATAAGGTGCCTGTTTTAATACATTCAGTCGAAATAGCACCCGAGCTTTTAAACATGAAAACTGCTATTGTATTGAATGGTACATCTACATTTTTGCGTTATCTGATTTTAGATATTTACAAGAATTGAACTAGATCCGTGCTTACCATAAAAAGCAAAAAATATGTGAGAACAGTTTTCATCTGTTCCATTATTAGTCCTTACTATTTAACCGGTGAGCGAGCATATTATTGTGCTTTTAGCACCGCCCATTTGGTGGCTCGCATAAAAGAAATTGTGTGTTTGGGAATTATTTAGTGCGTATTTTGTGGGTCAACCAATAGGATCGGGCTTTTACCGGTATGCCAGCTCGAAATTACATCTACTGTCTATCGACCCACCAAAAAATACGGGACCTTTTTCAAAGCCATTATTAATTCCGAAAACGTTGATTTCTCGACCTCGTTCAAGCTTTTTAAAAATTTACTTATTTCCTTGTCGTGCACAAAGTGACTGCGGACATTCGTATGATCACTTTCGAAGCAATCAACCGATCTTTCCATTCTGTGTTGTGTATAGCAAAAATAATACAGGAACCGGTGGCAAGTACGACACCCTAAGCGTAATCATTTTTCTAAAATACCACAAAGCTCCTAAAATTTAAAATTCTGTACATAAATATTGTACAGATGGCTCTTAATAAGATATAATGTTTTCAGGGTTTCAAAAAATTGGCTTCATTAAAAATTATTGGGTTCCATAAAATGGAGAAACAAGACATGTTAAAAACGGTGCAGGTAAGACTGAAACTTTGCGTATATGAGTATGTGTGATGCAAATTTATTCTTTTTGGAGTTTCGTCGCGTAGCAAGAGGAAGAACATTCAAATGCCTGGTGTTAGGAATAAATAACGTTTAACATTTGATTTATATCATGATATAGCTCCTCTCGCGTAATACTACCAAAATTTCCACAATTACTAAGGGCCATGAACGGAATCAGTAGAGCCTGGTGGAGCTAAAAGTCAAAAATTGAACCAGTCTATTGTGCACATTGAGTGGGGAAATTACTACCCTGATTCCCACACAGTATCTTCATGCACCAGGGGAAAAACAACTATGTGCCTTATGAAGTCAATAGTGTTCACGAGTTTTATTCATCTCATTAGTGAGTCTATGACACTATTTCAGTAGATGTATTATACCTAACTTGGTATCATAATTTTTGTTTCGTTCCTTCGGAGCAGAACAGTAACAAAACTATCGTAAAATTGTGAAATACTTGTGTTTAAACGATTTAAAAAGTCGAATGGAATACATCCTTATCCATCATGACATTTGAGTCAACGTGCTCAACAGAAAAAGTAGCCATAACTATAACAATTGTATTCAAATAGGTGGTATGGAAAAGGGGAATAAGATGAACTAGAAAACAGTAACCCTATTCTATGCACGAGAGCATACATAGTGTTCGTGCAATTGGTGTCGATTGTTTGTCAAGCAAAAAAAAAATTAAACCTGGGACGGGACTCGCGGATACGACAAAAAATTACCGTAACATGGAGTCAGTTGAAACTATCGAATGCAGTCAGTCCCCTTGAAATATGTTTGACAGAATGTGACACGAAAGGTAAAATAAACAAAAAAAAAAGAAAACACGTCTAACCGCAAGTCTCTTCGCAGTTTAAAACCATTCAACTGAACAACTGACGGGTCGACACAAGCAGTAATAAAACAAAAAACTTCCAGCTTACCCGATATTTCTCAACCGCTCAATCAGCTTTCTGTCCGGGTTGACCATATTCACCAGCCGGTACCCTGCCATGTCAGCCAGATAATGGGTGATGAAAAGTTTGCCACTAGGATCCACATAACCGTAGCATCCATACATAGCTCCATCCTGAGATCGCTGGTGATGGAACTGAGACTCTCCCTGTTTCACCGCGTAGCCATACTTGTAATATCCTGAAACGAAAGTGTACATATCGCTAAACTATTTCCGATCCGCCAGCCAACTTCATTCAGCTAACCTTGTTTGGGACTCCTCTCATTGTACACCACGTCAGATCGTAGCCGGCGACGGGCGCCACTAAATGAACTCCCGGATACGGCGAATACGAAGCAGACCTGTTGGGGTTTTGAATTGAAAAACGAATTATAAATGGGAAATAAAATTAAAACAAATGTAATTAAAAATGCAAATATTTTTTCCCGTTTTAAAGTTCCCTAAAAAAACAATAACAATGATGTAGTGCTAATTTACGATTCACGCTAGGATGAAAATTAAAAAAAAACACGCTGATGTAGAATCACAGGTTGATAAACATAGCTTTGCTTTTATTACTCGAAACGGATGGATTCATAAATTAAAGCCAGATCTGATTGATTTTAAACAAACATTTTCAGTTTACCTCTTGTGACTTTTTTTAAATTAATTTGGGGAAGAAGGTAACAATTTTGTTTGCTTAGGAAGTGGAATTATGGAATACTAAACCCGAAATACATTCATTTGTCGTCGAAGAACGTGTCTATTTTCGGCCCGAACATTCCCATCCGACCCACAGTGCAGCTTGACATCATCTACTTTTCGGGGCATGAAAACTCTAACACGAGCACAACGAAGAGAACATTTAGGCGTTATATAACCTAAATTCTCGACAAACATATAATTACGGCCTAAAAGCCAACTGTCAAAATTCTCTTTGAAAGGAAATTCCGAACAAACCGTTACTCGCCAATCACTGATGTAGGTAGTAAACAAAAAAGAAGTTTTCTCTTTCATTAACTGCTACGAACTGTGTTTAGCCAGTAACGGTTTGTCCGGAATTTCCTTTCAAAGAGAATTTTGACAGTTGGCTTTTAAGCCGTAATCATATGTTTGTCGAGAATTGATGGATTTGTTATGCTCGCATAATTGCTAAAAGCATAGGTCATTGGAGGGTAACAGATTTAGGGGATGGCTGCGAACAGAGACACAGTAGGGTAAACAGGTCTAATACGCCTCCCTTAAGCAAAAATAGCTATATTTCACCATTCGACGCTATGATCTTCTCACTAACTTCTCTAATTTATTGTTATATTAGTTAGAAATTAATATCCGTTTCATTTTTTATTAAAAACATCCTGATACAAGTACTATTTAACATTTTTCAAAGATGCCTAAATTCTAGTTTTTTTTCTTTCACCCAGGGCAAAATGCCCCCGGTGAAAGTGTAATATGCCCCACAACAAGAGGACGGTATGCCCCACAGCAATCAGTGAGTATGCCCCACAACAATGGGTGGGGCATTTTGGCCGGTGATGAGCTATTGTGAATACATGAATAATTCTACACACACATAGTTTTAAGCCAAGCTAAAAACTAAGATAGTAACTATAATATTCTAGTAAGCTACTTGAAATAGTTCTATCGAATCCGACTGTTTCTAATTGGTTGTAATGCTATTGGAAAAAGTGGAAGCTTACATAAAAGTAGCTCTTTTGAAACTTTTGTGTATATTGTTGTTTTGCAACATATTAAAAATACCAAACTAACGTAGTACGTTGATTTCATGAAACGATACTGTTATCAGTCATTTTTACTTTTTAGATAATTCAGGAATCCGGGGAATCGAAGAGGGGCGTTTAGCCCCGGTGGGGCGTATTATACCCTTTTACCCTACAAATATCTTGCGTTTGCATAAAAGATTTATTTCGAAATTGAGTAGATACAGAACACTAGATTAGGATTGTCGCTGGCATCAGTGATAGGAACATCATTGTTTTGATTCTACTATGTACCTGTCTATCGTCGTTTCATAGCGACTAATCTTTTTTTATTTAGCCTGCAACACAACGGAAATTCTTGGCAGATGTATTTTCACTAAATAGAATACACAAATTTTCTAAACCTGTACTGAATTTTAATGAATTCTCGACAAACATATGATTACGGCTTGAAAGCCAACTATCAAAATTCTCTTTGAAAGGAAATTCCGGACAAACCGTTACTGGCTGAACACAGTTCATAGAAGTTAATGAAAGAGAAAACTTTTCTCTTTTGTTTACTACCAACATCTGTGATTGGCGAGTTTGTCCGAAATTTCCTTTCAAAGCGAATTTTGACAGTTGGCTTTTAAGCCGTAATTCATATGTTTGTCGAGAATTTTCATTTCCTTCTGCGATATATTGTCTATCCCGAGATAAACTAGCGTTTCGTCGATTTGTTGTTATATGTGACACACACGAGTGCGAACGAAACAAAAACAAACGTCAAATCGTTTTCTCGCTTCCACTAATGCGAAGTGAACATACGCGTAACTCGGCGCACGGCTGGGTGGCGCATGGCTGAAATGTCACGATGTGGATTTTAGAAAAGATTCGCAATAAACAAACTCTTTCATTTCATTTCATAACAATAACAGTCGAAAATTTACACCGAGAAAAATTCGTTATATTGAATATATTGATTTCAAACATGATTTTTCGCAATTTGTACATCAAAGTACATCAAAATTATCTCTCACGCATAGACATCATGTGAAAACTAATGAAATTCGTGTGGCGTACATCAAAATTAGAGTAGTATGCCACATAAAAATTTGTTTCATAGCAGATATCACATCATTTTTCTGTTTTCCTCTCTTCTGCTTAAATTTTATACAGTGAACGTTTTCGGTCTTGAACGCATAACAATCACAGACATACAGACAGAAATGAAAAATAAGCACGAACTCTGTATTTTACTAATTTGAACTTTAACTAAACGGTTATAAGGTACATGAGATGTACACACCGATGCAACGCGGTGAGAGGCACGTGACAGTGTGATATAGCCTTTCTTACTACAGTGACATGCACACTTATTTTTTTTTTCGCTTGTTAAAAACCTGTTTAGTCCACCTAGTGGTGCAATTATGCCTTTCTCATTGATCCACACTACAACTCCATGGCTAGTTATGCTTAGCATAATGTAGGAAGTGTCTATTACATATTCAGTACGAATTGCACATACATACAATGGATCGACAGCCACGAACTTGAGATGCTGTGTGTCGACGCCGAAACACTTGAAATCAGTGGCGGATCCAGGAGGAGGTGTGATGAGAGAGGGGTGAGTGGATGAGTTGGAGGCTTGATAAGGGGGGGGGGGATTTGATGGGAGGGGACTTTGTGTGGGGATTAGGGAAGGGTGGTGTGTAATGTGGAGTAGGGCATTGCAAAAAAAATTTTTTTTTGAATTCTCGAAGGCCCCCCCTCTCATATTGTGACAAATGTCAAAGTAAGCTCAGATGCCAAATTTCACATCATTTGGACAATTTTAGACCCCCGCCCACTTCGCTTGAAATTTTTTGAAATTGGTACTATGGGAAAATATTGAGGAAAAACACATTAAATGCAATAACTTTGGAAGTAGCAATCAGAAAATTACAATTTATACCTCTTTTGAAAGAAAATAATTTTAATATTTGAATAAAGATATATTTGTTTCTAGAAAAATTTGGGAAAGTGGGGTACTGGGTCATTTTGGCCCCAAAATCCCCTATTTTTAATGATTTTTCTGCTCCGTGATGCAAATCATACATATTTTGTAGTTTTTCTAATGTGAAAAAATCTCAGAAATCGAACGGAACCCTTTTGACCTTAGTCCGAATACGAGAAGTTGGGGTTAAATGGCCTTTTGTCATTCATATTAAACTTCATCATTTTCTCGTGAATATATCTCTATTACTCTTCACTCAATTTTCATAAACTATACCTTGTTGAACGTGGAAAATCCTTAGAATTATAACAAAAATAGATTCGTTACCGGTAAAATTCAGGAACATCAAATTATCTGACATATAGTGTCGATTTCACATTTTTATCATAAAATCGCACATATTAACTCCATTTAACAACAAAATTCTTATTCAATTTACTACTTTTAGTGTAAAATATGCTTAGGGATCACATGAGAAAAGTTTCATTCCTGGAAAAATAGGGGAAGTTGAGGTATTAGGACAAATAATGAAAAAAATGAGATTTGTAGAGTAAATATCAAAAAGTTTGATGTTTCTAAATTTTACTTGTAACGTTTTTATTTTTGTTTTATTCCTCAGAATTTTACACGTTCAATAAGTTACATTTTATGAAAATTGATTGAAGAATAATAGAGATATATGCATGAGAAAATGATAAAATTTAATATGACTGACAAAAAGCCCTATAACCCCAACTTCTCGTATTCGGACTAAGGTCAAAAGGGTTCCGTTCGATTTCTGAGATTTTTTCACATTAGAAAAACTACAAAATATGTATGATTTGCATCACGGAGCAGAAAAATTAAAATTAAAAATAGGGGATTTTGGGGCCAAAATGACCCAGTACCCCACTTTCCCAAATTTTTCTAGAAACAAATATATCTTTACTCAAATATTAAAATTATTTCCTTTCAAAAGAGGTATAAATTGTAATTTTCTGATTGCTACTTCCAAAGTTATTGCATTTAATGTGTTTTTCCTCCATATTTTCCCATAGTACCAATTTCAAAAAAATTCAAGCGAAGTGGGCGGGGGTCTAAAATTGTCCAAATGATGTGAAATTTGGCATCTGAGCTTACTTTGACATTTGTCACAATATGAGAGGGGGGGCCTTTGAGAATTCAAAAAAAAATTTTTTTTGCAATGCCCTAATGTGGAGGGTAACCTCTCACGGCATTCCCCTAGCTACGCCCCTGTTAAAATGCAGAAAATCTATATTAATCAAAGAATAAATTTGGCCGGGTTTGTCGAATCCCATTCGACTCAGTTCAACGAGATCTGAAAAAGCATGTATGTGTGTGCATGTGTGCCTGTGTTTGTGTTAAAAATGTCACTCATTATGGGACCATTCATAAATTACATAACCCAAAAATTGCCCAAAAAACTGACTCCCCCCTCCCCCATGTAACAAATTGTCACAAATTTCCCCACCCCCTCCCTCTCCCCTATCACGTTATTCCTAGAAAAAAAAAATTCTTCGGTGAAAACATATTACGTAATGATCTAGCTAACTCCCTCTCCCCCCTTTGTCACAACATATCACAACTTGTCGTACCCCCCCCCCCCCCCCTAAGAGCGTTACGTAATTTATGAATGGTCCCTATTCCCTGAGATGGCTGTGCCGATTTACTCAAACTTAATCTCAAATGAAAGGAACAACCTTCCCATCGGCTGCTGTTGGATTTTGTGGTGATCTGAATTCCGGTTCCGTAGTTACGGGTTTGAAAGTGCGACTACACAGAAATTTCCATAAACTGGTTCCTCTATGATATCAAAATTATGCAAAACTTTTTAAAATGGGTATAAAATTACTTGCATTTGCTAGTCTAGATCACCAATGACAAACCAAAGTCGCTTTGACATTGCTCACCTTCAACGGTTCCTGAGTTCATAGAAGTAGGAACTGAGTAATGTTCAAAGGGGGTAACAAAGGAACTTCGAATTTTTATTTTTGGTGCCAATCGTCTTTAAAATGTATGAAACGTCGAAATTTGATGTAATTTCGAAAAAAAAATTGACAAAAATTGAGTTTCTTGGATTTTGGCACATTTTTACTTTTCTTATACAGAAAGGTTATGCAATCACTCTTAAAATCGTGAACCTAATCCCGGTAACGCACTCTTCCTCTCCTCTGAACCCCCCCCCTTAGATTACCTCTCATTAAACACCTTTACACCGAGCAAAAAGCATCTGAGAATTTCATAAGTCTCGTGCCGAGACTCTCGGCATATGAACCAGCCTTCTGACGATGGCATTGAACGCTTTAGAATGTCATAGGCTGGCTTATGAATTCATTTATCTTTATTCATGCACTCCATAGAGTACAAATAATGTATTTCATAAAACAGTCTTATGACTTCGCCCCAATATATGCGTTAAAGAATTTCATAAGTTTTTCTCATAAAACCCGTATGAGATCTGTTATTAATTCTATAAAATTTTATTTTGTTTTTCATAAACGTCACTTTTGTGAAAAGTTCATAATTGTTTCTTATGAATTTAGCACTGGCCTTGACGGCCAACCAGGAGCTAATAGTTTCAGGCCAGCACTTTTTGGTTACCGCTGTTTGAAACAAAAGAAGTGAGATTTTTAGTCAAATTGCAACAAAATTTTAAATAATTGTTCTTTATGTTATTAAATAAATTACTGTGAGCAATAAGTTTACATGGTTATGATTTTTACAGAAGATATTCTGGTTGCAGTTGAAAATCGAAGAATTGACTTGCGTCTTTCGTTTTTCCCTATTTGCAGAGTGGGCAACTAAAGCGCATCTTGTGTACATGATAGAGAATCAACTAGCGCATCATCTACACCAGTTGCGCTTTAGTTCCGCACGCTGAAAATAGGAGAAAAATCGAAAGGCGCAAGTTCACTATTTCGATTTTCAACTGCAACCAGAATACCCGATTATTTGAAATGAAATAAGTTGTGCATATAATTAGTGCCTGACGCGTATTTTTTAATTATCAAAATCATTTGAGAAGATGTAACAATCATTATCATTCCGTTGTCAAGTCCAGTTTCCCAGTTGTCAAAGTCTGGTTTCCCAGTTGTCTAAGTCCAGTTTCCGTAGGAAATATTGACGAAGCATTGCTCATTATGCACAAATTTTAATATTTAATGAGAGTTTTCTCTTCAATCTTCTGAAGGGATCTACACTTGGCGGTTCATTTGTCCCGAATTGAGTTCTACAAGATGACCAAACGAATGAACTCATGATGAATGACGTTCATGTTTGACAATTCTCGGTGGTTTGTTTACTTTGTCAGTTGCGTGAGTTCGAGTGCAACGGGTGCCCATCTGTTACATTCAAACTCACGTAACTTCCATGTAAACAAACCACCGAGAATTGTCAAACGAAGTTCATCCGGCTCATTTTGTGGGGTTATGTCGGTTGGTGTAAAACATAATATCCTCTCAAGGTTGATTTTTGCTGTTGATTTTTTGTCTACTAAAAATGTTCGAGCCAGACATGTTCTATTTTTTATATAAATGCACAATAAGGCCATTACAAATATTTTTTAAAAATTATGTCACCCCCCCCTTCAAAATCGCTGAAAAAAATCAGGGGGCAAATAATTTTTTTAAAATAATCAAAATTCAAAAAATTTTCACGTTTTATATAACAACAATAACTTCCATAGAGTTTTGCTTTTCGTAACTGAACACTATTATGGTAGTTTTAGAAATTACCATCCCATCATCAAATGAAACGTTTGCTGGTCGCGGAAGGAAGGACCCATCTGTGTATTATCAAACAAACATCTCATGGAAAGGCTAATACAGACCGACTTCTGAATCGATTCCATTTTAAACGCCACAGTCGATAGAGACATAATCAATCGTTGCATTCGAAAATAATTTAGATAAAGAAACAACCTGAATTCAAATCAGACTCCTGGAGATTTATATGTGGTTCAATATTCAATATACATGAGCTTTAGCGAAAGGTTTTTGACATTTAAAGATTTCATATGGGATCGTAGTATTCATACCGTATTTCCGCAGCCATATGTGCGATTCTTATGAACTTGATCAGATCAAAATCTGCTACCAAACCTTCCATTTAAGGCTAAGCTTGTGAAAATCGAATAAGCCGTTTTCCAAGAAGCCGAAGAGACATTAATTCTGAAATATTCCAAGAACCAGAAACATGCGAAATTTTCGAGATAGACGCTGGAATCAAAAGAACTTTGTCTGGCCATCAGCGATCAAGAATGCTCTAGCAAAGCTAAATATAGATCTTACAAATAATGGTATCATCGGCACTTACCGCAGGAAGAACCGGGAATCCATTATCGATGTCATTTTTTGTAGCCTTGGAGTAACCGGAAAGATGGACTGAAAAGTGTGCGAGGATATATCCACAGCGACCACCAAGCGATCTGGTACAGCATTGATAACAGGACTATGAACTACACATGTGGGAGATATATAAACGAGTGAAGATGGAAAACAGCGATTTTTCACATGAACGTGTCCGTCGAAGAACTTGAATTTGAGGGTATCCTCTTCAACCTAAATGCGAACGAGCTCACGGCACTACTAACAAAGGCGTGTAATGCGACCATACCAAGAGATGGGAAACTGAGAAACGGTCGCCGGGTGCAATACAACGATTATCGATTTACGTATAAGTTGCCTCCGAGCTTGGAGAAGAAGTCGGAGATCACTTCGGTTTCTCATCTCGCTCAGCTCAGAAGCTAGAAATCGCTCCGCTGCAATAGCAGGGCAAGTAATCAAATTTACCCGCGCGACGCTTAGCAAAAATTGATTCCTTCTGCCTAGTGTGTGATACGTGAACAAACAATGAGTGACAATGCCAAGCAAAAGTATATCACGATGCGGGCAAACTGTGTTGCTGTTGACTACACGAAATATCCGGTAATACCATCAATTCATGAAGGGGAGCAAATGTTGAAGGTGAACTTGAAGTTCAACGTAGCTTGCGGTACTTTATGCGGTGCAATTCCACCATTTACGTCATGTGGTACTGAATATGTTAAAAAATATTAGTCAAGCAGAATCATTCGCTTCCCAGAACAACATGAAACACGTCATCGAATGTAATGACATTTTAACGAAGTAACAACGATTACAGCAAATGTTTCTAAACCAACAACCAACACCACCAATAAGGAATCTAATACCGATGAAGAAGGATTTACAATAGCGACCCGTAAGCACAAACAACAAATAAGAACATCCGACGATGAGCAAGATGAATGCAGTACCGATGATGACATGGACGTAAACGAAAACGCAAGAGAAGACGGATCAAATGACCCCGAAGGTGCGCTCCACGGCTCAGTTGTGCTAACGCATTGAGCCGTGTCAAATATATTTAAAATTAAAAAGAAGTCAGAAAGCTCGAGGGAAGCGAGCTGCAAGAACCGCTCTCAACAAAGCAGTCAAGCTGTACAAGAAAGCCTTGCCACAAAGCCAACGCGAATTTCCTTAGGAGAGACCTACAAAGTTGGCATAACAAAGATAAAAGGCTCAGCTGCACCACCTCAAAGGTGCCCGGAAAAGATGGAGGTCATCATCGAAAGGTTTTCCCCACAACATGAATCTATTTTCGCCGTACAGTGAGGAGGATGATCACAAAGATGAAGATCGATTTACCAACAAACAGCTTATCGAGATGGCGAAAGCCATAAAAGTGGAGCGATACATGAGAGCCCGGATATGTTCAAAACGATCCGATAATTGGAAGCGACAAAAGCTGATGTTGCTTCCGATGCCGGGACAACATGGAAATCTTTCAGCGTAGTTAATATATCCCTGGTAATGTTAGAGAGATTAAGTAATCCTGAACAAGCTAACGAAGTACGCGGACCGTGAGAACGGCATCTCATGTAATTCGGCTTCCTTATAGGCAGGTCTACAGTGAAATCCATCCAAACGGTTGTGGGGACTGTGGAGACAGCGGAGATAAGGATATCGTTTTGGCGTGGTGGTTCCCTTAGGCGTGAAGAATGCTTCAATAGTACTAGCTGGGAAGCAATCGCCCATTCGCTGTACAGCATGAGTAACTCTGCAGGATATTATAGTGCTACTTTCAGTACCGAACACTGATCTACGAGACAGACAAGGGGGAATCACAACTACAACTGACGTTCCTCGACTCGACGCTGTGGAACGCAGTGTACGATGGAGTATTGAAGCTTAACCTTCCCAGAGACATAACGATTTTCGGCTTCACGGATGATGTGGTGTTCCAAGTAATCGGACAATCGCTAGAAGAGGAGACACTCGACACGGAGACGATTGCCCATCATAAAACAGAGTTGATGATGCCTAGCAGCCGAAAGACAGCGCGGTCGGAAAATATATCATCGATTTGAACTTTTAAAGTTACGATGATTATGTAAGGGGAAGGCTGTGAGAGCAACCACAGCTTTGCTTGAGGCGCCAGTGTACTGGGCACCACGAACCAGCGGAAATCGCTGGACCGAAGCATGTGGGCAGACTAGTTTCACCGTCAGGAACAAGATCGAGTAGGTCGAGTGAAGCACCAGCGGTGGGTCGTCGAGTTTTCAACGAACCGGAAGCAGCGAACCAGAAGCTACGCTCCATCCGGTATCGCCGAATTGTCCTCGCCAAGTACTGGTTGGCCCTTTGAGTAGGATTTATGGACTATGCGAGTAGATTGCGACAAAACTGGGAGCTAAATGACTCGCGCAACAGGCATCGGTATCGGGAGAACTTCCGACGAGGAATTGAGATGGCTCGCGAAAACAGGAACTAAATGGTTCACAGAAACGGGAGCCAAATGGCTAACGGAAGTTCACCACTGCGATTAGCTGGATATGTGTTCGGAGCTAAACCGCTCTAATGTATCATTTTGTCTTAAGACTGAATCAGCCTCCCTACGATATAACGCTTCGATGCAGTCTCGTGGAACAAAAGGAAGGAAGAAAAGTGAGGACTGTTAGTAGTGGTTAGGCACTAAAGTGAGTCCCACCTAGGGCCAATGCAGTTTTGAAGCTATTTAAGCATACTATAAAACATACAGACGTTTTCAGATATCGACGAACTGAATCTAGTGGTATATGACGGGTGTAGCTTAAAAAGTCGAGTTTCAGAGTGATTGCACAGTCTTCCTTATATGAAAAAGGCAAAAAATGAACTGATGATTGCTATACATTTCATAAATCCGTACGACTACCAAATGAGTTTCTCTGATGTGGTTACCTACTGCGCAACAAGATGGAGAAACATGAAAAGATTTCGAAGATGTACACGGAACCGAGCCGAATTACTATCATGTACCAAGCAAACAAATCTACAAGTCTTCAAGCACAAGCGATAAACCAAAGCTGATGTTTCCACTAGAGTTCGAAAAAGTATAGTATGCACAGGATGTACGTTCGCCAGGCTACTGTATACGAAATACGCAATGGAAAAAAATATCAGAGAAAACCATATCTGAGATGAATAATTACATTGACGCACACTTTACCTTTGGATTCATTCCAGAATGTTTTCCAAAAGTGAAATGTTGCAATCCTGTTTCTGTACATTGTTATCGAGCATGTTCACCTTTGACCGATTTTCATACCTTGTGTGTACAGTCGGTCCATGTGCCGCCACAACGGAACGAAACCTATTCAAGCAACCAAAAGTTAATACCTTAATGTACTCTTAATTCTTAGAGAACTTTCAAGCTTTTATTGGGATTTTAGAAATTGCACTGTTCGGAAAATTATTTAAAACGAAAACTTTAGCATCCCTTTCCTATGTGAACTTTTGATTGATTCAGTAATGTTTGCTTGAATTTTTCTAGTAAAACAAATAGCTCAACCTCGAAATCACCCTGCGGAAACGTCCACGAGAACAATCGAAAGAAAATGTAAAAAGAAAAAAAAATTGTGATTATTAAAATAAATATTTATTTTTTGTTTGCCCCCCCCTTCAGAAAAAAATTTGTACTTGGACATAATTTTTAAAAAAGAATTGTAATGGCCTAATATCCATAAATAAAAAACTTATGACATTCATTCGAACATTGTGATGAATTTCATAGAGCTGTTCTATGGAAATCAATATTTCTACTTTGTTTTCTGCTTATAAATGTCAGAAATTTTCATAAATGGGCACCTATGGCGTTCATTCGGACATTTTCATAAATTTCATAAGACGCTCTTATGAAAATAATAAGAGCCATCTCTTATTATTTTCATAAGAACGTCTTATGAAATTTATGAAAATGTCCGAATGAACGCCATAGGTGCCCATTTATGAAAATTTCTGACATTTATAAGCAGAAAACAAAGTAGAAATATTGATTTCCATAGAACAGCTCTATGAAATTCATCACAATGTTCGAATGAATGTCATAAGTTTTTTATTTATGGATATTATTGTGCATTTATATAAAAAATAGAACATGTCTGGCTCGAACATTTTTAGTAGACAAAAAATCAACAGCAAAAATCAACCTTGAGAGGATATTATGTTTTACACCAACCGACATTTGGAAAATTTCCCCTCCAAATCATAAGACAGACTTATAAAATCCACTTAAAATCCTTATGTCTGAAAATCATAAGACGTTTTTATGGAAATTTCATCTAAATTTTGCTCGGTGTAGACCATCACGCCATTCATCTAGGTGGTATTCCCCCCTCTCAAAATAAACAAAACGAATCAAACTCATGAAATTGATAAACCGGAATAATTAATATATGAAATGATATTAAAAAAAGTAAATGAATAAAATGAATTGTGCGAATTTGAGAACCATTGCTTTAGAAAGTTCTGAAATGTTTCATCATTTAAAAATTACTGATATTATACAATGCCTTACATTTCTCTTTTCATTTTTTCACTTTCGTTTTTCTTTTCTTGACGGTGTCGTAAAAGATTATCTGGTATTTCTGTTTTATTTATGAACCTCATTTAATTTTCTAGAATTTGGAACGTTCAATTTCTTTTGCAACTGGAAGGTGTCGTGCCCTCAAGCCTCTTAATTCTCTTTCCGGTGATATGGTTTAATGAGTCCTATGCAAACCAATACCATGAAAAGGACTACTAATTGTGACTGCCATTGCAACTTCAATTGAAACGTTCTCAGCAGAGAGCAGATATGGGCAACTGAAACTTTCGCAGAATCATTAACGGAAACCTTAGAAGAATCATTATACCCTAAGTCAAGGTGTAGTTCCGTGCCGAGGACTTAATGACTGAAGGGTCTAAAATATGCCAGTCGCGCACGGAGCATTTTGGGTTTTGTCCTTACTGTGTTATGCGAATCTCTGACACAGTGGACCATTATTTTCTTCGCAAATCGTGGAAATCAGATGATCGTGTCCCATTTAAACCTGATATGGCTCGCTATATGCGTTAACATCCCAACTCGCTTGGCGTCCTCTAGTTGTTGTGCAATTTGTGTTGGAGATGAAATGTACAGTTCTCTAATCAACAATGGTTAGAATAGCACAAATCAATCTCCAGCATAAACGTACAGCAACTATGAATTTATCTCGACTCATGCAGGAAGGTAAAGTTTCCATAGAATTGGTTCAAGAACCGTATTTCCATAAAGGAAACTTCTATTTTGGAAAGTTACTTAACACTGCCTTCATTGCTTACAACAAGACAGGCATGACTAACCCACGTGAAATGCCTCGTGCTTGCATTCTTGCAAATAAGGCTATTGACGCCTGTCTCATATCGGAGCTCACAACTCGCGATATCTGTGTTGTCACAGTTACACTGACTGTCGGAAACGTAGACAAAAAATATATATATATATTGTTCAGCATATCTACCGCATAACGAGTCATCTCCTTCTGATGATTTCAAAAGCGTTGTATCATATTGTAGCAGAAATGGGCTTCCGCTCATTATCGGCAGTGATGCGAATGCTCATCACATCATTTGGGGCAGCTCAGACATCAATTTGAGAGGCTCTGAACTGATGGAGTACATAAGTAGTACAAATCTCCATATTCTGAATGTGGGAAACCTACCAACTTTTGCGAGATCTGGGAGGGAGGAGGTGTTAGACATAACACTTTGCTCTGATAGAATTTTGCATGAGCTGGGAAATTGGCAGGTTCCAAATGAAACTGAACCGTCTCTATCCGATCATAAATATATATTTTTCGATCATTTTGATGTCACCTTCAATGTGGTGACATATCGTAATCCTAAATCTACAAACTGGGACCTCTGTTTAGAAAACTTGGCGACTGAATTTCATGGATATTTTCCAACAAATAGTCAACTAGACGACTTAGATGACCTCGTGGATACGACAAACTCATTCATATTAGCATCCTACGAAGAAGCTTGTCCACTTCGTACTGTTAAATCGACTAGGGGAACCCCTTGGTGGAGGGCTGAGCTTGAAAGAATGAAGAAAATTATGAGAAGAGCTTGGAACCGGCGTCAGCGTGATGACTCCAGGGCTTTCAGGTCAGCTCGTAGTGCATATAAGAAATGTCTTAGATCTGCAGAACGGGCTGGCTGACAAAGCCTACTAGCCGAGGCTAGCAGATTAAATAAAATTCTCTCCAAATCGAATGATTTTCAGATGAACTCCTTAAAAACCAGAGATGGTGTTTTTGTGACGGACGAAAAAGATGTTCTTAATTGTCTCTTCGACACACACTTTCCAGGTTGTATCCATCCGGAGTTGAACAATGGTCACAGATCTCTTCTGGTGATTTGGACTCGTTTCCACTGAATCGGTCAAGTGGACAGTTGACAGCTTTGCTCCATACAAATCACCCGGAAAAGATGGAATACTTCCCGTGCTACTGCAAAAGGGATTTGATATTCTTAAACATGTCTTGAAAAAGATTTTGCTTTCCAGTCTTGCTACCGGGTATATCCCGAAAGCATGACGAGAAATAACTGTTAGATTTATTCCCAAAGGGGGGCGCTCAAGCTATGAAGAAGCCAAGAATTTTAGGCCTATCAGCTTAAGTTCTTTTCTTCTGAAAGCTTTGGAACGGATAATCGATCATCACATCAGGAACGTTAGTTTAGTTGAATATCAACTGCACAAAATGCAACATGCATATCAATGTGGGAAATCCACGATCACACTGCTTCACGATGTTGTTTACAACATTGAGAAAGCCTACTCGCTCAAGCAATCTAGCTTGGGTGTATTCCTAGATATTGAGGGTGCTTTTGACAATGTGTCCTTCCAGTCTATTCTGGAAGCGACGCGCGGTCATGGAATATCTACATGTATCTCGGGTTGGATAAACGCAATGCTTAGTAACCGCATACTTTGCTCGTCACTGCGACAGGCTGTGATACGGAAGTTGAGTATTTGCGGTTGTCCTCAGGGCGGCGTTCTGTCACCTTTGTTGTGGAACTTGGTAGCTGACGGCTTGTTGAAGAAACTCAATGAGCTTGGATTTCCAACCTACGGGTTTGCTGACGATTACCAAATACTAATTACTGGATTTTGAATCAAAACAATCTTTGACTTAATGCAACAGGCATTAAAAGCTGTCGAACAGTGGTGTCGACAAGTTAAACTATCAGTTAACCCAAGTAAAACTTCAATGGTTCTTTTCACGAAGAAGCGAACAACAACCGGGGTTCGTCCCTTGCAGTTCTTTGATTCTGAGCTACTGTGTGCAGATCAAGTCAAATACGTTGGAGTCATATTGGATTCAAAACTGAATTGATCTGCTCACATTGAGTTCAGAGTCAAGAAAGCGTGCATGGCCTTCGGGCAGTGCAGACGAACTTTTGGAAAGACCTGGGGTCTCAAACCTAAATACATCTATTGGATTTACACGACAATTGTACGTCCAATACTGTCATACGGCTGCCTTGTGTGGTGGCAGAGGGGAGAGGTGGTGACAGTCCAGTCAAAGTTAAACCATCTGCAAAGAATGGCGCTCATGACGTTGACTCTTGAGGCACTTCTAAATATCAAACCATTACACATACACCTCAAACAACAGGCACTATCATGTGCATACTGACTGCAGGTTACTGGGCTTTGGAACAGTAACCATGTTGATCTTGCTACCAGTCATACACGATTGTGGTCACAAATGGTTACATGGGGTGAAGATATTCTTGCTCCCAGCGATATTACACTCACATGTAGTTTTCCTTACAGGACATTCCATGTGAAGATTCCCTCTCGAGAGGAGTGGTTGTCTGGCTTTATGGAAAGACAACAACAAACGCAAGTGGTCTGTTACACTGACGGTTCTCTGATGGAGGGACGTGCTGGTGCTGGTGTCTACTGTCGTGAAATGAGAATGGAACAATCTCACTCACTAGGTAGATACTGTACTGTATTCCAAGCAGAAATCTTTGCGATTATGTGCGGAGTGCAATCGGCCCTTCAACTGAGTTTGTCCGGCAGAGTTATAAACTTCTGCTCCGATAGTCAGGCTGCAATCAAGGCCCTTAGCTCAGACAAATCCCGGTCCAAGCTAGTGATCGCGTGCCGAACCCAAATCGAAGAACTAAGCATTGTCAACACTATCTACCTTGTCTGGGTGCCCGGACATTCTGGTATTACTGGAAATGAATGGGCTGACGAATTGGCCAGGGCAGGTTCAGCGATTGACTTCCAATTTCGACAAGTTGGATAAGGGAAAAAATACGGTCCTGGGCTTTGTCCGAGCACCGCAATTATTGGGGAAATCTACAAACGTGTCGCCAAACAAAGGCGTTTCTAGAACAACCGTGCCCAGTGATTTCGAAAAATCTCCTACATTTTTCGAAGCTCCACTGCGGCATGCTGACCAGGACCTTAACCGGCCACTGCAAACTCAATTATCACATGGCAACTATTCAGCGCGCTGAGTCTTTTTCATGTGATCTTTGTGAATCCGACTACAGAACCTCATATCATCTGATATGCAACTGTCCAGCGGTAGCGCAATTGCGATTTCGAGTCTTCGGCCGTCCTTATATAGACGAAACCATGTTTGGACGACTGAAACTCAGAGACATACTAAAGTTTCTTATCCAATGTGGTAAAGAGCTTTAGACTTATTCGCAGGCAAGTTGAACTACTTGTGAGTTTAACTTACCTGTTATTTATTTTTGTTTTTGTGCTGTTTTTTTCCGCCCTCTTAATTCTACTTCCCCACACCTCCTTATCCTTTCCTTCCGCTCAGGAAATGATGAAAACACACGGCAAGGCACAAATTCCCGACTACATACGGGGAACGTGCCATTTAAGCCAATATATTCTGATTCCTGATTAGAAAAATCATTACACTTCTACCTCCCCCCCCCATCGAGAGTATAGGGGGTCCACGGGAAACTTTTTTCCCGAATCTAATTTTTTGGATACTTTTAGACTTTTATCCGCCATTTTCAATAAAAGTTTATACCAACACAATGAATAGGCATTTTCAATAATATCGTCACAAAACAGGTAATCCTAGTATTCTAATGACATATTTGAACGCATGTTGCATTCAAAATTCAACAGAGATACGAAAAAATTAAAAAAGCACGTGGATGGTCTGTTTTCAAAATTTTCACCTACAAACATTCATTTTACCGAGTTAAGTCGAATATTTTTCAGAGATACCTAAGAATTTTTTTAATTGTAGTATTTATAAACACTCAGTATAGAATTAAATTAAATTGGAGTTGATATGGTTTTCGAATTTTGTTCACATGCTTTCCTATAGTGCAACGTTTTGAAGGGATAACCCTTCATCTTCAGCGAAAAGGTTTGAATGTTAATTAGCTATAGTTTTCTCATATTATGAAGAAATTTTCGCCGGCCTCTTTGGAATGTATATATTTTAGGTTAAGATGTATAGTATGTATTATGTAATTTTAATCCACTTTAACCTTTATCATATCTTTTCAAAGACATTTTAATCCGTGTGTGGTGTACTCTAACTCTAAGTTTATCTTTTAGAAACAAAGGGTTTTAATTTAAGTTTTAATACGTTGAAATACAATCAAATATTTGCCTCACCCATTAATCTCACACTACCTGCTGTTTCAACGTCCGTCTACTGTTAGCTTATGGCAGATGCACCCACCTCTGGTGGCGTATATTAGACCATCCGAAGGGTACCAGTAGACCGTGCATAAGCTCTGCCCACACCTTCCAAATCTAGACAGAAATATGAGGCAACCATTCCTAGCCAAACAAATTGGAAACGAACTCTTACAACCAATCGCAGGATAAAAAAATTGGCGTTCGGATTTGAACTAAAAAACCGGAGAATTTAATTAAAATAAATATATAAAATTAAATTTTGTTGACAGGATATTTCACGGCAGTCATAGCAGGGCGGATTATACCAATTATTTGAACAAATAACTCAATACGATTGACTGATTCGGTACCAATTATTAGGCGCGTAAGAATCAACGTAAACATGAAGCAATTTGGCAGCACATATCAGCAACGATGGTCCCATATTTATATAATTTTTATGAACACTCGTAGCGTTACGTCACGAATGCTAGCAAGCAGACTGAAGAAGATTTGAAGGTTAACAATGAAGAATTTCAACTTTCACCCGAAGAGTATATTTGTCAAATTATGTCATGGAAGGCTTCTGATGGGGTACTAAATGTATACGATCGGGCGGCGCTATATAGGGTTACTGTACCTTATTTGATCTTAGCTCAATTATTCATCCCACCCAATTTAATACATTAGTTGGAGCAGTGCCTGCTGACTTTGTGTAACAAACTGGCTCAAATGGTTTGGATGAAAAAGGGAATGTTCTATACGAGTTTTCATTTCAACACACAGGAGCACTTCACAATGATATTTAAGAAACATTTTAGACCCCATTATCAATCAAAGAGTGGGACCTAACTCATTAGATAAATAAGAACTCGTCCACCCTACACCACAAGATACTGATGGGATCGGGCTCGAGAATCTCTTCAAATGGATTTTTTTGTTGCCTCTATAGTAGTAACTCTTCTGGCTCGCTTCGCGAAATACAAATATTTCACAATGAAAACCTGCAGCTTTTTAAGTACTAATAATACATACTCAAAATCCTTTTTGAAGGTAACGAGAAAAATTTAAATGTGGATTTGAGATCGGGACTGTTGCGACATATTGACCAAAATCATTTCCAGATAACTTCAAAACACCTGTTTAAGCATTTTAAACCTCTGAATTAGAATCATGTTCATAGAATACAATAAGTTGGGACAGGAACAATATATATATATATATATATATATATATATATATATATATATATATATATATATATATATATATATATATATATATATATATATATATATATATATATATATATATATATATATATATATATATATATATATATATATATATATATATATATATATATATATATATATATATATATATATATATATATATATATATATATATATATATATATATATATATATATATATATATATATATATATATATATATATATATATATATATATATTACTTTAAACCAAAATAATATATTCCAAATATCTGCTGGAACCAGTCTCGTTAAGCTTCTAGTCCCTTCGAAAGAATGAATGTATTTTAAATCCACCGAACCCAATAGCGGGAGTGGCCTTTGCCGACACTATTCCACTTTATTAACTGTATACGATAGGACGTCACTAGATATAATAAAAATTTAAAGCAGCAAACCAATCGCAGCTACAGGTACTTACCATTAAAATAAAATACCTCATCGTTGATAATTTCGATGCAGTCACGTCCAATTATGAAAAGTAAATCCTTCAAACGACACGGCACTTGCGGTTTCACCATCGAACACGCACGGATCCCTTGAAGCTGGAAGCGGTTCCAAATTGAGTTCCACTCTTACCGGTGCTTGTCGATGCACTGAAAAAGCTATTCAAAACTTCTGACCATCGAAACAACTATTTACTCATCCGACTTGGTCATCACCGCCGTCCGGCAGCAAGCGCTCAATAAGCGACAATAAATATCTCATACATTTCCCCATTAGCAACGAAACAAAAAATGCTGAACCGGCGAGAAGATGCAAAGAATTATAAATTCCGACGAAAAAGCACACTATCTGCAGAACGGAGATGGAGAGAAAACAAAATTCAACCACACAGCGAAGAAAGCTTTCGAACCGGGCGGTGAGCTGCGGTACGATTTGTGGGAAGAAGGACCGGTGCCCAGGAAAGTCGTTAGAAAGGTAACAAAAACAACAACGAAAGAACCGGAAAGAGAAAGATAAGAGCTCCGAAAAGCTACTTTTTATGCAAAATAATTGTCCAAACGTCTGGAGCAGCATCAATAGCCCCACCGGGGAAGCCAACGCATTATGTCCAGAACTCGACGGACGTGAGGGGATGGGTTAATGTGAACGTCTGAGCGGAGTGTCGTTCAACCGAAGATGGCCCTAAATTAGTTCCCACTGATTCGCTAGTTTTTTGTTCTTTTTCGCGGAAATCGGTGGACTAACTATTTGACAGACACACTGTGCTGTTGAAGGTGCTTGAGCCTGCTCGATTACAGTTTGGTAACAGACCTACGAAGAGCACTAGAGAAAAGCAAACTGGCTTATGTTCTTGACTAAATTACCACTTTCAAATTTACTATGCTTAGTGATGGGACATGATATTCCGTGGTTTGTATTGTAACATCTTTCGTATTTCATTTCTTTGTTTATCGTTGTCCTCGTTTCGTATTTCATTTTTCGTTGCTCGTTTTTTGTGTCTCGTTTTGCGTTTTTTGTTTATCATTTTTTGGTTTTTTTTTGCTATATATTTTTCTGTTTTTCCTTGTTTCGTTTCTTCATTTTTATTTTTTTTTGGCTTTTCGTTTTTTTGGGTCCTTTGTTTTTATTTTTTTTTATTTTTTTGTTTTTTTGATTTTTGATTTCTTCGATTTTTTTTGTTTTTTTCGTGATTTTTTCCTTTTTTTCAGTTTGAAAGTTTTTCTTTTGTTTTTTAGCTTTTTTGTTTTTACATTTTTTGGTTTATTTTTCTTTTTGAATTATTTGTGTTTTCGCGAAAAAACTAATTTCTAAGCTCTTTCAGTTTTTTCGTTCTTTTTTTCGTTTTATGGTTCGTTTTTTTCGTTTTATGGTATTTTTGGGGTTTTCGTCATTTTGTTTAAATGTTTTTTTCAATTTTTTGTTCTAATTATTTGTTTGTTTTTCTTTTCTTTTTTTTTCGTTTTTCGCTTTTTTGGTTTTTGGTTTTTTTTGCGTTTTATTGTATTTTCGTTCTTTTAATTTTGTTTTTTCGTTTACTTGTATGTCTTTTAGTATTTTCGTTTTCTTTTTGCATTTCTTAGTTTTTCGTTCTTTGGTTCTAATATTTCGTTTTTTTTATTTTTTTCGTATTTCTTTTTAATTTTTTCGTTATTTTTGTTTTTCGTTTATTTGTTTTTGAGCTTTCTTGTTTCTTTCATTCTTTCGATATTTTTTTTTTGCATTCATTCTTTCGTTTTTTTTTGTTTTGATATTTGTTGTCAGTTTACTGTTTACTGTTACTGTTTTTTTTTATTTTACGTTGTCTTGTTTTATTAGCTTTCTTGTGTTCTCGTTTATTGTTTATTTTTTAGTTTCTTAGTTTTTTCATCTTTCCATATTTTTAGTCTTTTTGTTTTTTTCGTTTTACTGTTTTTCACTTATTTTTTTATCTTGCTTGTTTCGTTTTTGATTTTTTTTTCGTCCTAGTGTTTTTTTTGGAAATTTTGGTATTTTTGGTTTTTAGTTTCTTGTTATTTCGTTTTCTTTTTTTTTTGTTTTTTTTTGTTCTTTCGTTATTTTGTTTTTTTCGTTTATCGTTCATTCAATTTTTTGGTTTTTTCGCTTCTTTGCATTTTTTTGTTTTTCTTTTTTTTTGCTTTTTTTTACATTTTATTTTTGATTTATTAGTTTATTTTTCTTTTTTTGTTTATTCGGTTTTTTGTTTTTTTTTTCGTTTTTTTCTTTTCTAATTTTTTTGTTCCTTCGATTTTTCGTATTTTCGTTTTTTGTTTATTTTTCATTATCAGTTTTTTCGTTATTTTATTTGTTTTTTCGCCTTCGATTTTTATTTTTTGTTTTTAAATTTTTCGTTTTTTGTGTCTTTGTTCTTTTTTGTTGTTTTTCTTCCTTTTTGTTTTTCGTGCTTTTGTGTTTTAGTGATTTAGTGTTTTAGTGTTATAGTGTTTTAGTGTTATAGTGTTATAGTGTTATAGTGTTATAATGTTATAGTGTTATAGTGTTATAGTGTTACAGTGTTATAGTGTTATAGTGTTATAGTGTTATAGTGTTATAGTGTTATAGTGTTATAGTGTTATAGTGTTATAGTGTTATAGTGTTATAGTGTTATAGTGTTATAGTGTTATAGTGTTATAGTGCTATAGTGTTATAGTGTTATAGTGTTATAGTGTTATAGTGTTATAGTGTTATAGTGTTATAGTGTTATAGTGTTATAGTGTTATAGTGTTATAGTGTTATAGTGTTATAGTGTTATAGTGTTATAGTGTTATAGTGTTATAGTGTTATAGTGTTATAGTGTTATAGTGTTATAGTGTTATAGTGTTATAGTGTTATAGTGTTATAGTGTTATAGTGTTATAGTGTTATAGTGTTATAGTGTTATAGTGTTATAGTGTTATAGTGTTATAGTGTTATAGTGTTATAATGTTATAGTGTTATAGTGTTATAGTGTTATAGTGTTATAGTGTTATAGTGTTATAGTGTTATAGTGTTATAGTGTTTTAGTGTTATAGTGTTTTAGTGTTTTAGTGTTTTAGTGTTTTAGTGTTTTAGTGTTTTAGTGTTTTAGTGTTTTAGCGTTTTGGTGTTTTAGTGTTTTAGTGTTTTAGTGTTTTAGATTTTTTCGTTTATTTTTCTTTTTTTGTTTATTCGGTTTTTCGTTTTTTGTTTCATTAGTTTTTTTTGCTTTCCCATTTTTTCGTTCCTTCGATTTTGTATTTTCGTTTTTTGTTTATTTTTCATTTTCAGTTTTTTCATTATTTTATTTGTTTTTTCGCCTTCGTTTTTTTTATTTTTTACATTTTTTGTTTTTTTCTGTTTCTTTGTTTTTTTTTATTTTTTTGGTTCCTTTTTGTTTTTTCGTGTTTTAGTGTTTTAATGTTTTAGTGTTTTAGTGGTTTAGAGTTTTAGTGTTTTAGTGCTTTAGTGTTTTAGTGTTTTAGTGTTTTAGTGTTTTAGTGTTTTAGTGTTTTAGTGTTTTAGTGTTTTAGTGTTTTAGTGTTTTAGTGTTTTAGTGTTTTAGTGCTTTAGTGTTTTAGTGTTTTAGTGTTTTAGTGTTTTAGTGTTTTAGTGTTTTAGTGTTTTAGTGTTTTAGTGTTTTAGTGTTTTAGTGTTTTAGTGTTTTAGTGTTTTAGTGTTTTAGTGTTTTAGTGTTTTAGTGTTTTAGTGTTTTAGTGTTTTAGTGTTTTAGTGTTTTAGTGTTTTAGTGTTTTAGTGTTTTAGTGTTTTAGTGTTTTAGTGTTTTAGTGTTTTAGTGTTTTATTGTTTTAGTGTTTTAGTGTTTTAGTGTTTTAGTGTTTTAGTGTTTTAGTGTTTTAGTGTTTTATTGTTTTAGTGTTTTAACGTTTTAGTGTTCGTATTTTCGAGTTTTCGTGTTTTCGCGTTTTTTGTCTTTTGTCTTTTGTCTTTTGTCTTTTGTCTTTTGTCTTTTGTCTTTTGTCTTTTGTCTTTTGTCTTTTGTCTTTTGTCTTTTGTCTTTTGTCTTTTGTCTTTTGTCTTTTGTCTTTTGTCTTTTGTCTTTTGTCTTTTGTCTTTTGTCTTTTGTCTTTTGTCTTTTGTCTTTTGTCTTTTGTCTTTTGTCTTTTGTCTTTTGTCTTTTGTCTTTTGTCTTTTGTCTTTTGTCTTTTGTCTTTTGTCTTTTGTCTTTTGTCTTTTGTCTTTTGTCTTTTGTCTTTTGTCTTTTGTCTTTTGTCTTTTGTCTTTTGTCTCTTGTCTCTTGTCTCTTGTCTTTCGTTTTTCGTCTTTCATTTTTCGTCTTTTGTTTTTCGTTTTGCGTCTTTCGTTTTTCGTCTTTCATCTTTTGTCTTTCGTTCTGCGTCTTTTGTTTTTCGTGTTGCGTCTTTCGTTCTCCTTCTTGTTCTCGTTTTCGTTCTTGTTCTCGTTCTCGTTCTTGTTCTCGTTCTCGTTCTTGTTCACGTTCTTGTTCTCGTTCTCATTTTCGTTCTCGTTCCCGTTCTCATTCTCGTTCCCGTTCTCGTTCTCATTCTTGTTCTCGGTCTAATTTTTGTTTCCGTTTCGTTCCAAGCTTGCGTTTTTGATCAAACATTGCGTCTCATTCTCGTTCCCGTTCTCGTTCCCGTTCTCATTCTTGTTCTCGTTCTCATTTTTGTTATTGTTTCCGTTTCGTTTCAAGCTTGCGTTTTTGATCAAACATTGCGTTTGGTTTCAAGATGATGGTTTTGTTTCAAAATTAGGTTTTCGTCCCAGGTTTGCGTTTTGATTCATGTTTGCGTTTTAGCGTCAAGATGGCGCTTTTATTTCAGCTATGTGTTTTCGGATTCTGTTGGTGTTTCGCTACGAGTTTGTGTTTTTGTTTTGAGTTTGCGATTTTACATTGAGTTTGCATTATTGATTCAAACTTGCTTCCTTAGTGCCACTTAGCGTTTTCCCTTCAACTCTCCGTATTAAGTTTGCGTTTGTTTAAAACTTGCTTTTCATGCTTGCCTTTCTTGTTTGTGTTTCAAGACTGCGTTTCCTGTTTACGTTTCAGGTATGGATTTCAATTTTGCATTTCAGGAAAATGTTTTTTGTATGCATTTTAAGTCTGCATTTCAAGTTCCCGAGTAAAGTATGTTGTTCTACAACTTCATAGAAGGTAGCCAAGGTCCAACTCGAACCTTAAAACCACCGTAACTATTTAACCAAAATAAAGGTATTAAGAAATAAAAACCAGAAATAATCATTTGAAAAAAGGTACATGGCATGTTATCTTTCTTTACAGAGTGCGAAAAAGAATATTCAAAGAAATTAGAAGACCTGTAATAACTTCACATTGGAACGGTAGCTTTTCCTTCAACCGTAACTTTGACTAGCGTAGCGAATCAACTCACCGTTGCATAAATCTGTTCCCTAGATTTTTAGAATTTTTAGATTTTTTTTGGCCGAAAAGGAATTCCCAGTATCGAGGCCAATGCTACCACATCCTCACCAGACTGAGTAAATCAAAACCATCATCGAGCAAGCATAGAACGTCGGAAAACTCATACACGTTGTCAAAGTCGAACATTGCTTCAGCATCACTTTGGCGAACAAACAAAAAAAAACCGGTTTCCATCATTGCATCAGCAGCTGCATCCAGCAACGACGATGGTAACCTTGACAGTGGTCTTCCTATCCAGTGCGTTGGAAATATGCTCGCCCGACAGGTTGTCTCGTGGTGCCTATAGGATGAAAATGCATTATACTACATGCTTCGCTGTTCATAGCATTTTCGCTCAGTATGTATATCAGGGTGGCTCAAAGCATGGTTTACTGAGCTGTTAAAAATTCCAGTAACATTGTTTCGACCCGTGACATTTGGAAGGACTTGACATAGCTAATATCAAATTTGCTATTGGTTTTTTTTTCTCAAAACATTGTCGTGTTATTTCACGGTTGAACTGTTCGGTATCTTTTCGTTTTCCATACTCAGTTGTTTTTAGTTTGTGTTTCGATATACAATCTTTCCTACCTGATGGCGAGATACATGATTCCATTCCCTGTGACAAGTTAGATGTTGCTTTCTGCTACTAGTTACTATAAAGGAGAATCCAGCAGAAAGGTTACATTGCTTTCACGGAGATAGTTGAACATGTAGACAAAGTATTAGCATAAAACATATCCCCTCGCTGAGCCAACGAATTTCAGCTAATTTATGTTCCGGTTTCGAAGATTCAGAGTATAAAATTATCATATACACCGTTTACGTTGGTATCAATCTAATTCAAAACTTTTAAACTACTTCCCAAAATAATTGAAATTTTAATTTTAGGTTATAGTGGACCATGAACTACGTTTGATTTTTCACGAGGATGATGACTAAAATCCATTATGCGCCAATTTTGGGATTAAAATTTCTTGAAATTTTCTTCCTGGATCACTAAAGGCCAAATTCGACGGTACGTAAACCTCTGAGGAACTTACTAGAATGTTACATTTTTGTGCCTAAAGGGGAATAATAATGGGGAAACAATGAGCATTATGTTGAAGATATCGCTACCAAGGAATTGTATGGTATTTTCGTTTTTTTCATGTTGCTACGCCGGTATAGTGCACAAAAGAGACAGACTAATTACACCCAAGTTTGCATGAGTGTAGTACCGACTACACCGATGTAGTGCACAGTCAAAATGAAAACGTCATAACATTTACCCATATCACAATCAGTAACACATTGAGGCACACTTCTATCTCTCCGACTTGGACAACTCAATTTTCCACCGACAAACGCTGGCACCACCGTACTTAAATATCCTAGCAACGCGTTTTCGTTATGTTGTCATTATCGCTGATGTGATTCTGAAAAAGCATAATTAAATTTGTCCGTGAATTCAAGCATTGTAACTTAACACGCGATATCCTGTTAGCTAGAAAGGCTATCGAATCAATCCGTTAGCAAACATTGGATGGGGTTATTAATACCGAAAATAAATGCGTCCATCCATATTACATTTTGTTAAATTAATTACAGGCAAATTTTTGGTCCCAACTCGAAGCTGAGTATGGAACAATCAACTTGCAAATATCAGGAATATATTAATTAGCATTTCCTTTGTGGCAAAATTTAACGCCAATATTATGACCGATAATTTGCAGGTGCATCAGCTGGTGTGACCTAGAGTTTGTGTATTATAGAGTTCCGTGCAGAGGAATGCACATCACTGCATAAAATGGTGCCTACACCCAAACGAAAAACTACCTAAAATAGAGTTCTTTTGATTCAATCTTCCCGACTCGTGGAGGAAGGTAAAATTCGGAAAACCGTGTTGAAGGTAGTTTCATTTAACAATGACAAAAATCACAATTTATTGACAGGTTTTTTATGCTCAGCCTTGAATTCAATACACTAAAATTTAAGTTGAATTCAGCTAATTTTGAGTATACCCCAAACAACTAAAAGGTACCTTACTTCACGGAAGACCTCGACTGAAAAGAATCTTTCGTTTTATATTTGACAACACTAATAGGTGCGAAAGCGACGTACAACTCAAAAGTAAGCTAAAAGAACTTATTCTTTGGGTTGTTTTACTTTTGCGTGTACATCTTTTTTCCTGCACTCAAAAAAATTATCACTTATCATATGCAAAAAAAATATAAATATTTTCCATAATACTTTTCACGTAAATGTTATGTTTCACAAATAGAAAATTTGATTGCCAATCTAATTAAAACCAGCGTCCATGGCATGTGCATGTGAAGTGAAATTCAGTTACTTTCCATCGGAATGTCACATACTTTTTAGATTAAATCCATATTGTTTTCATGTGAATTTTTAGCTGCATTTAATATAGTATTCAAATGCTTTCTTTTGTGTTTAAGAAGAATGAAGGACGGTAAATAAGTATGCAGACATTGAATTGAAATACATGGTATATTTATTTGAACTATTTCCAATAGCCAGACTATTCCGAAATAGAACGGTTTCTTATTGTTTTCACCATTATTTACAATTGTGTAGATGAAATCACCGATTTTTTCTGCAGTCACCATTGATTCCAATAACGCTTTAAGTTTTGTTTTCTATTTCTGGATTCTGAAAAGAAACTTCGTTTTAATGGCATAGTCCTGAATGTATATAATAGTTTGAATTTATATTTAAATACCTTCAGTAAACTATTCAAGAGTATTCAGCCGAAATTCAGACGGTTTGTGCTATTAATACGCCATGTTAAATATGTTTTCATTTTTCACAAGGTACATTCACATAATACTCACGTGCCTTGCATGTAGCACTTGAAGTATGTGACAATCACATAGAATGTATGTATTGCATACTTGAAAGTCATTGGTATCTTATTTGAAATTCATCAATGTGGGCATGAATGTTAATTGCTGCACATGAATCTAATGTGATTAGTCATATTTAATATTCATGTGCTTTTTCACTTGAACTGTATGTGATTATTTGGCTCAGTGTGGCACTCACAGTTTTTGCTATAACTTTGAGCGGCTTCAACCGAGTTACACAATAAATTCATACAGAGTGAATTGAAAACTTACTGTTTCGTGGCTTACAACACTTTATTTATCCATGTAATTTATTTACATAATAAACTGAATAACTACTGACGAGGAGAATCCGAAACACAAAAATAATGACTTAATTTAAGTTAGTTTATATGCTCCCATGCATAAATACAGAGGTTTACTCCAATTTAGTATCAGCATTACTGAAAAAAATGTCTTCTTTAGTTTGCCATAGTAATATTTTATCAACACTAATACTTTTCTTCCATGTTCTCAGAAAGAAGGATGTTTGTTAACTTTGCACATAGGTAGCCATCTGACCAGAGATGCCAGATACTTTTTGCAAATGTCTGCAAATAATAATTTTTAAAGTCTGGGAAGTACCAAAAATGCCTAAAATAGATAAAGCTGTAATTTGAAACTAGTGTAACCAAAAGCCTTTATTTTCAAAAATCTGTAAATATCTGCAACCAAACTAAAAAAAACTGTAAATATCTGCCACCAAATTATAAAAACTGCAAATATCTGCGTCATTGAAAAAAAAAAGATGGGTGGGTAATGTCTAGGACATAACCGGAGTGTCGTGACTACTCGTTTGACTTGTAATTCAAATCGAATGATACTCAATGAAATATGTGGGATTGTTTCAAGTTATTCTTTATAATAATTATGGTGGTTTTGAAAAGAACCTTTATTGTTGGCGTCTGCGTTGATAGGGGATGCGCTGGATTCTAAGCTGGTTGAGACATTCATTCATGAAATGAACAATTTTCTTCCTTTGAAATATCAATGTTAAAATCTCTCGAAACAACCATCGGAATCTTTTTCGTACAAAAATGAACACACTTAGCAAAAACCTAGGAGCGGGTAATGTCCGGGACATAACCGCGATGATCATATTCTTAAAATTCTGCTTGTATCTCTTTCAAATGGCTAAATTTTACGCATTAAGTTCGATTCACCGGGCTCAGCGAAATTTTCCTGGGGATCCCGTTCGTTAGTATATTCAGCAAAACAATTTTATTAACGAGTTCTCCGCATTGAATACAGGTCAATAATTTCATATAATGATTTCAACAAGCAGACAATGTGCATGTATGACAGGTGGGAGTGTTCTGAAGTGTTTTTAGTGGAGGTAACAACATAAAATCATGTATTGGACATTTTACAATGATTCTCCTTAACCCTGCAAAACCACGGGGTTGGCAGCAGAGGGTTAAGTTGTTTGGAAGAGATGACAGTTAATATATGATAACTAAAAATATAAAATTGTTCTATAAATTGCAAAGTTATTGCCGCGTTGACCTGAAAATTTGTCATTTCATTCATAAAGGAACAATCATTGAAATTATGTCAATTTATGCTTTGCAAGATTTGAAATAACTTCGAAGTGTGGTCACGACACCCCTGTTATGTCATATACATCACCAACCCATCTTTTCATCATTCGTTTTGGTGTAGCTTTCGCTTAGTGTCAGAGTTGCGACATTCACTGATTTTCTTGGAAGGATTTGCAAAAACCTTCGAGTTTGTAGATTAGAAAAACATTTTCTCATGATTCACTGGTAAAAGTACAGAATTACCAAGCGCAAACTTAATACTAGTTAATAAAAGAAACTTTCTAATTAAATTCTTTTTCCATTTTACATTCGTCCTAATAAGGACGGTTTGTAGATAGCTATGTTGATACAAGACGGGAATCTTTTAAAACAATTAAAACCTTACCGACGATTGTTTTTACTGCGTACATACATCTTTCCCCTTTCGCAGCTCACTCCGAATGAGTACGCTTCGCATCAAGGTGTTCCTATTTATAGACTTTACAATGCAGATGGAAGGCCGTCCTTTTGTTCGATAAATGAAAATATTTTCATCATTCGTTTTGGTGTAGCTTTCGCTTAGTAGTAGAGTTGCCACATTCTATGATTTTCTTGGAAGGATTTGCAAAAACCTTCGAGTTTGTAGATTAGAAAAACATTTTCTCATGATTCACTGGTAAAAGTACAGAATTACCAAGCGCAAACTTAATACTAGTTAATAAAAGAAACTTTCTAATTAAATTCTTTTTCCATTTTGCCTTCGTCCTGATAAGGACGGTTTGTCTATGTTGATACAAGACGGGAATCTTTTAAAACAATTCAAACCTTGCCGACGATTGTTTTTACTGCGTACATACATCTTTCCCCTTTCGCAGCTCACACCGAATGAGCACAGTTTTCATCATGGTGTTCCTATTTATAGACTTTACAATGCAGATGGAAGGCCGTCCTTTTGTTCGATTAATGAAAATATTTTCATCATTCGTTTTGGTGTAGCTTTCGCTTAGTAGCAGAGTTGCCACATTCACTGATTTTCTTGGAAGGATTTGCAAAAACCTTCGAGTTTGTAGATTAGAAAAACATTTTCTCATGATTCACTGGTAAAAGTACAGAATTACCAAGCGCAAACTTAATACTAGTTAATAAAAGAAACTTTCTAATTAAATTCTATGTTTGTCTATGTTGATACAAGACGGGAATCTTTTAAAACAATTCAAACCTTGCCGACGATTGTTTTTACTGCGTACATACATCTTTCCCCTTTCGCAGCTCACACCGAATGAGCACAGTTTTCATCATGGTGTTCCTATTTATAGACTTTACAATGCAGATGGAAGGCCGTCCTTTTGTTCGATAAATGAAAATATTTTCATCATTCGTTTTGGTGTAGCTTTCGCTTAGTGGCAGAGTTGCCACATTCACTGATTTTCTTGGAAGGATTTGCAAAAACCTTCGGGTTTGTAGATTAGAAAAACATTTTCTTACGATTCACAGGTAAAAGTACAGAATTACCAAGTGCAAACTTAATACTAGTTAATAAAAGAAACTTTCTAATTAAATTCTTTTTCCATTTTGCCTTCGTCCTGATAAGGACGGTTTGTCTATGTTGATACAAGACGGGAATCTTTTAAAACAATTCAAACCTTGCCGAAGATTGTTTTTACTGCGTACATACATCTTTCCCCTTTCGCAGCTCACACCGAATGAGCACAGTTTTCATCATGGTGTTCCTATTTATAGACTTTACAATGCAGATGGAAGGCCGTCCTTTTGTTCGATAAATGAAAATGTTTTCATCATTCGTTTTGGTGTAGCTTTCGCTTAGTGGCAGAGTTGCCACATTCACTGATTTTCTTGGAAGGATTTGCAAAAACCTTCGGATTTGTAGATTAGAAAAACATTTTCTCATGATTCACTGGTAAAAGTACAGAATTACCAAGCGCAAACTTAATACTGGTTAATAAAAGAAACTTTCTAATTAAATTCTTTTTCCATTTTGCATTCGTCCTAATAAGGACGGTTTGTCTATGTTGATACAAGACGGGAATCTTTTAAAACAATTCAAACCTTGCCGAAGATTGTTTTTACTGCGTACATCCATACAATCTTTCCCCTTTCGTAGCTCACACCGAATGAGTACGCTTTGCAGCCTTCGATGTTTTGGTAGCATTTTTAGTGGCAGTTACTACCGCCTTTTCAGTGACTGCGTTTCTTAGCCTTTGGCTTTTTGGCCTTCTCACCGCCACCACCGTTTTTCCTCTCTCCGGTGGTAGCCAATTTGATTGGTCGTCCGATGCAGCTTCTCACGACCACGCACGTCTGTTATGCACTGCGTCTTACACACGTCTGGCTTTGAGAAAAGCTGCGACACCCCTATTTATAGGTTTTATCATTAATGTTGATTCTCATTTAAAGTAGTTTTTGAACTATTTAAACAAATTTTATATAGCAAACAACGTATCGGTAGCAAGCGTTGAACGTTTTCCTTCCGATTTATGAAACAAGATTGGCAATCCGTTTAGTAGAAGAAAAGTTATTAAGGTTCAAATTGTACGTAACGCTTTCGCTAATATTCACTACTATCGCTTTCTCGCTCGTTCTCGTGGCGTGCATGAGCCTTTCCTTTCCGCCCGGGTTCTAATGACATAACCGAAACTAATATGCCGGCTTTCCCCCACCAACTGCTCTCGTCAAGCAACCCAATACGAATAATCAAAGGAACAAACATGTAGTGAACCTATATATAAACTTTTCATTATTTTATTGTTCATTTGCTGCACCATTTTGACGGCTCTGTGCGGGATGGGCTGAAAATTTTCACTTTTCCGAGTCGTTTTCGAAAGATTTTTCAAAACACTATTTTTCCGTTGATAATGAATGTCCTACATATTCCAAAATTTAATACAACATTGGTACAAATATTTTCGACAAAATGCCGAAGAAATTGATTAAATCCATTCAGTACAACAAAAGATATAAGCGTTCAAAATCTTACATCATTTTTCTGCCGAAATTTTGAAAAGGGGCCCCTATATTGAAAGGTAAGTCGTTAGTCACGACAAAACTGCAGCTGAAATTAAAAGTTTGCGAATTTGCAGACATGTCTGCAAATCTGGCATTTCTGCATCTGACATGTTCGATTGGTAGATTTAGCATCACTTTGGGCGAACCTTCAAAAATAAACAACGCCTTTGGTGTGGCCAAATACAAACCTAGAGCTTTTATTCAAAACGTCATGTCTACTATGAGTGATTGTTTATTTTCTCTTTCGATTTTTACGACGTCACTATAGCACTTTTACTTATTTTACAGCACAGATTGAAAGACGATGGTTTGACTAGCAGTGTATGCAAAGACATGAGGGATAAATGTTAAAGCAACCGAAATATTAACAGAAGAGAAAGTATACAATGAGTCACTCATCGTAGATTTGAAAAAAAAAGATGGGTGGGTAATGTCTGCGACATAACCGGAGAGATGTAGAATACATAAGGAACACGTTCTTCAAATATGTTGATACTCATTAGGATTTTCGGACAAAAGCTGATTTGGGCGAGGAATATTTCAAATTATTCTTTACAAAAATGATGGTGGTCCTGAAAAGGACCGGTTTTGTTGGCGTTGTTGGCCTTGGTGAGGGAGATGGCTAACGATGAAATTAATTGTTAGCATGAGGAAGTCGCGTAGTACTGGCCAATGGAAGAACAGATAATAATTGATTCCTGAAAATCAATTTTTCTTTATTCATGTAAATTATACATACTTACAAATCTAACAGAAGATTCCTGATCATATTTCTGTATCATTAGTGCGAACATTGTGTAATTTGGTTAAGTACAATGAAAGTTACAAACTTTCCAAACTCGACCTTCTGTTCCTTCAGAAATATTGAAATGGGGTGTCTATATTAAACCGTTAGTCGTGGTCACAATAAAAAAAAGATGGGTGGGTAATGTCTGCGACATAACCGGAGAGATGTAGAATACATAAGGAACACGTTCTTCAAATATGTTGATACTCATTAGGATTTTCGGACAAAAGCTGATTTGGGCGAGGAATATTTCAAATTATTCTTTACAAAAATGATGGTGGTCCTGAAAAGGACCGGTTTTGTTGGCGTTGTTGGCCTTGGTGAGGGAGATGGCTAACGATGAAATTAATTGTTAGCATGAGGAAGTCGCGTAGTACTGGCCAATGGAAGAACAGATAATAATTGATTCCTGAAAATCAATTTTTCTTTATTCATGTAAATTATACATACTTACAAATCTAACAGAAGATTCCTGATCATATTTCTGTATCATTAGTGCGAACATTGTGTAATTTGGTTAAGTACAATGAAAGTTACAAACTTTCCAAACTCGACCTTCTGTTCCTTCAGAAATATTGAAATGGGGTGTCTATATTAAACCGTTAGTCGTGGTCACAATAAAAAAAGATGGGTGGGTAATGTCTGTCACATAACCGGAGCGTCGTGATTTCAATTCGAGACGTTAATTTAAATCTAATAATATTCAACAGAATCACGTTTGAATGGGAAATTTTCAAATAATTCTCTATGGTAATAATGGTGATTCTGAAAAGAACCTTTGGTATCGGCGTTGGTGTTGATGGTGATGCGCTGGATCGTTGGATATTTTTGGCATGATAGTTACGTGCCTGGCGAACTGTTTTGTAGCCTCGAACAAAACGACAAGACTGGCTTCTTCGGGTACCATTACGGCTGAACTTTATAAGCTTAGCTCGACTTTGAAATCCGGCACAATCTCACGAATCAGACACTGGTAGGGCCATTTTGTTTGCTACTAGCACGGAGCTGCACAAAAAAATCATTTAATGCAGTTAGTTCACGGGGGCTGCCAAAAAGCTTGAATAGAAGCATGCGACTTCAACGTTTCTCTTAAACACATGCAACAACACATTCGTTTTGGTAATACTTATAACAGTAGAAAGGAATGGAAAAGCAGTGCACGAAACGAGCGAGAGGATAATTTAAATTTTTGTTCCGTGTGCAAGCTACTTCTTTCCACCCAACGTATTATGTTGCTTGTTGAAAATTTGCTACACACCTTAAAATGAAAGTTTCAGTTTAACTCTCACTAGAACACAATTGATTGGTCCTGAAAAGAACCGTTGCTTTTATTGTAATTTACGCCCACTCCCACAAACCGACCAAGTAGGCACTGGCTTCATTACGGCTGAGTTTTGTAAGCGTAGCTCGACTTTGAAGTAATACACAACCTTACGAACCAGGCGCTGGAATGTTAGCCAGCGGATTAGTTGCTCCGTTGCCCTTTAGTTGGGGCGAAATACTAGCATGGCGACAGTTCCTGATCGGTAGTTGGTTGCGATGGGCCACCAGTAGCTGGGGCACTTTTGCGGACCGTCATCATCGCCAACTGCTTTCCTCCGGTGGACTGGCTGCTTGCTAGTGCTTGAACGAATACGAATGATGAGAAAAACCGACCGACCAATATTCATATATGAAAACACGAGAAAGCACTACTATCGCTCTCCCGCTCGTTTTCGTGCCATTCCTGTGCCTTTCCTTTCCGTTCGGCTACCAATACTAGCATAACCAAAACGAATATTCTGTCTTTCCATCGCCTTCAATCTAGTGGCCAGTGCTAGCAAACTTGCATGTTCAGTTTTTCAATAACAACATTCCAACAATATTTTCAAAGAATGTTGCAGATTTGAAAAGAAGGAAGGAGAAGATTTTCACAAATTTAAATTCTTTCGTGTTATTTGTTAGCGCTGATAAAGGCTATTTAGTTTGCTACTAGCAAGGAGCTGACCAAACAAATCGATTTATGCAGTTAATCAACGGAGGCTTCCAAAAAGTTCGAATAAAAGCATGCGACTAGTGTACTTTGCACGTTCTATATTTTATCAATACTAGAGAGGATCAATAAAATAATTCAAATTGTAATAGCGACATGCAATTGTGGCAACACTGGTCATGAGATGGTGGGGGAACACGCACATTCCTTTTAGTTATGATGGTATTAGCAGCAGAAAGGAATGGAAAAGCAGTGCACGAAAACGAGCGAGAGAGGATAATTTAAATTCTCTTTCTTTCCACACATCGTATTTCTTATATTGCTTTCTGAAAATTATTTGTTATACACCATAAAATGTAAATTACAGTTTAACTCTTATTAGAACACAATTAATTGGTCCTGTAAAGAACCGTTTATTGTTTTACTGCGGGAGCATAATTCAGATGCACTCCCCGCGGACACGGTGAGCTAGAACGCACTATTTTGCATTCTCGAACAAACCGACCAAGTAGGCATCGTTGGCTTCTCGGGGCATCATTACGACTGAGCTTTGTAAGCGTAGCTCGACTTTGCAGTCCTGCACAATCTCACGACCCAGACGCTGGAACGATAGCCTACTCTGTTGCCCTTTAGTTGGGGCGAAATTCTTGCAGGGCGACAGTTCCTGATCGGGTTGCGATGAGTCACCAGTAGCTGGGGCACTTTTTCCGCCGTCGTCATCGCCAACTGCTTTTCTTCGGACTGCCTGCTTGCTAGTGCTTGAACGAATACGAATGATGAGAAAAACCGACCGACAGATATTTATATAATCGCGCTAATATGCACTACTATCGCTTTCTCGCTCGTTCTCGTGCCGTGCATGAGCCGTTCCTTTCCGTCCGGCTTCTAATGGCCTAACCAAAGGAATATGCCGTCTTTCCCCCACCAAGTGCTCTCGTCAAGCAACCCAATGCGAATAACCATACGAACAAACATGTAGTGGACCTATATATAAACTTTTCATTATTTTATTGTTCGGTTGGTCTACCATAACGACGGCTCTGTGCGGGATGGGCTGAAAATTTTCACTTTTCCGAGTCGTTTTCGAAAGATTTTTCAAAACACATTTTTTTTGTTATTAGTACATGTTATACATACTTCAAATTTTAATACAGCATAGAGGAACATATTTGCAACAAATTGGCCTAAAAATCAAATCATTCTGTTAAGTATGATAAAAGTTATTAACGTTCAAAATCTGACGCGGCGCCGCAGCCGATATTTTGAAACGGGACCCCTATATTGAAACCTTAAATGTATTCTACATTAAAACGCTCTAGGAATATGTTAATACGGAACGCTCGGAGGACACATTTAGAGCTACCCTGTACCTGAAAAAGTACATTGTCAAAGTGACAGCGTACTTTATTGATATAGACTTATCCAGCTGCGTTGGTATTGTGCCGTTTTGACGTTTGATTTGGGAGGAAAATAAATCGTTTACACGGCGATTTGGGCTTAAGGGTAGGGCGGTAGTATAAAAATGGGAGATCTCAGTGTGCGTATTTTGAACGTCAGATATCTCAATAGAGCCAAAACTGGCCGCACTGATGGAATTATTGTTTTATTTCCGACATTTTCAAAAGCAACCGGCAACTGATACATTAATCCGCATGCAAATTTAACGTTTCCAAGGGGAACTTTCATCTTCAGAACATCAACAATTTTGCTGCAAAGCATTACATTCATTTTTCACAAACGGACCAATCATAAATTATGAAATGCAAAAATTAGGTAATACTTTCATGAAAATATTTAAGAGATGGGAACAGTTTGTAGAAATTCATTCAGATACTTACATGAAAAATTTCAAATAAAATCTAGAAAAACTATTTGCGTCCATACATTTCGCCCATTAGTTTCCACCAAGAAACGTTGAAACTTTTTCTCTCACAACTCTCTGTTTCACTCATTTTGACAGCAGATTCCCAACTCATCACAATCGGAATGTTTTTTTTAGAATTTAAGTACAAATGTAACAACCGATTCAAAACCCGATTCATTCAGGATGGGTTGTTGCATTCGGTTGGAATTCCATCATAAATCAGCCCACATTCCGAATCTCATTTCGGATGTAATTTACTGGAATGAGGTTATTTTATGGTACGGGCATCTTGTGTCGTCATAAAGAAGCACTAGTTTCATGTATATTGCCCCAAGATGTCCAAAATATTGAAAAGTGCACTCTATCATATAACGTAAGCAGAAACGACATACACTAATCAATTGCCCGAAATTGACGCCCCCTACCCCACGTAACAAATTGTCATACATTCCTTTATCCCCGCCCCCTCCCTCACTACGTAACAAATTATTTTTAAAAAATAGCTTTCTTCTGTAAAAACCAGTTTAATCCACCTAACAGTGTACTGAGACATAACTTATAACTCTCATCACTCTCTTTGGATATTACATCGATTGAAAACATTTAGTACACGATGTTTCGCGATGGTTTTGATAACACAAACTACATGGGACAGTGGCAGCATGTGACAACACCAATGCAAGAAATCTCATAGGCCAAACCAAATCATACGTAAAGCGAAAAAATGGCATAGACAAGCAAATGAATAATGGTTTGTTAAAAAAATATCTAAATTCAATCAATGCCAAAACCTTCTTCCATAATTTGTAGTTCAAAAAACTTTCTTCCACAATTTGTAGCCCGCCTTACTAAATTGCAAACGATTGATGTATAAATATGTATATGTCGTCGCAATGAATTCAAAGTGATAGGCTGAATAAAAGTGTACCACGCTTGCCTGCCGCACTCCCATTTATTATCCTTTGATAATGCGATAAAACCTGCAACAGACATGTCAGTCCATGCGGAGTAAGCTGTCCCAAAAAACTAGGAGTGGGTAATGTCTGGGACATAACCGCGGTGTTGACGTAGGACTAAACTTGGGCATATCATATGACATTCATGGATAATTTGAACCAATGCACTTTTTGAATGAATATTTACTGGAAATTTCATGTCGAATGAGATTGCCACATTCACTGATTTTCTAGGACTTGCAAAATCCTCCGGGTTTGTAGATTAATTTGATAAACATTTGCTTATATGAATCACTGGTACATGTACAGAAGAATTGACAGGCGCAAACTCAATCCAAGTTATTAAATGGAACTTTCTAATTCAATTCTTTCTCCATTATGTTTTCATCCTAATAAGAACGGTTTGCAGATAACTATTTTTGGTGATACCAGACGAGAATCCGTCCTTACGATTCGAACCTTGCCCGATTTCGCTTCTGCTGCGTACATACACGAACATTCCCCTTTCGCAGCTCACATGGAATGAGCATTGTATATCGCAATGCGATCTCTTTTATAAACTTCTTAGTGCAGATGGAAGTCCATCCTTTTGTGCGCCAAATGGAAATATTTTCATCATTCTTTTTGGTGTGGCTTTCGCTTAGTAGCAGGGTTGCCACATTCACTAATGTTCTTGAAAGATTTGCAAAAACCACCAATCAAAGCAGGCTAATTAATGCTTTTACAAAATCTATTAAAATTTACGGTAAAATCTACGAAATCTACTACACAATTGTTTTGATTATTTCCCAACGAATCGCGCAAAAATCTGTTTGTTCCGTACAGCACAACGCAAATAATTGACGTTGGAAAACAAATCGGCAACTTCAGCTGCCAAACACTTAGAAACCGTCGAAGCATTTTTCCGTCAATGTCACTTTTCTGACTCAAATTTTTGTAGGTATTTTCTTGCTTCCGTCCAATTGGTCAGTTTATTAGTTTTATCGTACATTTTTCGGATATTATTATAGAAAATAACTAACCCGATAAGAGGGAAGTTATTTTCCAAAGCACGAAATGGAAATTTCAATTGTAATTCTTCTGAGAACGATTTTGTGGTCCTAATAAGAACCGTTTGTTGTGAATATTATTTCGCCGTTTCCCGCTCGGCATGATGATTTTTCGCTTGGTATGGATAGCGCACAGATTGATATCTTCCAATAAACTAACCAGGCAGGCCTCGCTGGCTTCTTAGAGGGACATTACGGCTGAGCTCCGCAAGAGTAGATCGGTTTTGAAATGCTGTGCAATCTCACGGACCAGGCACTGGAAGAGCAGCTTGCGAATTAGGAACTCTGCCCACTTCTGAGAGCGATGAATTTCACGCAGGGCGACGACAGTTCTTGGTTGGCAGCGATAAGGCAGTAGCTATGATTTGGTTGGTAATCCAAATGCAGCTTCTCGTTGAGCAGCACACGTACGTGTGTTCTGCTCTGTGGCTTAGACACGTCTGGCTTTAAGAAAAACTGTGACACCCATATTTATAGGTTCTAGCATTAATGTTGATTCGCATTAAAAGTAGTTTTTGAACTTTTTAAACAAGTTTTACATAGCAAACAAGGTATCAATAGCAAGCGTTGGACGTTTTCCTTTCGATTTATGAAACAATATTAGTAATTCCTTTAGTAAGAGAAAAGTTATTAAGGTTCAAAGTGTACGTAATGCATCCGTTTTGAAAATTTTGAAATGACACCCAGTATAGTAAAGAAAGACGTAAGTCCTACGTCAAAATCGTAAATCGTTTACTTTTATATTGTTTTCCCATAGCCGCATAGTACTTCTAAAAAAAGAACATAACATAGTATACCGCTGGAAAGGTCATTTCTTGTTCTTTTGAAGACTTTAAAATCGATTGAAAATTAACCGAGTAGCAAGAATTCGTAGTTATTCTGCCTAAGCTCGACCCTCATTATCAGAAGGCAAAAATTAAGCCCGCATGATATTAAGCCTGTTCTAATGACCCTGCCACTTCTAGCTTTCCGATCTGTTCACTTCACATCCTTGCTCTCACTTGAGTACTATGGCTCTAAGTTTCATAACTTTCCCTACCCAGTAATCTCTAGCTAATTGAATGTCGTTAAAACGTAAAAAAGTAGAATTTTATGTTTCAATATCCGCTCACCTCTGTATCAGCAGCATCTCTGGTCATCTCACTCCATCCAATTGCCGTGTCTTTTCTACCGTGCTCGCGCTTGGTAAGGTTGCATATCTGCAGGCGTATTATTGCTCAATAAAGGAGCTACAATTCTAACGTGTTGCGTCAACGGTAGAGTGAAGTCTTCTTGGCATGCAACATTGGTAATAATTTAATATCTCCGCAACAAAAGTAGACTTTTGAAAATTGGTAAAATTAAAAAGTTCATGAAAAACGCGAAAATTATCATTCGTGAGGCAGATTTCTCAGACAGAGCCGTCAATAGGAGGCACCTTAGTGGCTCAATCAAACACGAAAAGTCAAGCAAACTAATTGAAAAGGTCCAATGTGCAAATGAGAGCCTCCCTTTCTTTACTTTCTCTTCCGCTAATAACACGGTCGCTTTTGCGTTTTCTGCTTAGCTCTTCGCATAATATGTTTTCATTTACGCGGTTTTTGAAATTTACGTGGTTTTCATTTACGCGGTCTGTATCCCCGCGTAAAAAAACCTGAGTGTAATTGCACCGGAAACAATCACATTCCCAGCAGAACTTTTTGTTTTTTAATTTCAAACACTTTTGTTTCGTACTGCACAAAACGGAAAATTTTAAATCAGAACTTACCGTCCCAGCAGCAGTTCTTTTTCGATTAAAATTCAAGCCATGTCAGTGGACTTCCCAGTTTAACTAGTCAGAGTATCTGTCCTGCCCTATGTATTTAAAACACAGTTCTAATCGCGTTTTAAATTATACAACACATAGAACGGCTGTTTAAATTTTAAAATAATCTGTTTTAAATTATGAAACAAACCGCTGTACTGGAGATATAATTATGTCAGTCCTATTACCACATAAAACACCTATATAACATAAAACGCTGCAGAATTGAATTAATAATACAATGTTTAGTAAATCGATTGCCTTGTACTCAGCGCACCTGGGTTCGAGTCCCGACCCCGCACATAGGGTTAGAAATTTTTCATAAGAGATTTTTCTAACCCGAAGAGGCGAACCTTAACCTTAAGGTTAGAACCTCTATAATCGAAACAAAAAAAATTCAATGTTTACACTACAGAGTTATAACACGTTATAATAATTAGCAACAAGAAAAATGTCACCAAGATAGCATCAAAACCCATTTTCACTGGTAGTGCGAACGTTGTAGAGGAAGATGGGGTAAAACGCACCCCCTAAGAAAATATGATCATAACTCAGTTATAGAACATTAATTGGGAGAATTTAATAGACCTTTCTCGTCCGACCTAACCCCCTTTTTTCTTATTTTTATTCAAAAGACTACACATTTTTAAGAATATTGCCGTTGAAATGAGACTATTTGGAGCTATCGTGATTTTTTAATGATTTTTTTAAGTTTGAAAAATGCAAGAATGTTGAGTATTTTTTTCACCTTTGCAAGAATGGTGGGACTCAAAATGTGTGTTGGGGCAACACTGTTTTGAATATTTTTGCTTGAGTTCCTGGCAACGCGGCAAATGAAGTGGTGAGTCGCGGTACAAAGTTCATTGGTTATGTAAACAAACTAAAGTGAACCTCTCGGTGGACAACATTGCATGATAATGTTTAACCTCACTTTTTTGACAGTTCAGAGAGATTGTTTACATGGTCTTGGAATTTTTGTTGATTCGATCATAGTATGAGAAACTTGGTTTGGTTCGCTGCCAATTGTTAACACTTTCCAAACAAGGTCGCTCAGCTGTAATTTTTTATTTGATGTCGGCATCATACATTGTTCCGTTAAATTTAACATTTTTACTTTTCTTGTACATGATTCATTGTACAAGTAAGGAATTTCTAGCCAAACATTTGAAAAAGGCCCACTGCCAAATGCAAACAAATCGAATTTTCATGTTCTCTATTAAAATCCCGGGACAAAACCTGTGGATATATGTTTTCTTTTTCTTTTTTTCTGTTCTCTTGTCTTGCATAGCCACTCTTTCTTCCTCACATATTTTAAATGGACTGGCTACATTTGACAGTTCCCCCTGACTGTATTTGACGGTTCCCTTTGGCTGCATTTGACAGCTCCTCCTGGCTGCAATTGACATTAGGTTTTTTCGTATCCACACGTCACGTCTCAGTTAAAAACTATCTATCTGGCCATGTGCATAAACATAACGCAACAATGGATTATGAAGAATTTTGATAATGATTTTATAACAAATTATAAAAGGGCCCGGTTGATATAAAAGTCCTAACTAGCAATACGCTTATTATAAAATGATTATAAAGGATTATTGTAACTGATTCCAAAAGGATTATAAAGGCAGTGAAATACGTACTCAATGAATTAAGGGGAGTGTCTGATGTAAACAATATGCGCAATCAAACTAAATAAAACAGTATTAAATTTTTAAATAGAATTATAATGAATTCGACCAAAACTTCCTTTGCCTTTTTCTCAAAGTTTACGTTTGGCAGTTAGACCCTTTTCAAATGTTTCAAATGTTTGGGCAGAATTTAGATTATTTTATTGGCGATTCTACGTTGAAACCGCTCACAGATAGCGCTGGAAGTAAAGTGTTGCTGATTTGATTCTGTTCTGTCATAGTGCATATATTTTCTGTAAACACTGGTAAAAAATAACTTTTAAACACCATATCACCGATCAATTTGTTTATGAAAATGAAGGAAAACCATTATTTTATAAGATGATGAGTAAACATCTTGCGAAAAGGGTGCAAAACATAGTGGTTTCTAATATTATTCGCAGAGCTATATGTGTGCTGTTCCGAAATGTAATTTGTCGAGCACCGTAGCTGCCGTAGCATCATTTTCCGTTCCTCCTAAGTTAAGCTAAACCTTCATGAGATGGTGTAAATTCATGAAACTCTCCAGATCACTCGAGGAAAGAATATATTCGGTTAATGGGAAAGTGTCGGCTTTGTATCATACACAGCCGATCCTTCTCTCTGATAGTCTTCACTGAATCTCTTACGTAGTCCAAAATATGGAGGAGTTTGGCATTGGTACTGATTGGGTCTCCGTTTCGAGTTGGAACTTTATTTATGGAACGATTTTTTATAACCACAATAATACCCCGATTACATTTCGATGCAATGTATGAGCCAAATAGTTGCAAATGGCTGTAATTTCAGAATAATTGCAAATAAAACTAAATTTCTTACTCGTTTCATTCATATTTTGGCAGTGGTAAACTTTTTCCGAGAAGAAAATGAAGTTTATGTTGTAAGCTACGACTCACTTGCGGGTGAAAAAAAGCAAACTGTATCACTTTGCCATTTCATGAGCTGAATCATAGGTGTCGCATGATTAATTTTGGTTTTGCCGCAAATCGCCAATCGTTGTTGCGATCAATTTCATTTGGTTTGTTTTGTACACAATGTTAGTCGCAGAGCATTTTGGTGATCTATGGCAATTGATGACCTTTACACCCCATACTAGGTCCGCTCCTGTTGCAGCTGTTTCGCCCCGTCCGGCACCGAGTCAACCGATGGTCCAGCCTGCGCCGCACTCGTCTGTCGCTATGCCAATGGCAGGGACTTGGATTAAAGGCTAAAAGGTCAGCTACGGCTGGTGGTGTTGCTGCAGATGATTTATTCAGCAGAATAAGATAGCAAAATTACCCAAAATATAAGAGCTGGCTGCCGAAGTGAATCCACACACATCATCACCTACAGAGGCAAGCAATATTGGAACGCAGCGAAATTCCTCACAATGAATTGACCTCGTTAGATGAAATTCCAGGAAGTACAATTTTCATAGCATAATTTAATCGACCGAAATTGTAGTCCTCAGCCGAGAGAGAGACTGATAGGGTAGCAGCAGCTAGGATTTTTTTTCGAAAGCTAGCAGTGGTTTCGCGTATCTTGCGCTAAGTAGAGAGCGTTTAGACAGATCTCCGAAGCATGTCAAGTGCAATCAGATGAGAAAAAACGTCGCATCTATGACCAGTACGACAAGGATGGTCTGCTGACCAACGGTTCCGTCCGGTACCAGCCTAACACACGGCTCCGGCGACACATATATTCACAACATACTAATTACTTATCCTTCCGAAAAAGTAAATAAATTGACTATGAAATTTATCATTCGCTGCCTAGTTATTTCGTGCTAATTTGAACAAGACAGCAGATAGCTTTATTGCAGTGCCAAAATGATGGCAACTCCGGATATAATATAAATTTACATATAATTTCTCCTCCCCGATATTCTACCAGAATGTATAATGCTCTGCATTATTATCACTCCAATCAAATCCTTCTTACTCCTTATCGTCAGTGCCGAGCGCTATTTTGCATTTGCCGGCTAAATCAACAACAATGCGATAATCGACGAAACTTTTGCTGTAATGGAACTTGAACACGAATAATAAATAATTATTCCATTCGAAAGCGATAACCTTGTTGTCCTCATGTTTGCAGCTATCATACGCTGGTAGGCATTCTGACCAATGGAAACGTTCTTCGATATGGGCATTGAACGATCAAAATCATTTCAACAACTTATCATCGACCGAATTCGTTACCTATAAAGTTCAGGTAAACTTCACCACCTAAAAACGAATAATCAATCGGATCATCTTGTTAGGAATTAACCCACGAGCAAACAAACAAATGTGTACAAATGTGATAAGGATCCATCATCCAGAAAGCAATCGTTTTATAGCCCAATGCTTGATCTTGCGATTCAGCATATGCCACCGGGTTTTACATCCAGCGCCGATTGGTCAATGTATGAACCAGGTTACCATTGTTCCAATCCTCATCCCTCTTGAGTTGATATTCTTTCAAACAAAGAGAATAGTGAAAGAGACGAAGAGTGAAAATCAGTCAAAACGGCAACATACTCTATATGATGATTTCAACACTAGAATTTTGGCAACCGCTTCCACAGGCAGCACTTTAAATGACTCCTACTATATTCTGAAAACAAACGTTATGTCGATCGTTGAATTTGTTTATCAAACGATGTGCATTTCGAAACAAAGAGATGAAATAATTCTAAAGCTTGTTTTTACTCATACATATACTCTAGAACCTTACACAATCACGATTGACCTAAATTCTGACGAAAATCAAATTTCTTTTTTGATAGATGTACAATACTTATCTCCTCCAACTCAGGCATGAGTAATGTTTATTTACATTGCACGATTGGTCTGCTCAATAAGGTATTTTTGGCTTCACACTATTCATCTCTTTCCCTATTCTCTTTGCTTTCAAAGAGCATCGAAAGTATTCAAGTAATGTAAATTTTAAAAGTCCGTGTAAACAAGTCTTAGGTAAACAAGCACACCGAAACTGTCAGAAAAGTGAGGTTATACATTTTCATACAATGCTCTGTATTTTTGACAGGTATATGAATGAATCATTTCAGCATCAGTGATGCCAGCGAGGGGGCCGACACTCCACGATTGGCCGATGAAATGGTTCTATTATAACATACTTTGAATTAATTTGTTTAGATTGGTACTGGAATAGCTAAAATAGTTAGTAATGGGATTTGTATTGTCAATAATTATGGATAATGCTCTGAAATGGCGTAGAATATGTGTCACGGAAAAAATGAATTGCTCGAATATCACGCTTTGACAGTTGAATTGTCAAATATTCGAGTAGTGTTGGGGAAAAGTCAACCAAAAGAAAAAAGTATAAAATTTTCACCATCGCCATTTTGTTATACGCGAGTAAATTTTGTAGTGACGAAAAAATGTACCTGCATCGATACTAATCAACCTATTTCTCCAATGTCCAAGCCATAAAATCAAAATTATGGTGAGTAATCGGCTGAATTAGACTTCTCGGAATAAAAGGTTATTTCTAGGATGTTACCTTTGATGTTACCAGTCAGAAGTAATTTAAAACTTTGACAAACGTGTTAGGTGAATAAACGGGAACTACAATTCACTGTATATTTATTCTCACTCATTTTCAGGAATCATTTTGGGAAAAAATAGAAAAATTGTTGCTGTGCTCTATCCCGGATCATATAAAGAATGCATTAGAGTTGTCAGGTTTCATTAGTCCGGCAATTGAAAATCTATCGGATGCGCAAATAGATGATATAGAAACAGATGTTCGCCTTTTGCCGGAAACAATGAATCTCCCAGCAACTCACCAACATTTGGAGAAATATTGGGGGCGATACAGCTCTAACCAAAGTAAATTCAGATTCATGGCGGGAGAACGGGCATTAATAAAAAAAATCGCAAACTGTGTTCAACAGAAGGGTTGGTCTCACTTTGGGAAACAAAAGCATAAGCGACCAACAAATGTAAGAAGAGGCTGTCAGAAGGATGCAATGGCCATTATCACGCGAATCGTAGATTATTATGAATGCAGGTACAAGATATTTTTAGATCTAATCCTAACGCAATATTTGTCATTAATTGTAATTGTAGAAATGATGGATCTAGTGAAATAACACAGCTGTGCTCAAAGCTTGAAAGTATCGACGTATCTTTCGAAGAAACAGAGGAAACACTAAAAGCCAAGGTTCGATGTCCCGTTTGTCGACATCTAATAACATGTAGCGCCGATTATAAAGGAACATGGACAATTTCAAACTTCACATCGCATCTCAGAAACATGCACAAGATCATAGGATTAAAAACATCAAATTTCCTGCAAGATAAAACTCCACAGGCGAAGAAACCGTGTACAAGTGAAATCGAACCCTTTCAACATAAGCTGTTGGATGACGTTTTATTTGATGGTGATGAGTACGGAATGGAAACTTTAGAAGAGTTCATGGATGAAACCACAGAAAATGCCACTCGTCAAGAAATTTTTGAACGTAGTGACAGTGCTATCTTTGAAAAATCGGTATCTTCTGTTGATTTCAACGAATCTGACCTGCAGCAGGAAGATCTAAGTAACAATGCTATCGTTGCAAAACCGCTATTGTCTGAAGATTTAAATTCATAGCGTGTCGACAATTGGCCTCCGTTGATACGCTAGAACAAATCGGCCATTCATCTCCCATCATATCTCTACTGCAAACTGTACAAAGTCGGGGAAAACACTTGACTCGCAGTTGCGGTATGCGTTACTCCAGGTGTGAAAGAGAAATATTTCTATACAAATTCATACAGCAAGGACCGGAAGCCTATAAATTTTTATATGCGAATACTCCATGTCCAAGCATTAGAACATTGCAACGTGATCTCCAGAAGCGATCTGAATTAATCGAAGAGGGAAAAATTAGAGTTGAGGAGCTTAAAGCTTACTTGAAAAGAAACAATCTACCAATGGTTATTGTTTTGAGCGAAGACGCCACAAAAATAAACGGTGCACTTGAGTATGACTCCACCAAGAATAAAGTTTGCGGTTTAGTAGCTCCTTTAGATTGCAGCGGAATACCACAGTGTGGTTTATTTGAAGTGAAAACCCCTAAAAAACTAATTTCTGATGTCCAAAAATACCCCACTGGACGCAATGTTGTGGTAACCATGGCACAGCCACTAACATTAACAGCGGCGCCTTTTTGCTTACAGTATTTTTGTACAGATAATAAGTTCACGAGTGCTCAAGTACGCACCAGATGGAGTGTCATAAAAAATAAGTTGATCGACGTTGGTATAAGGATTATAGCGAAATCGACAGACGGCGATCCACGTTATATCACTGGTATGAAAGAAGATATGTGTATTCCTACAATCACTGACAACCCTTATGGAGAAAGTTTCGTCGCATCATGCAACACCGATGATATTTGCGTGCAAGATCCAACGCATACGATCAACAAGTTCAGGACTAGGTTAATGCGGCGTGACAAACAGCTTATTATTGGTATGTATTGTAATAACTAAAGACGCTACATCTATAAATACAAAAGCATCTATTTGTAGGTAAGCATCAAATTACTCGTACGCACCTCGAAGATCTTATTCGTACGGTGTCAAAAGATAAACATGGATTGTCATTGGGTGATTTGAATGAAGACGACAAGATGAAATTCCAACCAGTTCTAAAAATTACTAAACCAGCTGTACTTCACTGGATGAAACAATCCGTTGCAGCAAGTCAAGCAACTGTTCTGTATTTAACGATGATGCGATCATTCATGTGTGCATTTATGGACTCGTCTGTATCACCTACGGATGCTGTTTTCAAATGCTGGTAATTGTCGGTTTACACAAAGTAAAATATATCTCGAACTGCCTCCTGAAATTCTGCTATAAATAATGAACCATTTTTTCATCACTTTAATATTGAAATCTTTGGGATGGAACTTTAATGATTGTATTCACAGAAATTAGTTAAATTTGTAATGTGATTTAATATATTTTTGTAGGTACACACTGTTTATAATAAGGGCCTGGAGACGATGGTGCTTGTATAAGTTTAATACTATTCAACACTGTATTACCAGTAATACGTATTGGTGCTTAGAACTCAATGCACACAGCCTAGTAAAATATATCAGCATCTGTAGAAATGAAAACATACACTATATACCATCACTTCTGCAAAGCCAGACATGCGAAAGTTTCTTCCGTGCAGCGCGATCGTTTTCAACAACAGAGTCAACAGTGGTTAATTTTACAATGAAAAGTTTTCAATCTAGACTGAATCGCATACAAGCAAAGCAAGATATCATGTATAGTAGAAACGAAGACTTTTCATTTCCAAGACTACAAAAAAATAACAACCGCACGATCTTCGAAATGCCACCAGAAGAGGAAATCTTATCCACTATTAAGAGAGCCAGAGAATGTGCATATGAAACTCTTATCAGTCTTGGGATAGAACAAGCGAACATCGATTTCTCCGATTCCGTTTCATTACGACAGTCACAGACGAAACCGGCGCAGTTCGAGTTTGTCTCCATTGACACTAACGAACATTTTGAGATGCACATAGATTCACTAGATGCAAACATTTGCGAGGCAGAAGAACTACTTTATAACACAGGGCAAGAGTTGAATCTGAAAGATTCAAAATGCTCAACAAGACATACATTCGCCATTAGAAATAAAAACGGAAAGGTAATACACGTAAAGAAAAGTACGTTATTATGGATGATTACGAATGGAACTCAACGATGCTCAAGTGATCGATCGTATCGTTTCCGAGAAATGCCAGTAAGCAATAAAATAGCAATACGCGAGCAAAATAAAGTTCTAACTACTATGCGCTGCGGAGAATGGATTGTGTTGAAATGCAATGACAGTGTGAATGTGGTGAAAATATACGGATTTCGATATTTATCCGGAAAACGAACAGCCTACACACTAGACGAAGCATATGTACATCCACCTTCAGATAGTTCAGCGAAAGGCGTTGGTGTTGTCGGAAGCTACTTTACGGTTATTCTGTCTGAAAATATTACTCTTGAACTAAACGAAGAAAGCAGCGAACTCATTATTGATACACAACAATATCTGTCTCACCTGGAAAAACCAGAAAGTAATGGCTACAACATATTCTACAGTTTAAGTACATCGCAATACATTAGATCACTTGTTAAATACCAATTACAGGACGAACAAAATATTTAATCAATACATATGTTGAAATTTTGTGTAGTTTTTTATTCTCTATTCGATCTATCCACATCAAACAAATTTCTTTTCATTTCTCCACCAATTACGACAATGAACTATCGCTCCAGGCACCGAACGTGGACGCCGACAGATTTGGCAAATTGGTCGGTTACGTTGTAAATGCAATTGACAATTCAATAATACTGAACTACTTCTTAAGATGATTTACCCGGCAGTTTTTGGCGTCCCTAGTCCTTACTTCCCTTCTTTGACTTATTATGTGTCGTCAATCACTGAAATCACATTTCTGAACTTATGTATGATGTGGATGAGCAGAAGCAATAAAAGTTTAGGTTCTATCAAACGCCGAGCAACTGGAAACAAATCCTTTCCATAGCATATGCCAATTAATGCCAATGTTTTCTGCAATACACGGATGGTAAATGAAACAGCGATGCGAGCATACGTTTTATGCATGTTTCGACGATTTACGCCAGTACTGCCTCTTTACGTTTGGTTCACACTTGTTCAAACTGTAGAAATGCTTGTATTTATAGTATATCACTCATGCTTCATAGCAGAAAAAAGAGAAAAATTCGTTGGTGTTTCAATCATTGCCTTCCACGATCCGACACAACAGCTCTCGTCCGAGTACCATCATAAAACATGTTCCACAGCACATTTGGTAAATTCCAGCTAGCATAGATCTTGTACATTCTATTCCTGATGCCGGCACAAACATTTAGCGAAAACGAGAGCTTTTGAAATTTACGACTATCGAATGGTTGATTAATTACGATGAACTACTCGACCAAATCAAAACAAATGCAGACATTGTTGCCAGAACTATAAAACTAATTGAGATTAAAATGTGCAATGGTGCCAGATGATGTGAATTAATTAGAATTCGAGCAAAGATGATCTGAAATTTTATTGATTTGCTCGGATTTGTCGAAAAATATTTGAAAGCTCTTGGAATGAACTCGAATTAATAGGAAATTGATTGGAATGACCCAAAATTATTCGAATCAAGCAAAATTCGTGCAGAATTGAGACAAATATAACAATCATTCAGAAGTGACGTTCCCCTCGGATGCCAGGTCTATTTAAACAATAGCCTGCAGTAAAATATAAAAGTCTGCAGATTGCTACAAAAATCTTCAATGAATGCGACGTAGAAATGTAGTATGTATATAATTTAAATGATCAAAAATGTTGAAGACTGGTGTATAAATTGGCTGGCATAGGCTTTGTTCTGCTAAATATTTGTAATCTGCAAAAGATCTGCAGTGAAAATGCAAAATCTGCAGATTTACTAATATATATGCAGATCTGGCATCCTTTTAGTATTCCCCACAGGAAATTCATTCAAATGGTGTAAAAATATGGGGAAACAAGGCAAGATAGGTATTCAGAATATGGGGTTAAATGAGCAGCTTGCACTATTTTTGATTTTTTCAATAGTTAGAGGTACCAAATCATCGCGGCAATAGGCAGTAACGAATTGGGGATAAAAAAGGAAGCATCCTATCATATAACATTTTTTTACGAGAAAGGTCTATTAATGATATCGTTTGGCCAACATTTTTCTCAGTAATCACAATATTCAAAAACATGAAAAATATTCAATTCTTGAAAATGAAATTAGCATTTGGAAAATAAGCGGGGCAAAATGCACCTGTGCGGGGGTAAAATGCACCATAACAACGGGGCATAATGCACTACAACAACGGGGTAGAATGCACCGTAACAACGGGGCAGAATACGCGGTGAACAAGCAAATAATTTTGTTTTCTGACAGGATTTCACAAAAGTGTGCCATTAAATAGCCTTAGGTTATGCAATTAGTAGGTTTTCAGAACGATTTTTACTGTTTTCGATTAAAAAATCATGAAAAATCAAAGAAGATGGCTTTTTGCCCCCGATGGAGCAGAGATATAAATTTAGCAAAAAGTGAACTATTTAGTAGATTTTTCATATGCACTCTAGGGGCAGATTACTCTAAGAATGTAAAACAAATTTGCATTAAATTAAAAAAAATGTATTTAATTTCCATTTTTGCATCAACTTTGTACTCCCTCTCAGAAAAGTTCGTTTAACAAACGTCCTATGCTGATCCACTTTGATCGACGTTTTGCTGAATGTAGGGCAAGTATTTTGTAGGGTTTTGACGTCATAAACGCAACGCAAAATACATTACACGCAACACAAAATACATTATGAATTTCTATTTTAATGGAAAGAAATGTATTTAATTTGCTGATTTTTAAAAATGTATCACAAGTGATCTGCCCCTAGAATGCACTGATATAATAGTAAAACAGCATTTATAAGAACTGAAAACGCGTATTGCACGAGCCACAATAATTACATGAGAAGAGCACTTTATTGTTTATTGTTTATTTCTCTAGCTGCTATTGATGTACGGTTATTAAACTTTGGCTGTGTATGTTTACTAAGGCGAACTTCAGACTGGTATTACACTTTTCTAGAAATTTTCGATATAAGCAGGGGGTGCATTTTGCCTCGGGGGTGCGTTATACCCCATCTTCCGCTATAACATTGTAATTTATCAAATAATTTCATTTGTTCGACCACTTATCGATCTATAAATACTTAACCTAAAGATTGTTTACCTGCGTTCATTAGTACATTATTGAAAATTTAAATGGAAAATGAAATTCCATATTTCATGGAGAATCTGTATATTTCCGTTGGCGGGCATGGGCTTCCTCATCACAGTTCTCAATATGGAGCTTTTCTTTTGAATATATTTTCTGGAATTGACTGGTCTATTTTTACTAGATGGATCAGCCAAATAATGTAATAATAGATTACCGTTAAATGACCTTCAATAAATTATGTTGTAATGGGGAAGGTGTATAGCAAATTGTAACATATGAAAACAGGAGAGTGAGCAAGAACGTGAGTCGATAGATAAATGATAGATAAAATTGATTTACATTTCTAGAAAAAAAATGCTACATTTTTAACGTCACGGTGGTCGTGTCCTGTACACAACCCTTTATTTTTTTGAATTCTCAATGGTCCCCCATCTCATATTGTGACAAATGTCAAAGTAAGCTCAGATGCCAAATTTTACGTCATTTGGACAATTCTAGTGGGCGGGGACTTCCTTGAAATTTTTGAAATTGGTACTATGGGAATATATGGAGGAAAAATATATTATATGCTACAACTTTTGAAGTGGCACTCAGAAAATTACAATTGGTACCTCATTTTAAAGAAAATAACCCAAGAAGCAATTGCAACTTGTTGAAAGTTTTAAATGTTGCATAACTGCTACAAAACATTTTTTATTGTTGGATATATTTGAAAAGAATTTCCACGGGTTTTTTGTAACCCGTCAGGGTAACAATTTAGCACTGGGTGGAAATATACCTATTTGTGCGTACTCTCTCCGTAGAGTGTATTGTTATTGCAACATAACTCACCGCTGGTCATTATGCTCGTTCATGTTTTTGATGTAAATTTCGTTTAAATAATAGTCCATGAACGTTGTTATTAGTCCAGATAGGTGTAGTAATTTTTGTTGTGTATTTGTAAATAAAAAGCATAGGGTTTAGTTAGGTTACCGCTCTCCTTTCGCTGCAAAAGTGGTCTGACTATGCTGTGCTATAGCGATGACAGCTATGCGGCGGTGCGATTTTTTGGTGCTTGTTTTGGTCGAGTGTGGAAGGCGGCCATCGTGAAAAGACAGAAAGTGACGAACCACGGCGAATAACAGACGTCCGTAATAAGTTTTTGTGGGACAGTTTCCGCCACTAGAGAAAAGTTTCAGTGCGCGCGTGCGACGGCAAACTAAGACCGTCGGAAAGTGTCGGCCCGTGGTTCGGGCACAGTGTATAGTGCGGTGTTGGGTCGCCGGGAACGGGAAGCTAATCGCAAAGGAGCCACTCGCTTCCCCCGGCTAATTACAAAGGACCCAGTGACACCACGCCGCCCTCACTGTGGAGGATCAGCCGAACGAGCATAGCTCTCCTCCACAGTTAATCGCAAAGGAGGGCGAAGCAGGTAGGACAACGGATCCACCTGAGGTAGTTTACTGCGGTATCTACCTGGGCCATTCACGGGGAGTGAGTGGACCCGGCGATTAATCGCCCCGTCGCTAGGGAGGTTCTAACAAAAGAGCCTTGCTCACCTCCCTGGCTAATTGTAAAGGACCGCTGCAATAGCAGCCAACGGTACCTGCGGGAGAACACGGCCGTCGGAGTCCCGGCCGGTCGGATAAACCTTCGCCTTCCGCCATCGCCGAAAGCTGATTAGTTTCACCGGCAGAGTGCAGCACAGAGGAGAGGAGAATAAAAGTCGGTAAATTTAGAATTTATTTGTTTTTTTCTCTTTTTGTTTGTTATTATACGAAAATCCGAAATTCCGGTAGGAGCACCTAGGCCGCCCTGAAAAGAAGGGTACGCCGGGCAAATAAGAACCCGAGTAGTGGGCAAACCCCTACTTACATTTGGCGCACAGCGCAAAACACACTGAAAAAAATATTTTCCAATTTTGGAAAATATTTTTTTCTTCCGGAGTGTGGGGTGCTTCTACTAAATCAAGGATTTTCGTAGAACAGTCGGTGAGGTTTCTTCCGCAATATTGTTCCGCGGTCGTATTATTTATTTATTTACATTTTTTGGCGTATTTTTTCGATTTTTTGTCCGAATTTGTGGATTGCGTTGTTTGTGTTTGGTCTGCCGGACGAGTAGTTTGAAGGTTGTTGTCATTTATTCGGTTGCGGTGGCCAATTGCCTTGAATTCTCAATCCGATTTGAGACATTTTTGGAGCAGCTTGATTTCCTGAAATTTTAAGGGAATCGTTAGTGGGCGAAAAATTGAAATTAATACTGTGTCAGTACTTACATGCTTTGTGTCTTGGTGATTTCTTCCAATATAGCGCAAGTTATGATGGCGTTGGAGAAATTCAACCAAGCGTGTGTGTTCATGCGCGTCGATCATTTACATTTCGATGAGCTGGATTTTGAGTTTCTATCTCGAAGCATTTTTATCTCTCCTGATTCGGATCATTCGGGTGCACAGCGGCAGCGGCGTCTTCGGGGAATTTTGTCGCATGAGCGGTCGTCTCGGAGGGAATTAGTTCGTAATTTTCGGGGTGACGTGGGTGAAGAAAAGGAGATCTGCCTTGGTAAACTACTAACAATCAAGGAAGATCTCCAGTACAGGTGCCCAAACAAGGAGATTTACCGAACACGGTTGCTTCATTTGGGGTCTAGGCTCCAGGTTATCCGAAATTATGCGGCAGGGGAGGTCAACCAAGAAATTTCGGGGTTGCTGGAGGAAGTTCTAGCAGTTTATTCCAGTCATTTCAGTGACGAACAGGCAGCACTTCCTCCCGACAACCAAGAAGGGGAGGATGGAGAGATTTTGGGAGATTTGCTGAGTACAGACGTACCTGCAATTCCACAGGGATCCAATCCTTCCGATAACCAAGGATCTCCTTCTAAACAGCTCGTAGGGGACGACCTGTTGCGTGTCTTGTGCGAGATGAGGGACGAGATTCGACAATTGCGACAGCAATCCGACGATAATAGAGCCCTAGCGTCTCAGGGGTCTGATGCTTTTTCAAAAGCTACTGAAACGCTAATGGGTGGGATTGCTTCACTGACAACCATTTCGTCAGTATTAAGAAAGACGGTTCAAGAAGTTGTCTCACTTCGTGAATCCGTCAGTGAACTTCGGGCACTAGTACATCAGAAGGAAAGTGCTTCCGAGATGGATCTGCAGACCGATCTGGAAGATTTGCGTTTGATGGACGTACCCGATTCATTTGATGAACCAGAGATTCCTCGCCCAACACTGGCGCCCAGTCCCGATCAATTTGTGTTGAAGCGAGGATTCTCGGGTCAACAAAATATATATCCATCACTTCCAATCGAGAAACCGAAACTGAATACCGGATTCACAGCACCGTACCAAACTCAGAACCAGCCTCACGTTCCTGAATGGACCGAACAGCGGACGGGACCATCCTATCCGAACTTTTCAATATCTACCAACGCGGGAAACGGATCGATGGCAGCCCCAAGGAATTACTCGCGTAACCCGCAACGCGTCGCTGATTGGAAAATTCGGAAGTATGCTGGAACTGATGAAGGAACGGGACTAAATGAATTCTTAGACACCGTAGCGAGTTACGCTGCGTGTGAGCAAATGTGCGAAGACGAACTTTTCAATTCTGCGATGCATTTGTTCACTGGCAATGCTTTGACCTGGTATCAGGCTATGCGTGCGCAAAACCGGTTGTTTAACTGGAACCATCTTGTATGCGAGCTCAAGGTAAATTTTGTACATCCTGAACTTGATGCTACGCTCAAGATGAAGGCTCTCCAGCGAAGGCAGATGCGTAACGAATCTTTCCAGGAATATTTCCTGGATATGGAAAAAATATTTCGTGCTATGACGGTTCCAATGGCACCGAGCGAAAAACTCGACGTGCTCAAGCGGAACCTGAAACCCGACTATAAACAAATGCTTATTCTCAGGCCAGTGAACACGCTCTCGGAATTGATGAGTCTTGGTAAATCGATCGACGCCTCCAAGACGCCGATTTATCAGAAAGTTTTCGGTTCTTCTCGGGAAGTCGCTGCTTATTCTGACAATCCACCACAAAACAAACAAAAACACAATAATCAAAACGAAAAGGGAGGTGGACAGAATAACGGCAACGCAAAATCCAAAACGTTTTGGAACAAGAATGCCAAACCGGCAGGTCTTGATTCAAGCAAGCCTCCTGACAACCAGAAAAAGAAACAGCCAGGGAATCAGGACGGAAAGAATCTCGAGGGAAACAATCAAAAACCAATCGAACCACCGCAGAAACCTATAATGTGTCTGGAGTATTTGGTGGAAAAGCATCGTCCTCCCGTGCTCGGCGTCTGCTACAATTGTGGAGACAAAGGACATGAATATGAGGAATGCCGGAAACCAAATCGGGTCTTCTGCATCGTGTGTGGTTTTAAAGGGTTTGATGTTTCTCGTTCCCCTTACTGCCTAAAAAACGGGATCAGAACCAACTGAAGTCGCAGTTGGCAGTAAAGCAGCGCTCCAAAGAACAACTCATTATTAATCCCCAGATTTATGACAGTTTTCGACCGGCTCGTGATGAGGACTATGATAATTCGTTGTCTGTCGAAACCATCGTCCTTGACGACCCGTTCGATAACCGTCCGTTTGCAATTGTCGCAGTGTACGGCAAATCCTTCAAAGCCTTGCTCGACAGTGGTAGTAACGCCACAATTATAACTAAAAAGCTATACCGAAAGTTTTCGAAAAGTCCATTGAAAAGGTTGGAACGACCATTCGAACTACGTTCTGCAAATGGTCAATCCTTACCAATCATTGGACAAGCGTATCTCCCGTATACTTTTCAAAATTTGACAAAGGTCCTATGCACTCTTGTAGTAGAGCATCTGACCGTCAACTCCATTCTAGGTATGGACTTTTGGCGCGCCTTTGGGATTTCTCCTGAGATACAAAACTGTGCTCTGTTGAACTCAGGTCAGGAATCAGAAGACGATGAAGAAGATGAAGTACCGCGTGAGTCGATACTCACTTCGGAACAGTTAGCGCGCGTAGAAGAAGTAAATAAGTGTTTCCAGGCAGTAGAGCCCGGAAAGCTAAACCCAACCTCATTCACAGAGCACAGGATTGTCATCAAAGATGAATTCCAAGGAGCGGCACCCGTTTGCCGATATCCTTATCATATGAGCCCAAAGAAACTGTCTAAGGTCTGGGAAGAAGTTGACCGATGGCGGTCTATGGGAATTATCGAGGAGTCTGATTCGGATTGGTCGCTTAATATTGTGGCTGTCACGAAACCAGACGACTCAATCCGCCTTTGTCTAGACGCTAGGCCTCTCAATGAGCGTACTGTACGGGATGCATACCCTTTGCCCCACCCTGGGCGAATATTGGGCGGCTTACCCAAGGCGAAGTACCTGTCTACCATAGACTTGAAGGAGGCCTTTCTCCAGGTACCCCTGGCTAAGGATAGTCGCAAATATACCGCTTTCAGTGTTCCCGGCAGGGGTATGTTCCAATTTACTCGTCTACCATTTGGTCTCGTCAACAGCCCCGCTACTCTGGCGCGACTGATGGACCAGGTTCTAGGACGCGGTAAATGGGAACCTTACGTTTTCGTCTACCTAGATGACATCATCGTCGTAAGCGAAACGTTCGAGCATCACATACAGTTGCTCAAAGCAGTGGCCGATTGTCTAGCAAGAGCCAACCTAACCATCAATTTGGAAAAATCCCGTTTTGGAGTCCCCGAACTAAAGTTTCTTGGTTATTTGTTGAATCGGGACGGACTCAAGGTCAATCCTGACAAAATTCAGCCGATTCTCGACTACGAGAGACCGGTTACCGTGACGAAACTTCGTCGTTTCCTCGGTATGTGCGGTTATTACCGCCGCTTCATTGATCGGTTCAGTGAGGTCACTGCTCCCTTGAGCGATCTGCTCAAAACCAAGACCAAGAGCTTAGTTTGGAACTCCGAGGCAGAACTCGCGTTCCTTAAAATTAAGGAACTTCTAGTCACTCCTCCAGTTTTAGTCCCACCAGACTTCTCCAAAGAGTTTATCCTTCAGACAGACGCTAGTGACGTAGCAGTCGCTGCTGTTCTGGTGCAGGAGTATCCCGAGGGTGAGAAAGTAGTTGCTTACTTTTCGCACAAACTGACCACTCCCCAAAGGAACTATCATGCAACTGAGAAGGAAGGTCTGGCGGTGATAATGGCGGTTGAACACTTCCGAGGTTACTTGGAAGGTTATCATTTTCGACTGGTCACTGATTCGTCAGCGATTACATGGATACTGAAGACTAAATGGAAAACCAGTTCACGTTTGAGTCGTTGGAGTTTAGAATTACAACTCTACGACATGTCTATTGAGCACCGGAAAGGCAAGGACAATGTCGTTCCTGATGCGTTATCCCGGGCCGTAGCAGCCGTTTCAGCTTTGTCCACCTCAGACTGGTACTGTTCCATGAAGTCAAAAGTTATCCAAAATCCTGATGACTATGCCGACTTCAAAGTAGAAAATGATCAACTTTTTAAGTATGTCAACTCGAAAGTTGTTCCGTGCGACTCGCGGTTCAGTTGGAAACTCGTCCCAGCACCCGAGTTCCGTCAAGATTTGATTCAACGTACCCACGAAAATTTGCTTCACGTGGGATACGATAAAACGATCCACGAAGTGCAGTTACGATATTACTGGCCTCGTATGGGATCTGAAGTACGAAAGTTTATTCGAGAATGCGGGACGTGCAAGGAAATCAAAGCTCCTTTCGTTCCAGTCCAGCCCGAAATGGGTCAGTCACGTGCGACTAATGCACCATGGCGAATGGTTTCTGTGGACTATATTGGTCCTCTTCCAAAAAGCAAACATGGTAATCAACACTTGCTTGTCGTCCTCGACGTCTTCAGCAAGTACGTCATGTTAACCCCCGTTCGCAAAATCGCTAGTACATCACTCTGTACGATACTACGCGAACAGTGGTTCAATCGCCATGGTAGCCCGGAAATTCTGCTAAGCGACAATGCCTCCACTTTCACCTCGAAGGAGTTCAGTCAATTCATAAAAGAAACCAACGTCAAACATTGGCTGAATTCCCGCTATCATTCGCAGGCTAACCCAGTGGAGCGAACAAATCGCTCGATAAACACCGGAATCCGGGCATATGCTCGAACCGAGCAGCGCAATTGGGATGTCCATATCACCGATGTGGAGCGCATCCTAAATACTACCGTTCATTCCTCCACTGGGTTTAGTCCTCATTTCATTATACACGGGTGTGAAATGACATCTGCCGATGACTTCAGCAGGATTTCCGGTGAGGGTGACCTAGAAACAAGACACCAACAGATAGACAAAATCCGGGAGATTGTGGTCAAAAATTTGGCAAAGGCAAGCGAGGGCATTCGACATCAGTACAACTTGCGTCATCGAAAGTTCTCCAAACCTTTTGAAACGGGACAAATGGTGTACCGTCGAAACATGAAGTTGTCGAATGCACTCGAGTCGTACAATGCTAAACTTGGATCACAATACTTACCGGCTAAAATTGTCTCAAAAAAGGGTGTATCCTCCTACGAGCTGGAGGATGTAACTGGTAAAAACCTTGGAGTTTGGCCAGCAAATCTCCTTAAACCAACATAAAAAAACTTTTTTGTGCCGTCTGTGGACTGACGGTATGCTTTTATATGGATTACTCACTTGGTAGTTTTCCAAAAGCAGCCGTTAGTTCCCGACGGCAACAACACGGACTTTGGTCCGAATAAAAAAACAATAAACATTTCTCCGTCTTCTCTATCTTTATTGTGGAAGACCAACTCTACCGCGAGAAGGTTCTTCAACACCTTCCTGCAATTTTTCAGAGCCACATTCACGCAGTGTGGTAAACAAACATCCGACAAACATATATGAACTGGCACCGGTGACGGTTACGGTGGGTAGAATCCTCAACTTAAAACAAAAACAAGTACACTACACCGTACCGTCATTCGGTCAACGGTTGCATTAACCTGACACTTTCTGCAGTGTTCAGCAAACAAAACAATTCTTTTGCGCCCCACTCGCGCAGTGAGGTAATCAAACAACTACAGTAAACGTATGCCCCGGGACCTGGCACGGCAGCGGCGAAGTGGAATTCCCACACTTTAAAACATATAAATTTTACACCGTGCGAGTTTTTAGGGTCCCGAACGCATCAAAAAAAAAAACTTTCAGCCGTGTTCGGCAACATAAATTTTTTTTCCTAAAACCCCTCTTCATGGGGAACACTCGCACCTACGGGTGCACAAAATTATATATCATTTCCCCTTGTTTGGGGCACCAGAACATTAAAAAAAATCACCAATCCCTTTTTCGGCAGGGACCGTTAATTTCGCGCCACTAGTTCCCAACCGGCAGGAATCCCGCGACACGAACGAACGGGTTAGAAACGCGAAAACAACACATCGTCCATGGCGATTTCGCAATACCGAACTTGTTTTGATTTTGGTTCATTCATCCTGTCGATGGATGACACCATCATCGATTTTGACATTTTCCCCAATGTTCGCATCAATGCTCTACATCATGCAGGTGTAGCCCGATTTGGATCAGAGTAGTGTGAGTGGAAGAGCGAATGGGGGTAAAACGATACCGCGTTTTCGATTTCGAATCAAATAATAGAGTTTTATTTCGCATAATTTTGGGTTTGTGGTTAAACCTGGGATGGTTCGTTTGATTCCAGCGGGAATCATGTTGATATTTTTAAATTATGCGAAAGACATTCTTTGGTCCCTCTCAAACGTTTCTTTTCCAATGTACGAAGCGTTTTGAGGCGAAAAGGGACGAATATACAATTTTTTTTTGTCCGGAATGTCTGTGAGTGGGAGAAACGATGATGTGTTAAGCGGTATGGTATGTGTGAATGTATGAGTGCAGAATCATATTGAAGGAATGAATGCATGTGTGAATGATAAGATGAAATTGTTTTGGGGTCAATTCGAAGCGCTTATCGGAGTGTGAATGATCGAGTAGGCCAGTGATTGAGGATGAATGAATGGGATAATTGTATGAATGTATTTGGATTGAAACCCCAGCACAAGCTTGTAGTATTGGTACCGTTAGGACACGAAAGGCATTTCTGGACAGTCGAGAAAAAAAACGAACAAAATAATGCCGACAACCGTTCCCCTGCAAGTTGGAACGTTGAAAATTGTCAATGTCACTTGCAGAATTTTAGGAATATCGAGTTGTTACCGATCATGTTTTCAGATTGGATTTAGGGTTCAACCCATAACCGAGTAATGACGATGGCTGATAGCCTCTCGCTTCGCGTATGCTGTCAGTATTATCAGACCAAACACAGGCAAACTTTTCACCAATGAGGACATCCGGTCGATTAATTTTTTTTGGTGAATTTTGATAAATTGCGGAAGAAATAATTAGGTGTAGTTAGTTTTTCTTTGTTTATTTATTTATTTATTCATTGCGTATTATTATTGTATCGGTGTTAGGTGTTAGGTTAGAAAAAAAATTGTTGCCAATTTTTTTCCACCCGGTGTGGGCGAGATTGTAACCCGTCAGGGTAACAATTTAGCACTGGGTGGAAATATACCTATTTGTGCGTACTCTCTCCGTAGAGTGTATTGTTATTGCAACATAACTCACCGCTGGTCATTATGCTCGTTCATGTTTTTGATGTAAATTTCGTTTAAATAATAGTCCATGAACGTTGTTATTAGTCCAGATAGGTGTAGTAATTTTTGTTGTGTATTTGTAAATAAAAAGCATAGGGTTTAGTTAGGTTACCGCTCTCCTTTCGCTGCAAAAGTGGTCTGACTATGCTGTGCTATAGCGATGACAGCTATGCGGCGGTGCGATTTTTTGGTGCTTGTTTTGGTCGAGTGTGGAAGGCGGCCATCGTGAAAAGACAGAAAGTGACGAACCACGGCGAATAACAGACGTCCGTAATAAGTTTTTGTGGGACAGTTTCCGCCACTAGAGAAAAGTTTCAGTGCGCGCGTGCGACGGCAAACTAAGACCGTCGGAAAGTGTCGGCCCGTGGTTCGGGCACAGTGTATAGTGCGGTGTTGGGTCGCCGGGAACGGGAAGCTAATCGCAAAGGAGCCACTCGCTTCCCCCGGCTAATTACAAAGGACCCAGTGACACCACGCCGCCCTCACTGTGGAGGATCAGCCGAACGAGCATAGCTCTCCTCCACAGTTAATCGCAAAGGAGGGCGAAGCAGGTAGGACAACGGATCCACCTGAGGTAGTTTACTGCGGTATCTACCTGGGCCATTCACGGGGAGTGAGTGGACCCGGCGATTAATCGCCCCGTCGCTAGGGAGGTTCTAACAAAAGAGCCTTGCTCACCTCCCTGGCTAATTGTAAAGGACCGCTGCAATAGCAGCCAACGGTACCTGCGGGAGAACACGGCCGTCGGAGTCCCGGCCGGTCGGATAAACCTTCGCCTTCCGCCATCGCCGAAAGCTGATTAGTTTCACCGGCAGAGTGCAGCACAGAGGAGAGGAGAATAAAAGTCGGTAAATTTAGAATTTATTTGTTTTTTTCTCTTTTTGTTTGTTATTATACGAAAATCCGAAATTCCGGTAGGAGCACCTAGGCCGCCCTGAAAAGAAGGGTACGCCGGGCAAATAAGAACCCGAGTAGTGGGCAAACCCCTACTTACATTTTAAACTGATTGTGCAACTATGTAACTATAGAGCTGGCCAATAGTGTTAAGTATGCAAACATCAATAACAGTTGTGAAACTAATCAGAAACTTTGCTAACTTGCACAAACAGTCTAACAAGTTGCAATGCCTCTTTGTTTGCCATTCCACTCTAAAACAGAACGGTCCAATTACCCAGTGCTCGACAAATGGCGCAGCTATTGTTTTCATTATTTTGCTGCAATTAGGAACATGTTGCACAACATACAAACAAAGTGCGCTTTTTCCATAACATAGTTGTTACCAAGAGAGTTACAAATACTATACAGTAACAAAGCGTGCTACTTGGGAACCTTAGTATTTGAATTAAGATATTTCTGTTTCTCGAAAAATACGGCAAAGTGGAGTACTAGGTCAGTTTGTCGCCAAAATCCCCTATTTTTAAGAATTTTTCTGCTCCGTGATGCAAATCATACATATTTTGCAATTTTTCTAATGTGAAAAAATCTCAGTAATCGAACGGAACCTTTCTGACCTTTGTCCGAATACGTGAAGTTGGGATTATAGGGCCTTTTGTCATTCATATTAAATTTTATCTTTTTCTCGTGCATATATCTCTATTATGCTTCAATCAATTTTCATATAAAATAACTTACTGAAGGTAGAAAATTCTTAGAAATAATACAAAAATAGATTCGTTACCGGTAAAATTCAGAAACATCAAGTTTTTTGTCATTAACTATACAAATTACATTTTTTAATTAAATGTCCTAATACCTCAATCTGCCCAATTTTCCCAGGAATAAAACTTTTCTCATGTGCTCCCCAACAGTATTTTATACTAAAAGTAGTAAATTTAATAAGAATTTATTGTTCAATGGTGTTATTAAGTGCGAATTAATGAAAAAATGGGAAATCGAGATGAAATGTCAAAAAAATTGAGATTTTTTGAATTTTTCTAGTAACGAATCCATTATTATTGTGTTCCTGAGGATTTTCTACGTTCAATTATCTCCATTCAAATACTAAGGTTATTTCCTTTAAAAAGAGGTATGAATTGTAATATTCAGAGTGCTGCTTCAAAAGTTAAGGCATATAGTATATTTTTCCTCCATATTTCCCCATAGTACCAAGTTAAAGAATTTCAATCGAAGTGGGCGGGGTCTAGAATTGTCCAAATGACGTAAAATTTGGTATCTGAGCATACTTTGACATTTGTCACAATATAGGATGGGGGCCTTTGAGAATTCAAAAAAAAAAATTGCAATGCCCAGGTAAACACGGCTCACAGTAAAAGTCAAAGTTATGTCGACTATGTCAGCGTGCATAGCCTAATATGTGTTCCTAGATCAGGACGTTTAGTATGGTTCCTTACGCAGAATTGCATTTTTTATGCTGGAAGGGTTATCCAAATTTCATTCCGCATAGGTTTAATGCATTCCGAAACTGTACGTGCAACGTTTTACGCAACAGCAGCTTGATTTCAATTGATTCACAGTGTCAATACAGTCATGGCAAAACCACAGCAAGTTTATTTGCCAATTACCGAAGTTTGAATTGAAAAGGACCCTGCACCCAACCAAAATATTTCATATGAGCCACACACTCGCAGAAAACGCATTTCGCTCTGTTCAAATTTTAATCGGTTCAGAACACTGACAGCAGATAGCATCCATAACGTAGTCGCGTAATATAGCCTAACCGTAGGCGTTAAAAATAGTCGGCGGGTGTGTTATCCAAATACAGTTGGTTACAGGATCCTGTGATACAAAGACGGCTTTGGCCCCAATTAGATAAAGCCATGAATTAAATTAACATTATGAAAGGTATCAGAAAATTATAAACAATTTTTCAAACGCATTCATAAATACGACAACACTGATTCAAAACTTTATTTAAAACTGAATGCTCGATTGTGCCTGCCCAAAATAAAACGCTACGCAAAGTTATTTTGATTTAAGCATTTTTATTATAGCATTACGCGGAAATAAATAAGTACAACTGAAAGGAACGTTGATCTCGCAAATTCAATACAGTTAATGCGATGTTTTTATTGTTATCAAGAATGATGAAAACTTTTCAATACTTTTCCAAGACGATCAATGAATGGTGATAACACACAAATGACACACAATGAGCTGAGGTGAAACGGAGCAATGTTTCTTCTACACTGACAACTATTGATTCTAAATCACGATACTTAAATTCAAATGAGTATTTTCTTGTCACGTCCACCTGCCTATGGACGCCATCCAAGCTGCCCGTCCAAATCCAGTCTTTACTCGTGCAGGTTCTCTCTATCAATCATGCGCGTACTTTCTCACTCACTTTTTCTTCTTATACCGGCTCGATTTGCGTCTCCTGATCCGGTTGCCTTTTGCCAAACGGTAGTCCGGAAAGTTGAAGCAGTGGAGGTCTTCGACTTCGTAATCGTCGTGTTCGATTTAGGTGAGCTCTTGGTGGCTGCTGAAGATTCCAGCTTCCATCCGTTCCCTGGACTAATCGTGTAATGGGTAGATCCTCCAGAGCCCGACCATATCCATTAGGTGGTGGAGGAGCCGGCCAGTTGATGTGCGTAGGAAGTTCACTCCTCGGGTTTCCACAGTTGGGCACGTAAATGACTGGGATAAATCCGAGGTAACCTGTTGGCTGGTTCGGTCGATTCTGATCCTGAGGGCAATTGCAGGGACTTTGTGGAACATTTGACGGAGGAGGGTAAGGATAAGGAACGAAGAAATAGGGAAACTGAGAAACGGCCACCTGATAGTTGGGATTCGGTGGATACTGATTGTTGTTTCCACTCGGTGGAGGTGAACCGGTGTCGATCGGTCGGGTTGGAGGCTGCACTCCACTGGCAGTCGCTGGATATCCCGGATATGGAGTAGTATAGTCTGGCTCTGGACCTTGGCTTGGTTCGTATGGGTAGCCAGTGGATGGTTCTAAAAGAAATGTCAGAATCAGTAGTGATAAACTTGTAAGCTTACCCATGAAAGTGCTGAACCTTGAGGGGGTCTACCAATATCTACACTACCACCACCGCCGACTGTTACGCTACCTTGCAGGGGCCCTAGAAGAGGCGCACTAATACTGGCATTCGTAGTAAGCATCCCACTCACTTCAGCGCCGTTGTACTCCGGACTTATCACTCCCCCAAACGATCCTCCGGAAGTGCTACTTACGTTAACCGGTCCGACCGCTAGGGTCCCGGTGTGATTAAGCATACCTCCGATTGTCACCTGTGCTCCCTCGATCGAACCTTCCACATTGGTACCCCCAGAAATCGACAAGTGCGTGCTGTTGAAGCTGTTCGAACCTGTGTGCATTCCTTGAACCCCCTGACCGTCCAAAGATCCACTGCTTACTGACGTGTGATTAAAGGAAGCCCCAAGAATGGATCCCGTCAAGTTGTGGCTTGTACTTGCTTGAATCCCTGGGTTACTGCCGATACTGCCGCCGATCGTAGTTGCTCCGGTGTGAGTGGTACTATTGTGAGACGTCGTGAGCGTTCCGCTAATCCCTGTTTGAGAAATGCCAGTCCCTACGGTAATGCCACCTAAATATGTACGGGAAAGAAACGAAAAGCACGAAGCAAAAGGAGCGCCAATCGGAAGCGGAAATTAGTAAATAAAAGCTTTCAATTTTACTAGAAGATCGGCAGGTATTTACCGTGTTGTCCACCAATGCTAATCGATGCGCCAATGCCCCCAATGCCCGCCAAATTTGGTCCAATGCCAATGTGTACTGGTGTGCGTTGTACGTGATGTTTATGTATGTATGTGTAGAGGATGTGCAAGTGGTGGTTGTGAGTGTTTGTGTAGTGATGCGCATGTGGTTATTTCATTATTTTTATGAAACGAGAATAGCTTGTTATCAACGAGATGTGACTAGATAATGTGGTTTTATTTTTTGGTTTAATTCAACAATATCACATTCCTCAAGGTATTTAAATTAGTTAGCAACACTTACGAATTAGTACTCAGTTTTACTTGACCATCCGTTGTTCTCAACGGTAGCGAGCAACCTTACCTCCGGTGGGACGTACAGTCGTTCCTTGCGATTGGCCTTGTTGTTGACCTTGCCATTGGCCTTGCCCCTGTTGTTGTCCCTGACCTTGACCTGAAAAACGACAACGATGCTCATCATAGTAATTATCTTATCGTAATATTAGCGATCAGAATTGGGAAAGATCGATAGTCGACAGTCCTCTAAGCATATCAGCTATCCCATTTTCATACTAATCGCTAGTGATACGATACCTTGACCTTGATTTTGCCCTTGTTGTTGTCCTTGCCATTGTCCTTGCCCTTGGCTAGGACCTTGTCCCTGGTTCTGTCCTTGCCATTGACCTTGATTTTGTCCTTGCCCTTGCTGCCCTTGACCCTGACCTTGGTTCTGTCCTTGCCATTGACCTTGGTTTTGACCTTGTTCCTGCCCCGGGAGTTGACCTTGTGATTGACCTTGTCCTTGACTTTGCCCTTGATCTGGACGCTGACCCTGTCCTTGCCATTGACCTTGTCCTTGTCCTTGACTTTGCCCTTGCCCAGGTCGCTGAGTCTGTCCTTGCCACTGACCTTGTCCTTGACCTTGTCCCTGACCTTGTCCTTGTCCTTGTCCTTGCCCTTGGCCTTGATTTTGTCCCTGCCCCTGACCTTGGTTCTGTCCCTGAGTTTGACCTTGTCCCTGACCTTGACCTTGCCCCTGTTGTTGTCCTTGTGTTTGTCCTAAAACGATACAAAGGTTTTTCTTAATATTCATAAAAACGTGTTAAAAACTCTGACAAACCTTGACCCTGCCCTTGACCTTGACCTTCTGACTGACCTGAAAGAACACGTGTTTATTTGAAGCAATACGATATTACATGTTCATCCTACCGGGTTGCTGTCCTTGGCCAGGTTTCTGATGACTCCACTCGACCTGCACGTTATGTTCACCAGATCCTAAGGGACCCTGATGCGATCCTTGATGTTGCGCTTGATGCTGGCCACTACCATTTTGATGACTTCCTTGGTAGCTTCCCTGCTGTTGACCGGAACCAATCGGACCCTGGTGCTGACCTTGATGCTGTCCTTGATGTTGCCCCTGATGGATCCCTTGATGGCTACCCTGATGTTGATTTTGATGCTCGCTAGAGCTAATCGGACCCTGGTGAGATCCCTGGTTTTGGTTTTGATGCGATCCTTGACTTATTCCTTGATGACTACCTTGATGCTGTCCTTGGTGTTGACCTGAACTTATTGGTCCTTGATGTGATCCTTGATTCTGGCCGCCATGCTGACCTGATGATCCCTGGTGACTACTTCCGTGTTGGCTCTGCTGCTGGCTAGAGCTAACTGGTCCTTGGTGTGATCCCTGTTGCTGGTTACCATGAGATCCCTGACCAACACCCTGATAACTACTCTGATGCTGACCTTGACCTTGGTTTGAACTAGTAGGACCCTGGTGGGAGCCTTGATGTTGTCCACCATGTTGACCGGATGATCCTTGATGGCTTCCTTGGTGCTGATTTTGATGTCCACTCGAGCTTACGGGTCCTTGATGAGATCCTTGGTGCTGCCCACCATGCTGGCCAGATGAGCCTTGATGGCTACCTTGGTGTTGGCCCTGATGTTGTCCTGAGCTGATAGGTCCTTGATGGGAGCCTTGATGTTGTCCCTGATGGTGATGTCCTGACCCGGAAGGTGACGTTTGCTCCTGACTCTGGCCTCCTTGATTTTGATTTTGCCAGTTGCCGCCTTGTTGTTGACTTTGGCCAGAGCCCGATTGATTTTCTCCCTGTCCTTGACCTTGATTCGAACCTGGATTTTGACCTTGGCCTTGGGATTGCCCTTGTCCTTGTCCCTGATTTGATCCAGGACGATTACCTTGGCCTTGTCCTTGTCCCTGCCATTGTCCTTGGCCTTGTCCCTGATTTGATCCAGGACGATTACCCTGCCCTTGTCCTTGACCTTGTCCTTGCAATTGTCCCTGCCCTTGTCCTGGTCTGTTTCCCTGCCCCTGTTCTTGACTTTGTGGTTGTCCGTGCCCTTGCCCTTGTCCCTGTCCTTGGCCTTGTGATTGTCCTTGTCCTAGTACCTGCCCCTGTCCTTGCAATTGCCCTTGTCCTTGTCCCTGATTTGATCCAGGGCGATTACCCTGCCCTTGTCCTTGGGCTTGTCCCTGCCATTGCCCCTGTCCTTGTCCTGGTCCCTGTCCTTGTCCTGGTCCCTGCCCTTGTCCCTGTCCTTGTTGTTGTCCTTGTCCTTGCTGCTGTCCCTGTCCTTGCCATTGACCTTGTCCTTGTTGTTGTCCTTGTCCTTGCCATTGACCTTGTCCTTGCCCTTGTCCTTGATTTTGCCCCTGCCCTTGCCATTGACCTTGCCCTTGTCCTTGCCCCTGTCCTTGTCCCTGGTTCTGTCCTTGTTGCTGTCCCTGTCCTTGCCCAGGTCCTTGATTTGATCCAGAACCAGGCCCTTGACCACCCTGTCCCGGTCTGGAAGTTGCTGGAGCTGGAAGAAAAATTAAAGTCTCACTCGGACAACCGCACCTAGTGAGCAATCTGAAATGGGAATTGAAAATACCTTGAGGATTACCAGTGCCACTTCCACCAGAGGTACCAGTGCCGCCGGGGGGTCTTGAAGGTGCTGTGAAATAGTTCGCGGAACGAACATGAACAAAACGGTGATTGTTGGTGCGAGTAAGCCTAGGTGCAACAGAGTGAGTGCTGAACGAAACCTGCCGGTCTCTACAGAAAACCGGATCGGACACTACTTACTGGGGGTGGGTCGTGCGGTAGTTGCAGGTGGACCATCCGGTCGCATACCTCCCGGATACATGCCACATCCTCGAGGTAGGTAAAGATCTCGCCACTCGACCATTTGACCTCGTTTTCGTACTTTTGGTTCGTCGTCAGCTATCGAGCTAGTTTCGACCAAAAGAAAATATCGGTTATAAACATGTTATGGTACTTATTTTAGCTCGAAGGACCCACTTGCTGTACTGCGTTGGAGCATCGGTGAATATTTCAGCCGGACGATTCGGTTCCACCAACCGGTATCCGTGAGAATCTGCTACGTAATGTGTTACCCGTAGTTTCCCGTTGGGATCGATATACCCGTAACAGCCGTATGTGACACCATCTGGGCCACGTGTCTCATGGTGAAACTGACCGTTAGGACCAACTTCGTATCCGAATTGATATGCACCTAGAAATGAAAAAGATTATTTAGCACATGTTGTAGTGTTTTGACGAAATCATCCTTGTCTCAGAAAGTAAACAACACATCCAAAAAGAAAAATAATTGCGTCCAATGGTCACACACACACTTGATGGCGAAAATGGAGGACTTGACGACGTCAGTCGAAATGTGTGCTGAAGATAATCGTTGAAGGTCTTTTCCCAAAGCACGATCTACCTACCTGGTCGCCGACACCGTACGGCGAAGAAGAAGGGGCAAACACGAACGATCGGCAAGTGACTAACGATGAGCAGAAGCTATGAAGCGCCCTAAATCAAAGAAAACCCCCGGTCCCGATATAATACCAAACGTGGTGCTGAAAGCTGCGATTCTGGCATATCCAGACATTTTAAGGATGGTGCTGCAGAAGTGTTTAAATGAAGGCAACTTCCCCGAAATATGGAAGGTACAGAAGCTGGTGCTGCTGCCAGGGTTAGGGAAGCCGCCGCGCTATCCGGCCTCGTTTAAACCCATATGTCTGCTGGATACACTCGGAAAACTCCTGGGAAAGATCATCCTTAACAGGGTGAGCGCGGACAAGACGCAATTCAGATTCCGCAAAGGAGCATCGACAGTGGATGCAATTCGAACAGTGCTCGAGAGTGCTGATAAGGAATCTAAACAGAAGCGAAGAGAAGAAAGAAAATCGATACTGCGCTGTGCTCACGATAGATATGAAGAATGCAATTAACAACACCAGCTGGGAAGCCATCGCCGCAACGCTGCACAGAATGAGGGTTCCCGACTATCTATGCCAGATCCTAAAAAACTACAGAGTGCTGCTGTACGAGACGAGCGAAGGGCAGAAGTCTAGATCTCAGGGCTCCATTCTCGGTCCAACTCTTTGGAACGGGATGTACGATGGGGTCTTAACGCTACTGCTGCCCAGGAAAGTGAAAATCGTGGGTTTCGCGGGTGAGACACTCGAAAAAGTGGAGGTGTCTGAGACGAAGACAATAGACATGATCGAGAGCTGGATGAACGGTGTAAAGCTGCAAATAGCTTACCACAAGACGGAGGTGTTATTGATCAGCAACTGCAAAGCGGTTCAGAGGACGCAGATCGACGTCGGAGGGCACGTGATTGCATCGAACAACCACGTCGACTACGTCTGCGAAAAGTCGGCGAAGGCAACGAACGCAATAGCGAGAATCATTGCAAACGTCGGCGGCCCGGAAAGCAGCACGAGACGTCTGCTATCTACTGTTTTGTCATCGATGCTCTGATATGGGGATCCTGCCTGGGGTGCTGCGCTAAAAACCAAGCGGAACCGAGAAAAGCTGAACAGGACATTCCGCCATGCGAGACAGGCCATACGAGTCTCGAGTGCTTACAACACAATATCATAGGAGCCAGTATGCGTTATCGCCGGGATGATCCCCATCTAGATCAGAGTGGCTGAGGACGTGGAATGCTATCAGCGGAGAAATGCACAGATTTCAAGGACACTGATCCGGGAGGACTTGATGGCTAAGTGGCAGCAGGAGTGGGACAATGCGAAGAAAGGAAGGTGAACCCACCGACTCATCCCAAATGTGTCGGCTTGGGTGCATAGGAAGCATGGAGTGGTGAACTTCCATTTGACGCAGTTTTTGTATCCGGGTGCGGATACTCCTGGAAGTACTTGCATCGGTTTGGACATGCTTCGTAATCCCTTTGCCCAGGATGTGTGAACGTGCAAGAGACACCAGAACACGTCGTTTTTGAACACACAAAGTAGCGCCATTGGCTAGAAAGTCGCCATGAAACCACAAACCGGGATGCGAGATAAATTCCACCGTCGGAGAACTCTCCGTCGGTGTAGACTAGGCCCACCACCGGGGACCAGTTAAGCAGTACGCGACGTAGAACCTGATTCGGGTCGTCGAGGCACCAGTGAACCGGAGGTCAGGCTTCAACGGAATCGCCGGACCGACTTCGACATGCTACCGGGTAACTCAAGAGTTGGCTAGATCCACCGCCAGGGATTAAACCGAGTAGACAGCGTCGAATAGCTAGCAGTGGGTCGTTGGGCGCCAGTGAACTGGAAGCTACGCTCCACCCGGAATTGCTGCATGGACCTCAGCACATACTGGCTGACCCGTTGAGTAGGGTAGGTCCACCGCCGAGGACTAGATCCAGTAGATTGGGACAAAGCGGGGATTTTGATGGTTCGCGGAAAGGAACATCGTTATCGAGAGCAATCTACTGCTCGGTTTCGGGAGTTTTGGTGCCAAATGGCTCTGGACAGGGAGCCAAAGGGCTGAAGAAGTTGTGGTGCTAAAACCAAAGAAGAATCGGTATCGAACTTCCTTCGTCGGAGAACTCTCCACCGGCGTAAGCTAGATTCACCGACGGGGACTAGACTGAGCAGACCGCGACAAGGCACCACCAGTCGCGGGTCGTCGAGATTCCAGTGAACCGAACGCCCTGCTCCACTAGAATGGCCGCACTGACCTCGACACCTGGCTGGTTGGCTCGGTTTCGGGAATACTTCTCTCGCCGGGGAATTCTCCGTCGGAAAAGGCTAGGTCCACCGTCGTGGACTAAACCGAGTGGTTCGCGAAGAAGTCGGGAACTGAATGGTGCGAGAAGGGAGTTGCGGTGCTAAATGGCACAAAGGTGTCGAAGGACTCGGTAAATTAGACAATCTAAAGTTTGCCACTCACGTACGGAAAGAGCACTAAATCTTGACCCACAGCTAGCTTTCTGACTTCCTGGCAGAAACTGCCAGCCTGTATGGATGATGAAGAACTGGTGGTGTGTCGAGGAATAGTGCTGTAACCCTTCCGATGGAACTAAGTAGTTGAGTTCAGAGCTGCAAATTTTCAACAGGTTGTTTTGAACAAATCTCAAAGCATGCCATACTATGTTCAATTCGCAGATGTTCGTATGCACCATTCATTCAAACAGCCGAGCTGCTCAATCATTTCCCATTCATTTTCAATTTCATTGACCCAATGAATAATCTCTCTACTGAGGTATTGACTAGGTTTTTCAAGCTAAATTACTCTGAACATACTTCTTACTGTTCACGTAAGCTTGAAAATGCAAAACATGTCAACATTTAGCCTAAACGGGCCTCTACAGAGCAGATGACAACTTTGGTTGGTGAATGAAAAACCATCAATTTGAAATGAAGACCTATGGTTTGGCCATGAAAATCTCGCCAACTTTAAAGTGAATGATTAAGGGCGGCTTTGAATTTGAATCGTCGTTGGGGTTGAATTGAACTGAAAGTTTGTATTTGAAAATGAAAATTTGCATCACTGGTTGAGTTAGAGTGGGTGCATTACACATAAAAAACCCTCCTTGAAGTAATGCCGTAAGGTAGTGCAGGGGAGGACTCAGATTCTGGGCAAAAGCAGTGATTTTTAGCCAGGTCGGGTGGCAGCCTAAACCTGTTCCCGGAGGCGTTAGGGTTTTGTACATGCCTTTCTTCAAGATCATACAATCAATTTAGCATAGGTTCCTGTCCTATGTTTAGCTTACGATTGTTGACCGGGGCGGCGTCACATTGTTATCCCTAGTGGGTAGTAAGATAAGCATAGCGCGAGGGGTTTATTATTGGGAATATGTCGTCTTTTCCCAACTCATGGGTTTACATTACATTCACGTAAATCACTTGCGATGCGTTTGTGCAAATGGAATCGTGATCCTTGAAAATTTCCAAAGTGCGTATTATGTATCCAACCACATGCGTGGCAAAATTCAAAAGTTAAAAGCCAGTAGAACATTTGCGCGTGGAATGGCAGCATTAGAGAGTTAAGGTGAATGCCATATAAGAAATAATAGGTTTAAACCTCAACCAACCAGGTTTCTTGGTGTAAAATTTTCGCAATAACCCTGTAATTGTCATGTATGATAATAAACGATAATATAATACCAGGATATTACTTTTATTAGAGTATTTCACCTGCTGAGTCGAGAAATTCGCAATCAAAATAAGTAACATGAACATTGAGTCATTTAGCCGAACATAAAATTACCTGGTCTTATGGTGGATGTACAAATATTGTATAACATGCACATGTTATTCAATTAATCTGGTTCTACGGATCGTTATTGAACTGTGTTGAGCGGCATATATGCATATAGCCTTTTCCTAGTTTGCCCCGAATATCAAATCATCGGCAAAAACATATATCAGTATACAATATACATCATCTCCTTCACACAACGCTACAACTACTAATCAAATCGTCAATCGCATCCGCACTACCGCATGCCAGAGCCTATAAAAAAAAGAGCACACCCCAATGTGCATACACTCTAGTGTATACACCCACCGCAGTGCACTCTGCGAAATATCTGGAAGATTCCAGATAAATCTGGAACATTGGCAACGCTGTCTGGAACGCGCGACGTGGTTTATCTCAGCACGCCACATAATTGAAAGAGCAAGATAGCGAGGTCTCTCACATCCAACCACCCCATCGCCAGCATACACTTGAAATCCGTTTATTTAGCTTTGAAAGAAAGAGCACTCTGCTTTTTCGTGGTGTGTGATCATTGTATGTATGATACTGGCACGCCTGTGCATCATTGGATTGATGCCTGGCGGCAGTCATGAAATATCTTGCTTCTAGCTGACACGAAACGTAACAACTACTACGAGGTCAGGAAGCAAACTGACGAATTTATATTCCATTTTTATATGTGTGTCGCTGTTCAAAGGAGCAGGCCTAACAACCCTCGCTATTCGATCGTATTGACGGACCAATGAGCGCAGATAATGACTAATTTCATAAAACATTTTCGTTATTTATAGTAGTCGTACAGTTTAGGAAATCAAATACAATATACATGCACATATTTACAATCAGATAGTGCAAAAATATAGCGATTTTGATCAGCACAACCGAAGTTATTCGCATTCAGTTCGGTTTCTCATCTCGCTCAGTTCAGACGCTAGAAATCGCTCCTCTGCTATAGCAGGGCAAGTAATCAAATTTACCCGTGCACCGCTTGGTCTATTTGCAAAGGCAAAAATTAATTCCTTCTACCTAGTGTGTAACGCAAACGTAAACAAACAATGAGTGACAATGCAAAGTAAGAATATATCCCGTTGCGGGCAAACTGTGTTGCTGTTGACTACTCGAAATGTCCGGTAAGACCATCAGAATCGTCTCATTCACTCATATTTCACGATTTCTAATTCTTTTACACGTGTTGCTATATTTTGCTGATAACTCTATCTCTTTTAATGGATATTTGTTTGTTTTGTGATAGCCAGAGTAAATTTGCAACGAAAAACATTATTCCACCTTTGTGAGTTACCACTAATTGAATTAATGTTTAGTTTGCTATTTATAGCAAACTAAACATTAATTGCAGCTGCATATATGGTGGTTCAATGTTACGCGATGTTATAGTGGATTCTTTCGTAAACAAACGATTTTCGCCTCAATATAACTTTAATTCAAAGCGTTAGGATCATTCTTCGTCAAAACAAAAGAATAAAATTTATAAGTAGAATATTTCACTATAGACGACATCGTGTTTCATAGTTCCTACCCATGGGGCACACTGATACATTTTACCACCGACTGTTTATTATCCAAAAAATGTTATTTCCCGTGAATTTTACCAGCTGGAAAAAATATATGTATTAGTTAACAACAGAGTGGCACTATGTATCACTTTTGGTTACACAAATAACAAATATTATCATCAAAATTAAATTGTAGAAAAAATGTGTTTCATTGTTACCCTCTCTCCCAACTGCCATTACCAACATCGAAGTAACAACGATTACAGAAAATGTTTCCAAACCAACCATCAACACCACCAAAGAATCTAATACCGATTAAGAAGGATTTACAATATCGACCCGTAAGCACAAACAACAAATAAGAACATCCGACCGTGAGCAACATGAATGCAGTACCGATGACAACATGGACATAAACGAAAACGTGAGAGAAGACGAACCGAATGACCCCCAAGGTGCGGCAGACAACGCACCTAATATTTCACCACCAGGGAAGAGGATCTCAGCACGCAGCAGTAAGATGCGTCAACAAGACCCGACGAACAGGCTGTAACGATTTTTTTTTCTATTGTTACATATTGTAAAAACACGAAAGATTCACGGCTCAGTTGTGCTAACGCATTGAGCCGTGTCAAATATATTTGAAATAAAAAAAAAAGTTCTTCGCATTTGCAAACTGGGAAAGTATCTCATCAGAAACTTTGCAACGGGACCACCATATTGAAACGTTAAAAGTAATCTACTTCAAAAATATTGCTCGACATCACTTCGGTTAGATTGCACGTGGAAGGTTGTACCTGATCCTCACGGTAGTGATCATTTGCCAGTCGTTATTTCAATTAACAGTGAATTAGGCCTCACGAATTCAATCAATGTCCCTTATGACTTGACACGAAATATTGATTGGAAAAAATACCAATCTTTAATTTCCACTTCTCTTGTTTCGACGGAAGAGCTACCACCTACCGAAGAATATGAATTTCTAGCGGGTTTGATTATTAAAGCAGCAGAACAAACCCAAACGAAATGCAATCCTGGCATGACAATGAATAGCCGGCCTCCTAATCCCTTGTGGGGCAAAGGGTGCTCGGATGCATATGAAGCTAAACAAGTTGCTTACAAAGAAATTATGAAACGGAAAGGGTGTACACGTGCGAACTTTGAAAATTATTCGATTTTGCAAAACAAATTTGACAGTCTCCGTCGTGCCAAAAAGTCTAGTTATTGGAGACGCTTCGTTGATGGCTTGTCAAGAGAAATATCAATGAGTACTCTTTGGAACACAGCCAGAAGAATGAGGAATCGAAACGTAACGAATGAAAGCGAAGATTTTTCGAATCGCTGGATATTTAATTTTGCCAAGAAAGTTTGTCCAGATTCTGCTCCTGCGCAGAAAATCATTCGCGATGCTCCCACAAGTAACGATTCCATAGATTCGCCTTTGACATTGACATTTTCCATTGCACTCCTCTCATGCAACAATAATGCTCCGGGTCCAGACAGAATTAAATTCAACTTGGTGAAGAATCTGCCTGACCTAGCAAAAAGACGCTTGTTGAATTTATTCAATAAGCTTCTTGAGCAGAACATTGTCCCGCACGACTGGAGACAAGTGAGAGTTATCGCCATTCCAAAACCGGGAAAACCAGCCTCCGACCATAACTCGTATCGACCGATTGCAATGCTATCCTGCATCAGGAAATTGTTGGAAAAAATTATCCTATGACGTCTCGACAATTGGGTTGAGGCGAACGGCTTGCTATCAGATACCCAGTTTGGTATTCGGAGGGGAAAGGGAACGAATGATTGTCTGGCGCTACTTTCGTCAGAAATCCAACTAGCTTACGCAAAAAAAGAACAAATGGCGTCAGTGTTCTTAGACATAAAAGGAGCATTCGACTCTGTTTCCATTGATGTTCTCTCAGAGAAACTACATCAAAGTGGTCTTTCACCGATATTAAATAATTAATTATACAACTTATTGTCAGAAAAGCACATGCATTTTTCATATGGCGATTTGGCAACATTCAGACTAAGTTACATGGGCCTCCCACAAGGTTCTTGTTTAAGCCCCCTTCTCTACAATTTTTACGTGAATGACATTGATAATTGTATTGTCAGCCCATGCACTCTAAGGCAACTTGCAGATGATGGCGTGGTTTCTGCTACAGGACCAAAAGCCATAAATTTACAACAACCACTGCAAGATAGTTTGGATAATTTATCAAGTTGGGCTTTGAAGCTAGGCATCGATTTCTCTACGGAGAAAACAGAGTTGGTTGTTTTTTCAAGGAAGCGTGATCCAGCTCAGCTTCAGCTTCAGTTGGTTGGTAGAACGATAGCCCAAGTCATGACCTTTAAATATCTCGGAATTTGGTTCGATTCTACAGGTACATGGGGAGGCCACATTAGGTATCTGATAAAGAAGTGCCAACAAAGGATAAATTTTCTCCGAACAATAACCGGATCTTGGTGGGGTGCTCATCCAAGTGACGTGATAAGATTGTATCAAACAACGATACTTTCAGTAATGGAATATGCTTCTGTTTCCGTTCAGCTGCAAACACTCACATTATTAAATTGGAACGAATACAGTATCGTTGTTTACGAATCGCCTTAGGTTCCATGCAATCGACACATACGATGAGTCTTGAAGTACTAGCGGGAGTTCTTCCCTTAAAAGATCGATTCTGGGATCTCTCCTCTCGTTTACTTATACGATGTGAGGTTATGAATCCACTGGTAATTGAAAATTTCGAAAGACTTGTCGAGCTTCAATCCCAAACCAGATTCATGACAGTGTACTTCAATCACATATCACAAGAAATAACGCCTTCTAGTTATGTTATGACATGTGTTAATATACTAGATACTCCCGATTCCACTTTATTTTTCGACACGTCCATGCAAGAGGAAATTAGTGGAATCCCGGATCACCTGTGCTCTCTGGAGATCCCTAAAATATTCATAAGTAAATACCAACACATTGACTGCCATAAAATGTTCTACACTGATGGGTCACGAATCAATGAGGCCACTGGCTTCGGTATTTTCAACAATAACACCTCGATCTCTTTCAAGCTTGCAGAACCTGCCTCCGTTTATACAGCCGAACTAGCAGCAGTTCACTATAGTCTAGAAATCATTGATACTTTACTTCCGAGCCATTATTTCATCCTCACAGATAGCCTCAGCACAATTAAGGCATTACGCTCATTACCGCTTGATAATCACGCTCCGTTCTTTTTGAAGAAGATACGAGAATACTTAACTAAATTAACAAACAAATCTTATCAAATTACCTTAGTGTGGATTCCCGCTCATTGCTCCAAACCGGGTAATGAGAGAGCGGATAATTTGGGGGCGCTGGACGGTGACATCTATGAAAGACCTATTGCCTTCAATGAATTTTATAGCGCTTCTCGTCAGAGGACGCTTACTAGTTGGCAAACATCATGGGACAATGGAGATCTGGGACGGTGGTTGCACTCAATTATCCCTAAAGTATCAACGAAGGCATGGTTCAAAGGGTTGGATGTAAGTCGAAACTTCATTCGTGTGATGTCTAGACTCATGTCCAACCATTATACGTTGAATGCGCATCTCCGCCGTATTGGGATCGCAGAAGATAATCAATGTGCTTGCGGAGAGGGTTACGAAGACATTGAACATATTGTTTGGTCTTGCACTGAATATCGTGAAACCAGATCCCAATTAATAGACTCCTTACGAGCCAGAAGAAAACCACCCTATGTTCCTGTTCGTGATATCCTCGCTTTACGAGATCTCACATACATGGGCCATATTTATCATTTCCTGAAAACAATAAATATTCAAATATAATTATCCCCACAATGTTTCTAGTTTTTTTCCCTTGCTACCCACAAACAATTTAGATTTCTTCGCAATTAGTTAAGTTAGATAAAACGATATAAATAAAGAAAAAAAAATAAACAAAGATTACAGAAAAACTATCAATAGGTTTGCAATGAAATTCAAGAAAATATAGTATAAATAAAAATATTCAAAATGATGATTATCCTCAGTGTTCGCATTAGAAAGTGAACTTTTATTATAACGTGATAGACTTAAGAACTTTTGTAACATGTTATATAAAAAAACCCCGGCGTAAAAAAGCTTTTGCAAACGCCGTGTCAAATAAACGTTTTATGAAAAAAAAACTTCAAAAATATACAATATAAAAATAAAATTCTACACACGTCGCTGGATCATGTATTGGAATTTGCGTTTCGACTTCGTCTCACCAGAATCAGACAGTAACTTAGTGACAGGACTATTTTTTAAAGTTAACCATGTTGTCTTGAAACTACACTTAAACACCTTTCATTTGACTTATAAACAATGAAAATCGCTATGCTATATTTCATCCTAAGGAGGAAAATTTGGTAAAAACCAAAATTTCTCACTAGGGTGAAAATTTGTTGGTACAACCAGTCTTTGTACAGGAGGGCACAAATCCTTATTTCATACTTAGTTGCGTTTCGGCTTCACTGTGTCTCATCGGCATAAACAGAACTTCTGCTCGAACGGGACATCACGTTTGATCAGTCGTTCGATTGAAACACAAAGTGTGTTTTAGTTTTAAGGGATTTGCGTCAAGCCGGCGCTAGTCTATTCCGACAATAAGTTAGTGTCGGTTTCTGATGAGGCGAAGCCGAAACGCAACTAAGTATGGAATGAAAATCGGCTCAGCAGTTCAAAAGCTATGAATTAAAAAAAATCAACTTTTGAAAAATCACGATTTTCTGCACCAGTCTAACGTGGAAAGGGACACCCTAATGACGAAATAAAAAACCTATTTTAATCCACCTAGCGGTGCAATTGTGCCTTTCTCAATCATGAATCACGAGAATGTGTGCGTTGTTTATATTCATTAAAAACTTTTAAATGCATATATTACATTTTATTATTATACATCACATGACAACTATATACAGGAAAATAAATCATTATTCGAATTCTAAAATTTTGAAAAATAAAAAAACAGCCATGGTAATATTGAACTGAAAACCTATTTTAATCCACCTAGCGGTGCAATTGTGCCTTTCTCAATCATGAATCACGAGAATGTGTGCGTTGTTTATATTCATTAAAAGCTTTTAAATGCATATATTACATTTTATTATTATACATCACATGACAACTATATACAGGAAAATAAATCATTATTCGAATTCTAAAATTTTGAAAAAGAAAAAACAGCCATGGTAATATTGAACTGAAAAACGTTTTTAATCCACCTAACAGTGTGATGAGACATTTCTTATAACTCTTATCACTCTCTTCGGATATTATATCGTTTGAGAACATTTAGAACTTGATGCTTCGCGATGTTTTTGATAACACATACTACATGGGATAGTGGCAGGACTCAGAGAATAGCTCAAATCAGCATAGGACAACATCAGTGCTAGAAATCTCAAACCAAATCAATGGGAAAGTGAATGGCCCATAAAATAGACATACAAACGAATTGTTTCTAATGCTCTGTTATTAAAATATCTAAATTCCTCAATCAATGCATTGTGGTGGGAAAATTGAATTTTCTTAAAGGGGTTATATAATGTACAGAGCCAAAAAAATCGATTTTTTTAATCGATTTGAAGTTTATACTTTACTCAAATTTCCAACGCGACTGACAACTAAGAAATCAACGCTTTTTCTTGAAAAGGGCGATACTAGCAGTGATACCATTCAAAGAAAATCAACAGTGAATATTTCCAGACTTGGTTTTATTTCATATTTAAGAACTATTGTGCTTTTACATCCTAGATTACATGATTCAGTGATCGAAACCCAAAACTTCATAAAGTATTTGAAAATATTAAATTAAAATTTGTTTTTGCTATTGAAATTGACAAAATGATAGTATCGCCCCTTTGGCGATTGCCTACTTTTTCCGTCCCACCTATCAGCATTGAAGTATCGCCCTTACGTTTTTTTTACAATAACTATCGTTCTACACCACCGATTTCGTCCATGTTTTTTCAATAGAGATCATTGTTACTATTTACAGCTGGTATCAGCTTGATAATCCTAAAAAAATACGAAAATAACAGTTTCGCCTCTAAACTGCTAGCAAAAAAGTATCGCCCTGTTTGTTTGCATGGAGCGTGGAGGGCGAAACTTTAAATAAACAAACAAAAATACAGTTTCACGCGTTGTATTTTTTGCTGTAGTTTAAGAAAGCAATATCGTAGAATCAAACTTTTTAGGTTAATTTGTTGCGTTTCAAAACCCTCATTCGCATGTATGAAAAAAAAGCCTTATGTTTACATTTGTAAGTATCGCCCTTTTCACAAAAAAGCTTTGAAATGAAATCGCAGCTCCTGATATCACGCTATCTCTGAAGTGCATGCGTGCATAGTTTCAAATTTTACTTCGACATCGACTTTTTCTAAAGGTGACTTCCCAGTAGTATTCTTGATTTGAATTATTATCGCTAATCCTAATGCCAAAGAACAAATAAAAACCTCTCGAAAACGAACCATTTGGAAAAATCATCATCATTACTGGAATTTTCATTTTCATGAAACTTTTCGATAACCTTCCGTCACTCGTGTTAATGCATTGGGTGCACAGTGCTCTGAAAATCTAGCGAAATCGTCTTAGGGCACCAGCGGGTCTATAAAGAATACTAAAAATTAATTTCTATTCCATAATTTTCAGTTCAGCAATTCGAGAGATCGTGCTCACCGCAATCCATGAAAAATAGACTACGTTGTGAAACGATGGTCACTATTTATTAAAAAATCACGGTTAAATAAAAAATAAAACTATTAAAAAATTTCAAATAGTTTATAATTTTCACAAACTTATTAGGAAAAATTGTTTAATAAGCTTTCGTAATACTGTGTAGGAAAAAAAGCTGAAAATTTCAGTATTTTCTCTATCTGCAACATATAAACCCTTAAGTATACGAATTAATTGGTATACAAATTGGAATAGGTTCGCCAAATTTTGGAAGAAGTCCCCTTTTATTTTTTTTTATTTTTTTATTTTTATTTTGTTTAATACATCAACAGGCATATCAAAGCCCCAATGATGTTACCCTAAATACTAATCTTATTTCTAATACTCAAGTCGCACATAAAAACAATAATCATACAATAATTACAAACAAAGAATAAAAAGGTCAAGTGTTGTTAACGAAATGATTAAACAATCTGGAGAAATGTACACGCAGAGTATGTCGAGAAACGTTGAAATCAAATGCTGAAGCTACCTGGTTGAAAATTCGTTGCAGACCAGTGATGGCTCCATACATACTATAATTTGTGCGTCGAAATGGCAACCGGAACATATTGTTGTTACGTAGTGCTCGAGGTGCGACGTTTATGTTGATTTGTTCCAAAATAGCTGGGGCATCTATACGGCCTTGCAGAGTGTCAGCGATGAACAAAGCTGTTGCGGTATTCCTTCGAACATGTAGGGGCTCTAGTTGAATCAGCTGACATCGGTTTTCATAGCTAGGTAGTCGGACAGGATCTCTCCACGGCAATCTACGGAGCGCGAAACGTAAAAAGCGTCGCTGCACACTTTCAATTCTTTCAACGCCATTATTATAGTTCGGGCTCCACACTTCAGGGCAATATTCTAGAATTGATCGGGATAAAGAGCAGTACAGCGATTTGAGACAATAAACATCCGTAAAGTTTTTGGCTATCCTGAATATGCATCCCAGTGCTCGAGACGCTTTACCTACTGCATAGGATACGTGTTGTTTAAACGTAAGTTGAGAATCCAGAATTACTCCCAGATCCTTCACGTGACTGACACGTTCGATTTCTGTCTCTAGTAGACGGTAGTTAAAATAAATCGAATCCTTCTTCCGTGAAAAAGATATTACCGAGCACTTCTTCGGGTTTACATACATGCGGTTCGTATTGCACCTCCGCAGGGCAGCTCTCTTAATAGACTTCAACCGTCGCAATGTACTCGTTTGCCATGGAGGGCCGGTTTGTCGATGGTGAACTTTCTTCGGAACGTACCTGTCAATAACGTACGCCAGAACGTTCAAAACTACCTAAAAATTGTTGTAGTTCGATGCAATAAAAAAATCTCCAAAAATGAAATATACCTATTAATGTGAAACACAGTGAATAATACATACAATAAAGACCCATTTTTATCAGTCTCATGGTGTATTTTAGGCTGACAAAACGGGGACATTGACTAAATCGGACAATTTTTTTCTTTATTAGAAACTGAAGCTGTTAAAATATTCTTCCCGTCCCTTGATGTAGTCTGATAACTATTTCTGATTATGATGAACTATTTATTTTTGCATATTTCCATCTTCATGATAAGGAAAACATGCTCAAGAAAGGATTTACTCGAATTCAGTCTTGTTCGTCTGCTAGAGCCCATCAAACATATGTTCATATTTGGCTGATAAAATCGGGGTTTCAATGTATTATAATAGATATTCAGCATTCGAAAAAGTTTCTTGTGAACGAGTGTAGAACGACTTTGTTTCTACTTACTTGAAATAAGCGGCGTAGCCAGAAATTCGATTTGGTGGTGGTTTGGTGAAAATTGATCTTACTCTCCAAACGGCATAATTCCGAAACCGTAATTTTTGAAGTTTGAAAATTATGCAGAATTAATTTTCTAGAAAATAGTAACAGAGTTCGTGTCTTTAGTGAATTTGTTGAGACTTTATTGTAGCCATGATTATTATCCTGAGCAAATTCACCATAAATACTTCTTGGACGATATACCGTCAAAATTATTTTATCAAATGATGCGCAGTTTAACGTTTGTAAAACTCATCGAAGATACTAAACCTCCGAAATTGGCGGTTTCAAAATGATGCTATCTTGACCTTAAATTACTGTTTTTGAACATTTGACCTATACATATAATTGGTCATACAACAAAAATCAAATGCTCATCAAAATCGATCAGAACCTGCTAGAGTCGAATGGAAATCGTCATTTTTCATAAATTTCTCTCTACATTCGGAAGGTGTTATCCTTTTTATTAATCATATTACGTTTTCGTCTCAACTCGACGCATTCCCAAAATACCCAGCAAACCAGCAATCGTATATAAAAGTTTACAATAAATTACAAATGATGACAGACTAAATCAAAATTACAAATAGTGCAAACAAAAATTATGTTTTGTTGTAAAAAGTTCACATAAAATGCAAATCTGTGATCGAAATACAATGTTGACTTGAAGTTATTTATTAGTCCACTACAACTTAAAACAAAATTGTACATGCGGAATAATAAAGACAATTTTGAAACATTGTATAGAAATTAATTTGCAATTGGATTAGACTGCAAAATCGTTCAAAAAAATAGGTACCTCCTTATAGCACTTCGCAAATTCTCTGCCAGACTAGTTCAATATTTTAGCAATAAAAAATGGCTTGAGTACAGAATGTAGGTTGTGATTTGACAGGTATAGAAGGTATGCCATATTTAGGTTGGATTATGGTATTTTTTAGATCGTAATCACAAAGCGATAAAAATGATCAAATATAATCGTTGTTTGACAATGTATAAATAGATGAGTACATAGCGGCTATGCTGGGAATACGAAGATCTCAGGTTCGAAACTGGAAGTAAATCGTAGCAGGTAATTTTAATAATTGATGTTTCAGTAACTCCAACCTCACCCATGAAAAACATATCTACCAGTGCGGGCGTAACTGTGTCCTTATAACAGAATTATGGAAATTTCATCCTGATTTTTTATTTTCATAATATTATTTTTTTTTAAATACTTCTTGTTAGCACATTGGGGACCTTAAGCTGCATAAACCTTCATGTGTGATTGTAAAGTTGATCATATATAATCTCAAAATGATAAGCTAGATGATTGTATAATGCTTCTGATGAGATCAAAATTCGTCGTAAATCATATAGTTGTACTATGCCGATTTGTTGTACGTATATTGCCTCCACTTTTGTGCACATAGAAGAGATCTGTGCATTTTATACAATCAATTCATATCGTTGAAGAGTACAGTTAATCAAATTGCAACTTATTAAAGTGAATCAAAATGTTGGCTGGGTAAAAACCTGTTTCAATCCACCTAGTGGTGCAATTGTGCTTTTCTCATTTGTCCAGACTACGATTCCATGGCTGGTTATGTTCAATACAATGGTGGAAATGAATATTACATGTTCAGTACGATTTGCACATACATACAATGGATCGACAGCCACGATCTTGAGATACTAGATACTGAAATATTGCTTGAAACCAGCGGCAGATCATGGAGAAAGATCCGGGAGGTCCAGGTCCTGCCGAAAATTTTCAACTTGTTAAGAAATTTTAAACTAGTTTTAATTTTAAAGTAGCAACCCCTCACTGCATACTCCCTCCGGGCCGGTATGATTGACGATTTTTAGAGTGATTGTATAACCTTTCTATATGAGAAAGGCAAAAATGTACCAAAGTCCAAAAAAGTCAATTTTTGTCAAACATCTCAATGTTTCATGCATTTTAAAGTCATTTGGCATCAAAAATACAAAAATACAAATTTGATTTTGAAAATTTTTCATTTCAGTTTATATGGGAATTTGCTGTGTGATCTTCAACTCGTAACTCCGGAACCGGAAGTCCAATCAATAAAAAATTCAATAGCAGCCGATGTGATGGGGTTGTATCTTTCATTTGAGACTAACTTTGTGCAAATCGGTCCAGCCATCTCTGAGAAATAGAGGTCACATTTTTTTCCACATACACACATACACACACATATATACACGCAGACATTTTCCGATCTCGGCGAATTCAGTCGATTGGCATATGACACTCGGCCCTCCGGGTCGGGATTAGATTAACGAATTTTAGAGTGAATGAGAAAGGCAAAAACATTTTTAGCAAATGTTGAAAGTTATGCATTTTTTTGGTGAGCAGTTCTATGTTTCATAGACATTAAATCAATTTTAACTTCGCTTCCTATTAAATAAAGACCCTTATTACAGTACATTTCTACAAAAACGAGCTCAATTTGAAAATAAATCTGAGGATTATGATTGATTACAGAACTCTGGAATTTTCTATTGGAATGTTTTCAGGCAGGAATTTGATATTGATGCTATTAGACAACTGTGAAATCAAGATCAGTTACATATCAGGACCCAATTCCGACAATTTATCAAAAGTCCTCGTGATGTTTACAACAACAGGTTATCAATGTACGGATCAGATAATTGTTATTGTAATATTGAATTAAATCAGTCTGCATCAATAAATTTTCAACTTCAATCCAATATTTTTTTGGGTGTGGTGGGGGGGGAGGGGTGTTATGGTGTTAAACCCCAAAACCTTCTCTTGGCTACGCCGTTGCTTGGAGTTATTTATTTCGCTTTTTATTTTCCGATATTTTTCAGATCGATCCGATGGTTATAAGTTAGAAAAATTGTAGTCAGAAGGTTTGCACAAATGAACATTTTTGTACTGATAAGTTATCAAGTTCCTTCCAGACAACTTGGAAGTGTTCGGTGATTATTTCCAGCGGTTGTAGATACTAAAATGAAATACAAAATTCGTTTTATCGAAATAATGTTTGGCTTATTTCAATGGATTATTACTATATTGAACAATAAATAGGCAACAAAGAGTAATCCACAATCAACAAGCCATAACTTTTAATGTATTCAAAATAGATATTTGAAGTCTTCAGTAAAGTTATTCGCAAAAGTAAGAGCTACAAATTTGCTGAAGACATCATTTCGATATAATCACTTCCAAGAAAATTTGTGAAAATATCTCACTCATAGGGGGATTAATCAGCAAAAGCATAATACCAAAAGAAAGGGCAATTGCCTCCATTAAATTCTCCGAAGATACTATTGACTTAAAATAAGCCGTTTTGGCGTTAATAATAAATTACATGTTTTTGGTCATATTTCTGGCAATGGGAAATGATAAAAATCTTTCGTCCGCATTTAATGTTAAATATCTCTTTTGATAATAGTCCGATTTCAACAATCTGTAGCTTGTTCGAGATGTATTCGTTAAAGCTGTCTAAAACCATATAAATTGTTAATTTATATTGTTAATTTCGGCAGAAAATTTAAAAAAACTGCAAAAAACGCCATTTTTACACATTCAAACATTCATATCTTGGAAACTAAACATCAGAATCAAAAACAAATTAATAGCGTTCATACTGTTTTTTAGTTCTTTCATTTAAAATTGGTTTGGATAAGATCGGTTCAGCCATTGCTGAGAAACACGAATGAGAATTTGTCCGTTACATACACACACACAGACACACACACACACAGACATTGTCCCAAATCGTCGAGCTGAGTCGATTAGTATATAAGACTCGGCCCTCCGGGCCTCGGAAAAAATCTTGAAAGTTTGAGCGAATTCTATACATTTCTTTTATAAGAAATGTAAAAAGGTGCGAAATCGGCAGTCCCAAAAAGTCGATTTTTCTAAAAAAAAATTTTTCGATATAACATAAAATCTCGACGTTTCATGCATTTTAAAGATGTTTGGCATCAAAAATACGAATTCGATTTCTGAAATTTCATGGGGTCCCCCCTTTGAAAAAAAAATTAGAGTTCCGACTTATATGGGAATTTCATATGTGACCGGACGATTTAGTATATATTTCCGGACCCATATAAGCGACCCGTACGAAATTTTATAGACATCTGTGGGAATATTATAGCTATCATTTGGGACTTAGTTTGTGAAAATCGGCCAAACCATTTCCAGGAAACTGATGTGAGTTTGTAAATTTTGAAAGATGGCCGCTTTTCCCGGGCACTTCCGGAACCATCTATGGTGGTCAATGTAGTCAACGAAAGTTTGGTTGGCCGTCGGTGACCTAGAACAGCAAATTTAAGTTGTTTGAGAGATATTTTAGCGAAATTTTTACCTTTTTTGCTTTCATCGGAGTATAGGTTTGAATCACAATTTGCTATGTGATCGCACGCCACAACCTGTAACTCCGGAACCAGAAGTCGGATCAAGATGAAATTAAATAGCCATTTACGGGGACGCAATACCCTTCATTTGAGACCAAGTTTAGTCGAATCGGTCTAGCCATCTCCGAGAAACCGATGTGACTGTTATTCTGAATTCAGATACTTCCGCCGGGGCTTCCGGAACCGAGGATGGTGGCCAATGTGGCCAAATAGACTTTGAATGGATGTTAGTGACCTAATACTACAAATCGAAGCAGTTGTGGTCATATTTTGGAAAAATTTTCACCTTTATACATTCATTGCAGTATTTCTTAAATTCGACATTTTCTGCGTGATCGTACTCATCACCCTGTAATTCCGGAACCGGAAGTCGGATCCATTAGAAATTCAATAGCAGCCTATGGGAACGTTGCATCTTTCATTTGAGACTAAGTTTGTCAAAATCGGTTCAGCCATCTCTGAGAAAAATGAGTGACATTTTTGGTCACATACACACACACACATACATACATACACACATACATACACACACAGACATTTGCCGAACTCGACGAACTGAATCGAATGGTATATGTCACTCGGCCCTCCGGGCCTCCGTTAAAAAGTCGGTTTTCAGAGCAATTGCAATACCTTTCTATTGAGAAAGGCAAAAAATATGTATCTGATATTTTTCGGTAAGGAGCAATTCTACCAAATATTACAGAATTCTCAGAGATTGTACAAATTTTTTTCATGAAGTTGCTGTATATATATAACCCCGAATAATTGTCAAGGTCAATGTCGAAACGAAACAGCCGTATTCGGTAGTGAAAGTTGGCCTTTTGCAGAGTCAAACACTGATGAACCAGTTATTAAGGGTCCTTGTCGTATTAAATTTGTATCGAGCTGAACCGAGCAACTTACTTGTGTTGAAATTTGCTTCGTGGTACTGGGTTTTTCCTGGTTCATCGATATCTACGATAACTTCCTGCTGTGCGAAAACTAGAACAAGCTGTGCTGTCAGAGTCTGAAAGAAACGAAAGAAAAATAGAAAGCTCAGTGCAAAGCAATTGAATGGCTGGAACTTATTTTTATACTTTTGTTGAAAATCACTGATTGTGTATCTTCCATTTACCAAGTAGAATAAAACTGAATCATATTAAATGAATATTTGATGTGACTAAATTTAACGTCGTCTCCGACAATTTACTGTTGGGTTATGTGGAACAAAAGACGCTTATTTACAATTAAGTATGACATACTCTACTCGATATCGTCTTGTATATGCTAGCCGTGACACTACATGTTTGTAGAGCGTAGAATTGCACCAACAATGCTTGTAGAAAACAATTGTATGTCAACCCAAAGCCTAATGCTGGAAAACTCAAAGGTTAACAGCATCCTCGACGGTGTGCAAAGATAATAGCATCAGCCGGCAGCAAGCTATAAGCTTTTCGGCTACACGCCTCTCTATTATATCTTGCGTAGGTATGCTTTGCAGGCTATCCCAACGCAGCTCGTTCGGGGTTCTCGTGCCATGCCAACATAAATTGTTGACTCGGTGAATGTGTGGAGAATCCGGAGGGAACCTTGGACTAACTCAATCAATACTATGTTTGCAGATTAAATAGAATGGATTTGCAGATGCTCGGAGAATTTCAATATACTGTACAAATATATTGCCTTGAAACGGCATTCCTTATCCGACCAGCAGGATGTTGGTAAAGCTTTCTCAGAAACATTGATTAAACTAAACGATGTTATGAGAAACAAAATATTTGCAATATTTATTATGTATGTAAACCAAACGGTAGCTACAATAAACGATGATCTGATCTTCAGCACTACAACACTGAGAAATATGTGTGTCATTTGGAGATCCAGTGTAAATGTTACTCTTGGAATATAAAAACATCCCACTTTTCTCCCAACCCACATTCTGCCTATTCGAGTCTTTTTTTTTTCTTATTTTCGACACAATTCAATCACGCTGTAGTGCTCAAAATAGCTTTCAAAGTACAAATCGATTGGCGATTTAATTCTGAGGGAAATTCTGCACCTTCTTTTCAACACAAAACGCGTTCCATGTAATAAATGCTCTCGCTTCTATCAACAATTTTTAGTTCACAAAAAAAGAAAGAAAAAGCAGATCATTTTCATCGTCTTTCCGTTTCATATAAAAGCAATTGTTGTTTTCTGATGTATCTGATCCAATGCGATTCAAGAACTAGGAGTTGGAGTATTTTTATTTATCTTCAACAAAAAATTGAAAGAGATGGCTCGACTAGATGAGCTCTGATATAATTGATGTTTGAATAAGATGCGGACGAAGTAATAGCAATACCAGAAAAGGATTCCTCAATTCAATTACATCAAAACATGTCCATTCAATTTCCAATCACACGGCACACCGGTCCTTTCGAGAAAAAAGTACCTTGACTTTCAATCACAATCACTTTCAGTCGTCAATAACAAGATCCTGGAGCTAATCCTTCATTATTCTGCTCCGGATTGCCGCCGTCGTCATGAATGGTCTGAAAATATACATTTTCGTAGCTTTTATGTATCGTCGATAGCTACTATTGATACGGCACCAAACAAATCCTTGACCTATCTCGACGATTCAATAAATTTACCTTAATCCCATTCACCCGAATACCACTCCGCTTCACCGCACAGCGATGTTGAATGCTCGAACGATATGCTTGACGTAGCTAAACAAATGTCGAGTAGGGCATAAAAGCGACATAAAATCGCATGAATGAATCATGCGGGAAGAAAGAAACATTTGCGGCACACGGCACAGCGCGGTGGTTGGTGATAAGTATGCTCTCCATCCATCATTATACAGATCGTCTTATCAAGTGGGTTCTGAAATACTTTTATCGAGGAATAGCATAGAAGAAAATCCATAGTGAATATTTTTGTGGCGTGTGTCCTGTTGCCGTCGTCTGCGTACAGCTTCAGCCTTTACTGCAGCTAGTTTCGGGTTTGATTAAGGAATATCGAAATCAATGCTGATTATCCGTTGAACCGCAACTATTTTCATTGAGAAAAGTTTTCATTGTTGGCTCGCGATAAGAGACCTGTTCCTGTAATTGTATTTGGTCGCCAACTTTATGCTTATTACCAACACGTCATTGTCGCTCAGATTCGCAAGGTAATAAAGCGCCACAGGCAAATATCACACTGGAAAAAAAAATTAACAACAACACAAAGCATAAACAGCCACCTGCTGACAAGGTGTAATTAATGCAGTAATTATGAATAATTGAATAATGCCGCATTCACCAATGCAGCCCAACAAACGCACCGCAAGCGTTGCGAGCTAAACTGCCCATAAAAGCATAAGAGTCCCATATGGATTTTTGTCGAAAATGAGTTATCTGTTGGATTGTATTCTGCATCACAACTGAATCACTATGCACAAAGAAGATTAACAGGTTTGTTTAGAAAATATCGAAAAAAAGATGGGTGGGTAATGTCTGCGACATAACCGGAGAGATGTAGAATACATAAGGAACACGTTCTTCAAATATGTTGATACTCATTGGAATTTTCGGACAAAAGGTGATTTGGGCGAGGAATATTTCAAATTATTCTTTACAAAAATGATGGTGGTCCTGAAAAGGACCGGTTTTGTTGGCGTTGTTGGCCTTGGTGAGGGAGATGGCTAACGATGAAATTAATTGTTAGCATGGACAGTAGTACTGGAAGTCGCGTAGTACTGGCCAATGGAAGAACAGATAATAATTGATTCCTGAAAATCAATTTTTCTTTATTCATGTAAATTATACATACTTACAAATCTAACAGAAGATTCCTGATCATATTTCTGAATCATTAGTGCGAACATTGTGTAATTTGGTTAAGTACAATGAAAGTTACAAACTTTCCAAACTCGACCTTCTGTTCATTCAGAAATATTGAAATGGGGTGTCGTGGTCAAAGATGGGTGGGTAATGTCTGTCACATAACCGGAGCGTCGTTATTTCAATTCGAGACGTTAATTTAAATCTAATAATATTCAACAGAATCACGTTTGAATGGGAAATTTTCAAATAATTCTCTATGGTAATAATTGTGGTTCTGAAAAGAACCTTTGGTATCGGCGTTGGTGTTGATGGTGATGCGCTGGATCGTTGGATATTTTTGGCATGATAGTTACGTGCCTGGCGAACTGTTTTGTAGCCTCGAACAAAACGACAAGACTGGCTTCTTCGGGTACCATTACGGCTGAACTTTATAAGCTTAGCTCGACTTTGAAATCCTGCACAATCTCACGAATCAGACACTGGTAGGGCCATTTTGTTTGCTACTAGCACGGAGCTGCACAAAAAATCATTTAATGCAGTTAGTTCACGGGGGCTGCCAAAAAGCTTGAATAGAAGCATGCGACTTCAACGTTTCTCTTAAACACATGCAACAACACATTCGTTTTGGTAATACTGATAATAACAGTAGAAAGGAATGGAAAAGCAGTGCACGAAACGAGCGAGAGGATAATTTAAATTTTTGTTCCGTGTGCAAGCTACTTCTTTCCACCCAACGTATTATGTTGCTTGTTGAAAATTTGCTACACACCTTAAAATAAAAGTTTCAGTTTAACTCTCACTAGAACACAATTGATTGGTCCTGAAAAGAACCGTTGCTTTTATTGTAATTTACGCCCACTCCCACAAACCGACCAAGTAGGCATCAGTGGCTTCATTACGGCTGAGTTTTGTAAGCGTAGCTCGACTTTGAAGTAATACACAACCTTACGAACCAGACGCTGGAATGTTAGCCAGCGGATTAGTTGCTCCGTTGCCCTTTAGTTGGGGCGAAATACTAGCATGGCGACAGTTCCTGATCGGTAGTTGGTTGCGATGGGCCACCAGTAGCTGGGGCACTTTTGCGGACCGTCATCATCGCCAACTGCTTTCCTCCGGTGGACTGGCTGCTTGCTAGTGCTTGAACGAATACGAATGATGAGAAAAACCGACCGACCAATATTCATATATGAAAACACAAGAAAGCACTACTATCGCTCTCCCGCTCGTTTTCGTGCCATTCCTGTGCCTTTCCTTTCCGTTCGGCTACCAATACTAGCATAACCAAAACGAATATTCTGTCTTTCCATCGCCTTCAATCTAGTGGCCAGTGCTAGCAAACTTGCATGTTCAGTTTTTCAATAACAACATTCCAACAATATTTTCAAAGAATGTTGCAGATTTGAAAAGAAGGAAGGAGAAGATTTTCACAAATTTAAATTCTTTTGTTTTATTTGTTAGCGCTGATAAAGGCTATTTAGTTTGCTACTAGCAAGGAGCTGCACAAACAAATCGATTTATGCAGTTAATCAACGGAGGCTGCCAAAAAGTTCGAATAAAAGCATGCGACTAGTGTACTTTGCATGTTCTATATTTTATCAATACTAGAGAGGATCAATAAAATAATTCAAATTGTTATAGCGACATGGAATTGTGGCAACACTGGCCATGAGATGGTGGGGGAACATGCACATTCGTTTTAGTTATGATGGTAGTAGCAGCAGAAAGGAATGGAAAAGCAGTGCACGAAAACGAGCGAGAGAAGATAATTTAAATTCTCTTTCTTTCTTTCCACACATCGTATTTCTTATATTGCTTTCTGAAAATTATTTGTTATACACCATAAAATGTAAATTTCAGTTTAACTCTTATTAGAACACAATTAATTGGTCCTGTAAAGAACCGTTTATTGTTTTATTGCGGGAGCATAATTCAGACGCACTCCCCGCGGACACGGTGAGCTAGAAAGCACTATTTTGCATTCTCGAACAAACCGACCAAGTAGGCATCGTTGGCTTCTCGGGGCATCATTACGACTGAGCTTTGTAAGCGTAGCTCGACTTTGCAGTCCTGCACAATCTCACGACCCAGACGCTGGAACGATAGCCTACTCTGTTGCCCTTTAGTTGGGGCGAAATTCTTGCAGGGCGACAGTTCCGATGAGTCACCAGTAGCTGGGGCACTTTTTCCGTCCGTCGCTATTGCCAACTGCTTTCCTTCGGTGGACTGGCTGCTTGCTAGTGCTTGAACGAATACGAATGATGAGAAAAACCGAACGACCAATATTCATATACGAGAAAGCACTACTATCGCTTTCTCGCTCGTTTTCGTGCCATTCCTGCGCCTTTCCTTTCCGTTCGGCTACCAATACTAGCATAACCAAAACGAATATTCTGTCTTTCCATCGCCTTCAATCTAGTGGCCAATGCTAGCAAACTTGCATGTTCAGTTTTTCAATAACAACATTCAAACAATATTTTCAAAGAATGTTGCAGATTTGAAAAGAAGGAAGGAAAAGATTTTCACAAATTTAAATTCTTTCGTGTTATTTGTTAGCGCTGATAAAGGCTATTTAGTTTGCTACTAGCAAGGAGCTGCACAAACAAATCGATTTATGCAGTTAATCAACGGAGGCTGCCAAAAAGTTCGAATAAAAGCATGCGACTAGTGTACTTTGCACGTTCTATATTTTATCAATACTAGAGAGGATCAATAAAATAATTCAAATTGTAATAGCGACATGCAATTGTGGCAACACTGGTCATGAGATGGTGGGGGAACACGCACATTCGTTTTAGTTATGATGGTAGTAGCAGCAGAAAGGAATGGAAAAGCAGTGCACGAAAACGAGCGAGAGAAGATAATTTAAATTCTCTTTCTTTCTTTCCACACATCGTATTTCTTATATTGCTTTCTGAAAATTATTTGTTATACACCATAAAATGTAAATTTCAGTTTAACTCTTATTAGAACACAATTAATTGGTCCTGTAAAGAACCGTTTATTGTTTTATTGCGGGAGCATAATTCACACGCACTCCCCGCGGACACGGTGAGCTAGAAAGCACTATTTTGCATTCTCGAACAAACCGACCAAGTAGGCATCGTTGGCTTCTCGGGGCATCATTACGACTGAGCTTTGTAAGCGTAGCTCGACTTTGCAGTCCTGCACAATCTCACGACCCAGACGCTGGAACGATAGCCTACTCTGTTGCCCTTTAGTTGGGGCGAAATTCTTGCAGGGCGACAGTTCCTGATCGGGTTGCGATGAGTCACCAGTAGCTGGGGCACTTTTTCCGCCGTCGTCATCGCCGACTGCTTTTCTTCGGTGGACTGGCTGCTTGCTAGTGCTTGAACGAATACGAATGATGAGAAAAACCGACCGACAGATATTTATATAATCGCGCTAATATGCACTACTATCGCTTTCTCGCTCGTTCTCGTGCCGTGCATGAGCCTTTCCTTTCCGTCCGGCTTCTAATGGCCTAACCAAAGGAATATGCCGTCTTTCCCCCACCAAGTGCTCTCGTCAAGCAACCCAATGCGAATAACCATACGAACAAACATGTAGTGGACCTATATATAAACTTTTCATTATTTTATTGTTCGGTTGGTCTACCATAACGACGGCTCTGTGCGGGATGGGCTGAAAATTTTCACTTTTCCGAGTCGTTTTCGAAAGATTTTTCAAAACACATTTTTTTTGTTATTAGTACATGTTATACATACTTCAAATTTTAATACAGCATAGAGGAACATATTTGCAACAAATTGGCCTAAAAATCAAATCATTCTGTTAAGTATGATAAAAGTTATTAACGTTCAAAATCTGACGCGGCGCCGCAGCCGATATTTTGAAACGGGACCCCTATATTGAAACCTTAAATGTATTCTACATTAAAAAACACCAAAACATGTTTGTCCCATCCATAAGGCTCAATGAAAATGTAAATCTTAAACAGCGTTTTTCTCGGCTTGCTGTTTTTCAATATGGGACTCTTATGCTTTTATGGGCAGTAAACCGGCAATATAATCGTCGATTTGTTGTTCTTGTTGTATCGCTCGATCGTCGAAGTGTTGAGTATCAATCAATGTTGCTAACTAAAATAATCTGCCATCGCGGGAGTAGCATTCGGTATGTTAAAAGATGGCATCAGTTTTGTTTAGCAAATAATTAGTACTAGATCCGGATGCTTGCCCTTTATTTAAATGATCTTTAAGTGGTTGTTTTTTATTACATGCTATTCCAATTTTAAGTGCTAGATTCAGAGATGAGTTTTAAATGAAGATGCATCGACACCTTCCAGTACGAATGTAAATGGTTCATCATAGCAGGCTGAAAGTGAACGAAGCCTGCGGTGATATTTTTTATTTGCGCGTAAAGCAATTTGCATTACCCACAAATATATGTCATTGCGATTCGTTATTTTTTTTTGTAAGGACCCTCGGTAATGCTTAGTATTTAAAAGCATATTTCAACATTCATAAGTGCGTTGGCGCAGTGACGTCCTTCAGTATATTATGGTACACTTCGTGTCTAATTATGAGAACAAAAACTGTACGTCTAACGAAGTGAACGCAAGTTTACAATTTTCGCAATGATTTGTGGGTCTTTTTATTTCTCATATTGCAATCACTCATTTTCTTCGTATGAAACAGAAACGCCTATTGTGAAATGTGAGTGAAACTGCACATAAACCAGGCTAAATCGCGAATGTCATTTTTCAGTGATGTCATTGAAGTCGTTGGAATAAAGAAACGGTTTCATTTAAAATTGGTAAGTTACGATATTTGAGCACTTACGGCGGAAAATATTATTGTGCACGTTAAATATATCATAAATACACAAAAAATTATGGATAATCAAATTTAGACAAAATTATAACATAACATATAACATAGCGACGTATTTTTCTATCTGATAACAAGATTTTGGATGTTCTGACATGCAGTACCGTCTTTACGCATGGGCATACTGGAGCTAGGCCATGGGCCCCGGGATTTTAGGGCCCCTTACTGAAGATGGATGTAAATATGTTTGGCGTTGGCAAAAAAGTCAGAAATTTGAATTGTAAGACGTATATAGTTGAAAGTTTATACAGTGAATAAACGATTTTATCAGCGCCCGATTTTGACAGCTTTTTGACCCGACTTTGTCAGCCTCATGAAAATTGATTGTTGGTAGTATAATGGGGTGTAGTAGACTAAGGCTATAACTAGGGACTACAGACAGTGGCGGATCCAGGGGGAGGGTCATGGGGGTCCGGACCACCTCCAAAATTTTTTCACTTATTATTTTAAGTTAGTTTAAATTTAATATTAGTTTCAAACTCAAAATCATTCCAAACCAAGTTTGACCAACAAAACATATAATCATTAATTAAATAAGGTTATTATGTATGACGAATTGTACAATGTTTATTTTACAATCGAAATTTCAGACCCCTCCCGCAATGTTTTTCTGGAAAAAGAAAGAATGTCAATGTCCCAGTTTTATCAGTCTAAAACTCACCAGGGGGCTGATAAAAACGAGTCTTCGCGGTATTGGCATTGCTTTATCAGTATCCCAATACCACTCGTCAATGAATCGGTAGCAGAGCAGTTCCGCTCTTCCACTATGCCTGGATCCTCTTAGACTTTGCATACTTTGTTTTCCCAAAAATGATCTAGACTGTCTTTTGAAAAGGGTCAAACTTTTTTTGCCAATTTTTGCCTTTCTCATATAGAAAAAACCTCTGAAAACCGTCAACTTAATCCTGGCCCGGAGGGCCGAGTGTCATATCCTATTCGACTCAGTTCGTCGAGATCGGAAAAAGTCTGTATGTGTGTATGTATGTGCGTATTTGTCAAAAAATGTCACTCATTTTTCTCAGAGATGGCTGGACCGATTTGCCCAAACTTAGTCTCAAATGAAAGGTGCAACCTTCCCATCGGCTGCTATTGAATTTTATAACGATCGGAATTCTGGTTCCGGGAATTACGGATTTAAGAGTGCGGCCACACAGAAATTTCCCATATAAACTATAGGAAAAATTAAAAATAAAATTTTTATTTTTGATGCCAAATGTCTTTGAGGTGCATGAAACGTCGAGATTTGATGCAAACTTGAAAAAAAATTTGACGAAAATTCTTTTTTTTTGGATTTTGGCACATTTTTGCCTTTCACTCTGAAAACCGTCAACCTAATCTCGGCCTAATTTTTTTTGACTGGCATAAGGTTTCTGGATTTGAACAGGGGCGTAGTGGAGGGTATACGGAGAGGGGTTACCCCCCGCTACTGTTCACTCCCCTCCGTTTAAAATCCCCTTAAATCACCCCTCAGACCTCCACCCCATCCAGCCCTCGCACCTCCTACTCTCAACCCCATCATTTTTAAACCACCACTATATCACAAACCATATCAAATTAAGCTGAGGAGTCGTTCGTTCGTGGGATTTTCGCCCTCCTCACTCACCAACCTCCGCATGACAAAATGAGTTAGCAATCAGATAACATTGAACTAATGCTGATTAAGCTAATTATGATATTTTTTTTTTGTTTCAAGAGTTTCACCGTCGACACGTAGCTCATCAAGTACGTGGCTGGCAAGCCATATTGTAAATATGCAAAGTGTACTAAGAATGTAATGGACATTTCTACAATTATGTTGAACATAACCATTAAATTAAATTAAAACAGGTTTTTTTCAAATGGCTGTAGTCTAAAAATGACAAATCCTACAAAAAAAAGTTGCATGAGTGATTTTCACAAAATTAGTCCAATTTTTGAATACAAATATTGAAAAAAATTTCATCGACTCCTACACTGAAAAAAATCGATTTTAAAAATTTAAAGTCGATTTACAAAACAAAACCATCTTTGATTTAGATGAAATTTTAGTCCAAGATACCCAAGTAGCTTTTCTAGTTTTATAGCACACTACAAGTGCATTCTAAGTTTTAAGAAGGGCTTCAAGAGTGCCATATATTAACCTCAAGTTTTACTAGGGTAGGTACTTACCTACCGTCAAAAATTCAAGTTGGGCACTTTTAAGGAAAAAAAAAATTGAAAAAAACTTTTCCTTGTCCAAACTGATTTTTTTTATTGTATTTCTATCGAAAACTGAACCAGTGAAAGTCGTAATCATCTCAGAATGTAATAAAACTCAGTTTGTGAGAAAACATGTCTAATTTAGCAACTTAGTATATTTTTATGAATTAAGAATCCCATTGAAAAGAATTTATATCGTTAAACAAATATTCCATCATTACTTCTTTATTTTCTAGTTTGGACCTGAGGAAGGACCAGGAAAAGAAATAACCACCACAACATTATTTATTGAATTTTACATAATTATTTATTTATTTTTATATACAACATTTGTCTTAAAACTATCTTGATGCATGCTATTTTGTATTATTTCTATACAAGGAAAATATGTTTAGTTCATCTTCTGAATTTGAATACCTTTTTGCCTCTACTTTGCCACCAGGAATAGGCACAAAACTGTGGAATTTATGAGTGCCAGATATTGTTTTGGCGTTATTATACAGTTCTTCGAGTTTTTCTAGCATTTTGTTGTACTGTTCAGTGGTTATGTAGCAGAAATTTAATTTTGTGACATTTTTATCAGTTTGTTCAACTGCCCAGTTATATAACTCTCGGAGAGTTGTTATAGTATGTCCATAGTCCCGAGCAAGACTGGCCATTTTTTTGGCATTCGCTCGAGAGTGCAACCAAGAGCAACACAGCGTGCTTTTCCATGGAATGTTGCAAAAAAATGCCATTCTGCGCATAATTAATACTTTAACTGGAATCTACACAAGCTTGCGAAGGTTTTCTTATTTTTATATTGTGCTGCTGCTCCATCAGACATGAAATAAATTTTAGAAAAGTTTATCAATTATTCCATAAAATTTTTAATTTTGAGATGAACTGCAATTTACCATGAAAACCGCTGTGATGGCATATTGTTTTGCACATAACACGCTGGGAGAATCGCGTCGACTAACAATCGGGAAACTATATGAAAGTAAAAAGCTAGCACTTTCAGTATGTTATGATGTTGTTTGCTCCGTTTTGCTCCTTAACGAGTTATTTAAGTTGGAAGTTACTCCAAAAGAATCGCAAAATTTGGAATATCTTTTTAAATTCAACAGATAGGAAGTAATTTTGTTCGTCAAAAATATGTATTTCGATACAGAAAACAACTTTGTGGAAAATTCCTAGGTAGGAGAATGTCTAAAAAAAATCATAAAAAAAAATTTATTTTGAGGGTCTTCCATATAATATGTTCCATAACTTTTAAACCAATAAAGCTACATATACGGTGTCTTCAGTAATTTCTTTTGCAAGAACATTTGCTATAACTTTGCCGAAGACACAAAGTCCCTATTTTGATTAGCTCAGAAAATAAATTGCGTATATCACTTATAGGTGAATTAATTACTGAACGATATACTCTTGTGGATGCGCAATCATAAGGGCAACAACTTCTCCGAACAAACTATACTTCTAAAGTTAACGATTTAGACGCTATCAATTTTGAGCACGAAAACGACGTTTTAAAACACTGTGCACAGGTGAAAAATTACGATCCACTACATCAAAAAGAAGAGTGTATAAGTCATTTTTCAACGTACAAAGTGAATCAAAGCTATCTGAGCCGAATCAGACAATCACAGCATGTGCTGTTGAAGTCCGATGATTTTCCGACGCTCTGCCAAAAAAAAAACATAAATGTTTTATGATTAAACACAGCAATAAGCATTTTGGATTATTTTTTAGTTCGAAGTGACACTTTTCTTGTCTGATTTCGCATCTAAGATATTATTTCTGTATATAAAATGATGTTTAAAAAATGCCTATTTAATCAATAAACATTTATGTGTATTTTGGCAGGGCGATGGGAAAATCATCGGACTTCAACAGTACAACCTGTGATTGTCTGATTCGGTACAGATGGCTCTGATTCACACATTGAATATGACTTATAGACCCATTTTTTGATGTAGTGGACCGTAATTTTCTACCTGTGTTGTCCTTTTTTAAAGTAGTGGAGCGTGATCCTCCACCTTTGTGGTCCGAAAAAATATTTTCCGATAAAACACAATCGGAACACGGTCGTGATATACTCGGTTTTCCACTCCGTATTTGGTACTATCAATTACTATGACAACTTTCCTTAAGCAGTAATCGATAATTTCTTCTTAATCTAAATGCAAGGCTGGTAACACCAATTTTAGTACTTTAGGGTCGGTTGCTTTGTACTCAGCTCACCTGCGTTCGAATTCCAACCCCGCACATAGGGTTAGAGATTTTTCTACCCTGAAGAGGCGAATTAAGGTTAAAACCTCTATAATCGAAATAAAACAAAAAATCCTTTGCGGTCATAAATTTTAACTATTTGTAGTTTTCAAGGAATTTTATGTGATATTAGCGCCGTGATGGTAGAATAACAATTGTACAACACTTTGATTGTTAAAGTTTGACAAAAAAAATCAAGAGAAATCAAAAAGTTTGTCCACCGAAAAAAGCACTTTTCACAATAAATTTATTAGTGTGGCGTCGTTAAAAAGTTTATGGCCCATATAAGGCTGTTCGCAACGCTGATGTATTCTATATGGGTTGTTCTATTTTACATCATCGACCAAAACAGATCGATCGCAATGCAGTTCTATTTTTCGAACACTTTTTTGGATCAAATTTAGAACAGCTCGACTATTCTGATTTAAATTTTCCATAATTTAAAACACGAATAGAACACTGTTCTAAATGTTTTTCATTAGTATGTGTGACGACTTACAGCAGAAAAAAAAACAATATGAGTCACATGAGTGACATTGGGAACACCGTGTTCTAGATTTATTTTGACAGGTCCAAATTATCCGACGGCTTGTCATTTTGAAACAAATTTACATCATAGCATTGCGAGCAGCCTAACGATATAGAATGAAAAATCAGACTCCCAAACCTAGGATAGGATCCGCCAACTGGCTTCTTCTTATATTTTGCTAATCCCTGTTGAAAACGACACACTCCTCCTGACCAGTGTTGCCAAAATATTTGTTTTGTTTCGGTCGTGTCCAAAACTTAATTTGTTCTGATTTATGTACCTGTCGATAGCCGTGGTGATTAGTGGACAAAGTGTCCGATAGGCGGACCGACAGTTTCTCCGCGCCGTATCTGTACCTTGCTAGCTCCGGTGGCTGCCGCAATTGGAATGTAGAGGATGGCGTTAGCAGGTGCTATTGATCTTGATTGATCGCAAAATTTAACAGCACTCGAATATAGTCACATACTACACGTATTTAGTTTTAAAAACTTCATGCGAATAACACTAAATTTATTCCATAAAACATATATTAAAATATTAAAACAGCATTGAACTTAATCTAAATTTTTATCTTATTGTAAAGGGTAAAATTGGACGCGATGTCCCTTCGATCGTGGGTAAGCATGCACTGATCGGTGGCGATCGTTGCCCAGTATCTCGAGAGGCACGTTTGATAACGCCTCGATTGTTTCTCGATAGCGGTGAGATATGGGTAGATTGTCGATCGGTGAGTGAAATGTTGGCTCACATCGGCGGCGTGTCGGTAGGGTCAGTTTGTAGAAACGAACATCCTGCCCCCGCTGAAATAACGATTTCTGAACTGTTCGTAGACTATCCTCGATGTTGTAGCAGTTCGTGTAGATTCGTGCGTGTCGATCTTCCCTTTGATGAATGTTAACTCGTTGTAGATTCTAGCGTTCCTCCTCAGACCATTCCAGTTGGATGCCATGAAAACAAATAAGACCCGGTAGCGGGTTTCAAAAAAGTAGAAAGAATGGACAGGTCCTTACCTGGACCCTACAATTTAAGGGCCTTGTTGTTCTAATAAATACGGCTTCCTCAGCGCATGGTTGTGGGTTGACGCTCCGTTGATCCGTCCGAACCGAAACCTCTTATGGTTGATCTGCTTCGACAGAAACCGACGTATTTGGTAAGTTTGATCTAGATGGAAACCTCTAACTCGATCACTGTTGCGTTGCGTTTGTTGTGTTCGTTGACGCACATTCCGCCGACTCTATCGGAAGAATGCAAACCTTCGCTGCGGGACGGGTGATGATTCCGTTTGCTGTCTGCAGTGTAACAACTCGAATCACTCCGTCATTCCCAGGATGCACATCGCGGATACGCGCCATTGGCCAGCGCATTGGTGGAAGATTTTCGTCCAGAATGATGACAAGCGTATCAGGCTGCAACTTCACAGGTGGTTTGTACCATTTTGTACGTGGTTGAAGGGATGCAAGGTACTCGATGTGCCATCGCTTCCAGATGTCCTGGAATATCTTCTGGGTTTGCTGCCATTGGTGCAGCCTGTTGAAAGGGATTGATTCGTAATCGGTGTCAGGAACAGATTTGAGCGCCGCTCCGACTAAAAAAATGCCCTGGAGTGAGAGCTTGTAAATCCGATGGGTCCTCATGAAGCTTCGTAAGGGGACGTGAATTGAGGCAGCATTCGATCTGTGTTAAAAGGGTCTCCATATCGTCAAATGCGAGCTTCCTGTCACCCAAAACACGGATGAAATGTTTCTGCGCGGAATTTATGGCTGCCTCCCAAAGGCCGCCAAAGTGAGAACCCTTTGGAGGGTTAAAGTGCCAGCGAATACCGATGTCAGCGCATTCGCGGGCCATCGACTGTTTAAAGTCCTCGTTGCGCATTATTTTCCGAAGCTCGTTGGCCGCACCGAGAAAATTCTTGTCGTTATCTGTCCATACATCCGAACAAAGGCCTCTACGGGAGACAAAACGACGGAAAGCTTGAAGAAATTTGACTGTAGTAAGGTCAACGACCAACTCCATATGCACGGCCTTTGTGGAAAAACACACAAACACTGCTACATATGCCTTCGGTGGGGCGTCTCGACGGTGACGAGGTTTAAGATAAATTGGTCCCCAAAAATCAATGCCGACTGGGTCGTAGCGTAGTATGTTGGAACAAAGCTAACGATGCCTCATGGTGTGGCAGAGGAGTGAAAGGGTGAGCATCCAAGTCAGTCTCACACTGCATGTTAAGGGTGAGCATAAAAGTCAGCCTCACAGGTTGGTAGAGGCTAGCATAAAAGTCAGCCTAGCAAGGAATGAGTAAGGTGAGCACACAAGTCAGCCTCGCATGGAACGTAAAAGGTGAGCACAAAAGTCAGCCTCATGTGGGAGTGGTTGAGTGAGTAGTGCGCGAGTGTCTGGGTAGTGGACGTTTTCTCGCGAACGGTCACTGAAAAGGCGGTTTTTACGGTGTAAACATTGCGGGTGAAAATTCCTGTGCCGTTCCGCACTTCTCTTTGTATGCGGTACTATATCGTGATGGTTACAGTATCACGTTGATAAGTTGTCCAGAGCAGTTGGTTTTAAACCAATCTCTGGCCTTCCTTTTTATGAGCAGCAATGGCTCGTAATCAGGTTTGTAAAATCTGAGTCCGCTGGTAAGTTTTTCAGACAATCAGTGTATCGCATGTTACCATATGCGCATTTGGATTACTTATTGTTTACGCAGCGATTGGCCGTCTATTGACTGGCCAAAATCACAGCTATTTAAATTTGTAGGTATCCTTCAACAGTGTTATACCACAGATAACAGACGTTTAGGCTCGATTTGAATCGTGTGTAAATACCCGCTACTGAGATTTCGAATAAATCAGACGTCTGAAACACGTTTGGCAAACGTTTGTAGATGACGCAATGATCGATGCAATGCAGTTAGAGTGCAGCTGTCAAACACGTATAGCAAACAGTTGCGCAGATGGCAATAGTGAAACACAGATTTCCAACGTTTATCAATTTGAAAGTTTACACAGGTTTTTGAAGAAATTTTGTTCTAGCCTTAACGTCTGTTATCTGTGGTTATACTGTGTACTGTTGAGCGAATATTGTCTCAAGTATGGGTGCGGCCAAGAGTGAGGCTTATTTTGTTTCTGGATCCTCAGATACGCAGCACTGTCTTTGGAGCAGTATGGTGAGGTGCGCTCAAAAATAAAAGCAGTAAATGCTTTTACTGGGGGATTCCTTCGCTGTGTTGTTTTTGCGACGGTGTTGTGCTTTGGAGGGTTACGAAAACTAGCACAGATTGAGAATAAATCTCATCAACAGTGGTGCGCTGCCGTTCAGATGTTTTGGAACAGGTATGAAATAGTTGGATTGGCTCGGGTTCCCGGGCATCTTCGGAAACACACGACGGTAGTTAGTTTGTGTGTCATTGAGAAGTCATCACTTGGTGACACTTTCAGTCACTCAAATGTTTAATGTCCGTCGTGCTCTCTCCGTATATACTTCCGTGTTCCCTTGTTCATGCAGCTTTTACAAGGCTGTTTCGGAAGTTTTGAGCGGCAGTGTACTACAAATTACAGATCTAGATACTTTCTGTGTGTGCTTGGTAGACTGAAATCGTAGGCACACTAATCTATTGTGGTTGGTGTTTGTTCTCGATCTTCCTAGCTGTCAGTGTACTTCTACTAGACGTAGCATATTCTTGCGGTTCTAATGTGTTGAATTTCAGTTTTGAATAAGTGGTAGTGCAAAACTGAATTTTATTGTGCGGAACTTTCCACAGTGCAAATTCCCACTCTTTTGGATCCAACCGTTGCTGCGTGCAGGTCACCTCCACTTTTTTTTCAACTTTTCGATAATTTTTTTTTTGGTAAAATGGAATCGAAACTTGAGTCTCTTCCTGCAACATCAGGTGTAAACACTGATAGTAGTGAGAAGCAGACTCTTTCTAAACCCATAAACAGGGGTAAAATTTTTGATAAAAATCAAAGAAAAAAGCGCAACCGCAGTGGTGCTTCTCCAAACAATGCTTCGACTCATGGTATAGAGCCTTTGTGTCTCAATAACTATCGAGTACAAGCAAGGTTGGAGAAAGGTCACTTTACGGTTGCACTGAAGGACGATCTGTTAAAAGATCTTCATGGGTGTCTCTTTTCAACCCCACCTGACTCCTTCATCCCCAGCTTCAGTGGATTTGGCTTAAGGTATGGCATTGTTTGGTTCTCTCCGGATAACGAACAAAGCTGTATCTGGCTGAAACAGAAATTGGAGATGATAAGTGGGAAAGCAGGAGACTTCCGTTTTATTGTCGAACCATATAGCCTTCATCAGAATAAGATATTCCTTTACATTCCTTGGAATTCCAAGGAATCTTTGCGGAGTTCTGACGTTTTGATGAGGCTAGATTTTCAAAATACTGGTTCGCGGGCAGTTTGCTGGGAAATTCTGAGAACCAAGTCGGTTACAGAGAAAATACAGCAGTATTTTTGCAGTATCGACGATCAATCTCTGGACTTTCTAGCAAGGCATGGTTATAAACTGAACTATGGCTTCCAAAAAGTCACGGCGAAGGTTTATAAACCTAAATCGATTTAAGTCGAATTTGAATGACAATATCCCTTCGGGGGTGTTGTCGTTCTGTTGCCTCAATATCCCTTCGGGGGTGTTGATGCAACCGCTCTAGCTTGCTTGGAATTTCTGAAGGGCCAAGTCGATTACAGCGAAGATACAGCGGTATTTTTGCAGTATCGACGACCGATCTTTGGTATTTCTGGCGAAAATTGTTTAAACACAGTGTGGTAAAGAGCTATAGTTTTTTTTTTTAGCCGTATTTGAATGACAATATCTCTTCGGGGGTGTTGTCGTTCTGTTATCTCAATATCCCCTCGGGGGTGTTGATATATCCGCTCACTGTTTGAGTAGAGGTTCTAAATCCTTCCGGGGGTTGGAAGTTTTATTCCTGCTGTTGTAGCACCTGCAGATCGTTCAGCATCACTCCGGGGGTGCAGAATGCTCTGTTTTAATTGTTCTGTGTCGTTGTTTTCCTTACCCCTAACCTTACCACTTCCCCAATCCTTCCCATCAGGAAAATGATGAAAAGACGATTCTTGGCAAGGCACAAATCTCCGATCAACATGGGGAACGTGCCATTTGAGCCAGACGCTACTGATTCCTGATTCCTGAAGCCTAGCAAGGAATGAGTAAGGTGAGCACAAAAGCCAGCCTCGCATGGAACGTAAAAGGTGAGCACAAAAGTCAGCCTCATGTGGGAGTGTTTGAGAGTGAATCAAAGTGCGATTGAGAGAGCACCCAAGTAAGCCTCATACAGGATGTATGAACGCGTGAGTGAGAGTGAATGAGTACATTTAGTACAGCCATCCCCCCAGAAGTAATACCGAGAGGTAGTTCCTGGGAGGAATGATGGCGGAGCCCAATGGAGTTTAGTCGGTATTAATGGCTGGTCACCATTCGAGTCCGACACGCCCCCAGTGCACCCCGTGCGGTACATTGGACCCTACCAATAGCACGTGTACTGGGCTAGGACATAAAGGTCTTCTCCATTGTAAAAAAAAAAGAAAAGACCCAATGGGTCAAATAATTTTGCTATGCAGGAGAGTGCAGAGCGTTTGGTTACTGTCTTGGAAGGTTCAAAGCAGGGTGTTTCGATCCTATATTTCAGACGATCTGTATGCGGCTCCCAATGCAATCCCAGTGATTTGATGGTTTGATCCATGCTGAACTCGATGGTCTGTTGCAGTGCTCGATCCTCTTCTGGTACATCCATTAGGGCAGCAGACGAGTTACTGGCCCATTGACGAAGCTTTAAACCTGCTGATTCGAACATTGCTTCCATCTGAACACGCAGTTCAACTGCCTCCTCAACAGTCTTAGTACCTGAGAGAAAGTCATCCACATAAAAATCTTCGCTGGTGGCTTTGGCTGCAACGGGATAGTTTTGCTGCTCATCATTTGCTAGCTGTTGAAGAACGCGGGTGGCTAAGTACGGTGCTGAAGCGGTGCCGTACGTAACTGTCTTCAATTCATACATTCTAACTGGCTCAGATGGTGAAAATCGCCAAAATATTCTCTGCAACGGAGTATCTTCGGGGTGCAGTCGAATTTGTCGAAACATTTTAGCGACATCAGCGATCAACATTATCGGATGTAGGCGAGATCGCATGACTATGGAGCGCAGGTCTTCTTGGATTATTGGACCTACCAGCATGACGTCATTTAACGAGAGGCCTGTTGCACTCTTGCAAGAACCGTCAAACACGACCCGAACCTTGGTAGTGCTGCTTTCTTCTCGAATGACTGGATGATGGGGAAGAAAGAAGGATGGCTGTATCTCAGCTTGAGCTTCACTGATTAGTTCCATATGACCGAGTTGTACATACTCCTCCATAAATCCTCGATACTCGTCGGCAAGCTTAACGTCTCGGCTCAATCGGCGCTCAATGAGACGAAATCGATGGAATGCGGTGATCTTGTTATCTCCCAAATTGTTTAAGTTTTCTCTTTTTAGTGGCAATCTAACACAGTATCGACCGTCGGTATCACGGGTAACTGTATCGCGGAAATATTGCTCACAGAATGTTTCCTGCGGTGAATACGCTGGCGATGTATCATCTTCAATAGTCCAGAATCTTTCCATGGAACGATGTATATCTGACATGGTAGCGACGTTGCATGTCACAGATGTATGATCGGTTGCTAGTGCCGTCCTTCCAGAAACAACCCAGCCAAACACAGAATTAACGAGACAGGGTAAAGAGTCCCCCAAAGGAATTCGACCTGCCACTGTAAAAAGGTCGAAAAATACTTCTGCACCTAATACGACATCAATCGCACCTGGTTCGTAAAAGGAAGGGTCCGCAAGCTGAATTCCTGTCGGTATGGGCCAAGAAGATGTGTTAATGGCAAGGGAAGGTAATTCGATTGTCACTTTTGGGAGGACAAACAGATCAACCACATCCGTATATGCCGTAACCCGAGACTTCAATGTCGAGCGAAATTTGAACCGTACTTGCGTTGACGATTGTCCTATGCCCGCAATTGGAAGATCTACCTTGTTGCGACGAACAGCCATTCGCTGACTGACTCTCTCGCTGGCAAAACAATATTCGCTTCCCGAATCCAGCAGCGCACGAACTGGGTGCTCATGCCCGTTGTCATCTATTAGAATAATAATAGCTGTTGCCAACAAAATCTTGCTCGTACCTTCACTATGCGCTTTACAACTTGTTACCCCCGTGTGTGCAGCTGGTGTAGAAGAAACTATGCCTTGGTTGGTAGGTAACGTTGTTGGATTTGAGTGTTCTAGGGGTGAAGGAATCGAAGCTGCTTGACTGCTTCCCTCGGTTCTCTGGATTGTACATAGCTGGGTATGGTGGCGACCACGGCATTTTCGACAGCTACTTTCCGAACTACAATCCTTCGCCATATGTCCTCTATGTAAGCAATTCCTACACAACTGGTTCCGACGAACAAATTGCTCTTTCTCGTGTGCAGCGTAGTTTGAAAATGTTCCGCATTGATAAAGGGAATGTGGACCTGAACACGCTATGCAGCCACTCATGTTGCCTTGTACTGATCCATAATATCCAGAACGTTGCATGACTGGCTTTTTTACAGCTGACGGCTGTTGTTGTGTCTCTCCAGATTTATAGACTACCGTTTGCAGAACATTCACTCGGCGTTGAAGAAACTCGATTAACTGGCTAAACTTCGTAGTTTGATTCATCTCAGCATACTCCTCCCAATCTCTCCTTGTAACCGTATCCAAACGAGTGCTGAGTAGATGAATAAGCAATACGTCCCAGTGCTCGGTGCGCTCTCCAAGTTGCTTGCAAATTTTCACGTTTGCTTCAAATTTTTCGATGAGCGAATGTAACTCTGAAGCCGTTTCTCGCTTCATGCATGGGAAGTCAAATAGAGACTGCACGTAAGTGCGTTTTAGTCGACGTGGATTGGAAAAATGGTCTTCAAGCATTTTCCACGCAACCGGGTATTGTTCATTGCAGATGGGAATTGTTTGTATCAATTTGAGCGCCTCGCCCGCCAGAGAGGAACGCAAGTAGTAAAATTTTTGGATTGTAGATAAGTGCGCTGAGGAGTGAACGAGTGATAGGAAAAGGTCGTGGAAATTGAGCCATGTTTCGAAATCTCCACTAAATACAGGCAGCCGCACATCTGACAATTTTATGTGGGGCATTTGCGAGGATGGCTCCTGAAGCCGACGCTGAGAGTCTTGATGATCTGTGTTGGGTTTATTGTAAAGCAGCAGCTTACCCTTAACACGGTAGTATCCCGATCAGAAAGAGATAACAAAGTTATTACACACTGTGTTACTTTGTTATGACAACAAGTTGTGTTATAACTCAGGTCTCGTTAGTTGGTAAAATAACAGAAAACATAACAGAAATTCTTCTAGTGTATATCAAAAATATGGCAACCTGTGATATGCTTTTATCAGAATTATAACAAATTTTGTTAGGTTCTCCCACGGCCAATATAGCTTTTATTACCTATTGTATAGTATCAACGAATTTAGCGTGCATGTCTAAAAATATATTAGAATAGAAAAATATAGCATACATTAAGGCGCTTTTCGTTTGGAAGCAAAAAGCTTCATGTAGCAAAAGCTTTTTATAGTTTGGTCAAATTGTTGCATACATGCTGGCTGATTGTTATTATGAATATATGACACACTGATTCTTATTTGTGGATATAGCGATTTGAACCTGGGTATTCTGGGTTTTATGGAGATGTTTCCTGGATGAACCAACGACGTTGCTTTCGACCGATATTTAATGTTAGCATTATATTCCACGCATCCGTCAAGGGTAAACGATTATAGATGCAGATGTTGCAGATGAACGAACACATTGAACTTTGCCAAAGCCTAAGGACTGTTTGTTTTCCTTGTATCGTACGCTTTGTTTTCATACAGTTTTGCTCACTACTGCAGCTGCCTATATTACGATAGACTGAAAAGCTTTATAATATCTTTTCAGATAAGGAAAGTGGGGCTATTTTTAGATTCTGAGTAGTGCGCCTCGGTGCTTTTCTTGTACATTTACATGTTTTACACGATTTTTAGAAATAATGCGATATGGTAATATTGAGCGGATAATTTACCTACATAATTTAACGGAGAATACTACAAATGTTACTTATGAATCCGAATAGATTCAAAGAAACAAATACCAAACTTTTGAGGTTTGCATTTTGAGATTTCAAGTAAAGTCGCTTTCGGAGTTTTGTTATTGGCATTTTTAATATGAGGAAGATTAAGCAAACTAGTACAATTTTCTCACACCTAATAAATTCCCAGAAATACATTTTTTTTACAATAGTTCAATCTATCAACTGCGAATATTATAACAGATAATTTGAAAATTCGAGGAATTGTTGAGGATTCTTCTGTGTGATGAATTTTAGAATATTTCATGTTTTCTAAAATACATTTTCTTTTCTAAATTTCATTTAATTTTAAGGAGGAAATTATTCAATATTTTTACATTCAAGCCTACATCTATTTCAAGCATTATCTAAAACACATATTTAAATTGTAACAGCAAACAATAATACCAGCTCGTCGCTGTTGTGCTATCTTATGACAAACGCCATTTTGGGGTAAACTGAGTTAGATATGCCACATTACTTGTCTGAAAAATCTCTACAAAGTGGCGTTTTCAGAATTTTGAAATTCTATTTGGTTGCTTAGATATAGCGAGAAACATGATGAGAAATTGTAAGTTTTTTGCTTCAAATCACTGTATCTAGAGATTTGCTCAAGTTATATTGAAGTTTTAGATGTTTTATGTGTAAAAATGTCTGAGGAACACAATGGCATTAAAATTTTCAATAGAAAAATATAAAAGTTGTGAGAAAAACACAGTTTATGTTATAAACTGAAAATATAGCATATTTGGCAACACTGTAACCAAAAATAACTATTTTGCTAGATTCCCTGACTCATTTCCTTTAAAATGCATCTCACCGATTGTTTATAGACCAAATGAACCCAAAGATATGAATAAAAGTAAAAAATTGATGATTTTTTCCTATGGAAAAATTTCCATGCACGATTATGACACGTCATACAAATTTTGTCATCAATACACGCCTCTGACATGTGTGAGTGCGACTTTTGCTTACATTCATAGTAAAAACTCGCAACATAGTCAACCGATCTTTGTAATAATTGAGAGATTAGTATAGAATAGATAGAAGCATCAATTGTCTTTTTTGGATTGTCTGTACCATTTATAAGCTTTAAGATATTCAATTTCAAACTTTAAAAATCGTTTTTCTCGAAATGTGCTAAATGGCGCTTGTCATAAGATAGCACAACAGCGACGAGCTGGGATATGTATATATTCAGAGATTTCTAGGCCATTTTGAAATATTGATAGCTCTATGCAGCATGCTCACAAATATTAATCTTTCAACAATTTGAACAAAATGAATCAAGTATCTTGAATATTTCGAAAATTTGTTAGTTCGATGATTTTTTTAAGACGAACGAAGCACCATCGAATACAACGGAAACATTAGTACATATGCGCATTCAAAGCAATTGTCAGTTCAACCGTAAAATGTCAAACTTATCTTAAGTGGAATGAAAAGATACAACAATCTCAGCCTCAATCATTTTTATGCGGGGGTTTAAATTGAAATACTTTGGTAATTCGGAAAACGCACAAAATCAGATATCCACAAACTGGACAAGTTTCGGTTGTTTATCAAAATCCCACATAAATTGGAGAAATCGGACTGAAGATCCTCGAAGATCCTCAAAATTCATAACGGTATTGTGGAAAGCAGTATATATCAAACAGTTTTATAAGTTCTGAAAATTCGTTTTCGCAATATGCAAAATTAATTAAAAGAAAATTATATAATCATTTGACTAAACCATAATAAATAGTTTAAAAGGTGCTTTTGTTTGAATCCGCGTTTCTTTATTTCATCTGGAGTGCTTGATACTTCCTGAATCTTCTTTACAATAAGTTTTATATGAAAATTATTAACTTTAGAATAGCTTGTTGATAACTTTACGATTCCAAAACTTTTTGAATAAAGGTTTCAATATTGAAATCATAAGCCCCATATTCGAAAATGCGTCTCAGAAAATAGGCAATCTCTTAATCAAAATGCAACCAAGTAAGTTAAACACCTTACTTTCGAATTTTCCGACCACTTGCATCTAAAACTTATCTATTCTCAAAATCGTGGAACTTTGAATATCCATGTGGAAAACGCAAATATTAGTAAAACAATAAAAACTTCGAAAATTTGCTTTAAAAAGTTGAATAACGACGCATATTAGCAAATAGACAGTCATCTGTGTAATATGACAATCATTCACAGTTGATTGATTTGTTTATTGGGGCTTTAACCAACTGGTCATTTGCCCATTTTACAGTTTACAGTTAGCATTCTAAGATAATTGTGAAAGAATATGTAATGTATTATAACATCATCGTTATATGCGTACATTAATATTATATTAGCAGTTCAATGATATCACCAGAAGATATAATCTTGATATAAGTTTCCTTGCCTTGCTGATTGCGATATCACAAAGATAACACAGTGCGTAATAAATATCAACATGAGATATAAATTTGATAGCTTTCTGTTATGTTGTTCTGATCGGGATGCCTTCTCGAATTCTGTTCGTTCCTTCAGGTATGACTCCATAGTCTCCTCAGATTCCTCCATGCTCTCCAATTCGGCCTGTACCTCGTTGAATTCATTCTACAACGCCACAAAATTTTCTAAACGGACCGGAACCTCGATTGCATCTCGCTCTGCTTGGAAGTTGTTGACGAAGGACGTAATGCATGTGAATGATGTTATTATACTGCGTTTTCGGTTTTTCAACCCACGCAGTTTCCGCTCTACCGCCGACATTGAAGAAAAGATCGCCTGCAAGCAAAAGACCGCGTAGACCGAAAGGGCGGGATAATGTGAAAGGAACCTCAATTACCTGATTGAGGCAAATTTAATGCCTTGAAAATATATCTGCTACTCCTCCCGAACTCGACCAGCACTGATTTGCTGGGATTAGTCAACAGTTGCAGGCTGCGTCGGCCTTGTTCAATACCGAAATTTTATGATGTCCCAAAATAGCCGAAAATAATATACGTCCTCAGATATTGATTGCAGTTGTTGGTTATGTGTGCAATTCTCTCGGTGAATCAGCGATGATCAGCGCACGATATTAGTTTAGCCACATAAAAATTTAGACCCGGTAGAAAAATTAGGGTAAATTAAATTAATGGAACCGCACTTACCTTAGTGAGGCATTATGAATGCCTTTTATTAAATTTTTAGCAGCATGCGGTTTCACAATGGCGCGTCCGCCATTCTGTTTTAATACGACGCGATGAAGCTTTTGTCCGGGTAGACGGATGATTCCTATCGACGTCTATCCGGTTCGAAGGACCATGTCGATAGCCGGGAAGAAATTCGGAAACTAGTCCGATAGACGGACCGACAGTTTCTCCGCGCCGTACCTGAACCTTTGCGAGTTTCTGTGGCTGGTTCAACCAAACCAGTGAGGATGGGTACTATCAACCCTTACAGGAAAGTGATCTCGATCGCTTGGAGAATTCAGTGATTAATTGCACGTCACGTTATTACGCACACAACACATTTTAATATCACATAAAAATTCTACTCTATTAAATAATATATTAATTACTATAACATTAATTGCGCTTAAACTAGAGGAATAAAATGGGACGCGATGTCCCTTCGATCGTAGGTATGCATGCACTGATCGGTAGTGATCGTTGCCCAGCATCTCGAGAGGCACGTTTGATAACGCCTCGATTGTTTCTCAATAGCGGTGAGATACGGGTAGATTGTCGATAGGTGAGTGAAATGTTGGCTCACATTGGCGGCGTGTTGGTAGGGTCAGTTTGTAGAAGCGAACAGTACCAATTTCACGTTTCTGGCAAAATCAAAGATTTAGTCATTATATCCGCATTTAAACGATCATAACGTTTTCTTCCATCGAAATACAGCCCTACAGTAAAACAAAATAATATATATTTGTTGGACTTTACCAAAAATAGTTCCAAGCCTCTTCATTTTTGTAGGTTGCTTTCTGAGTTGAGCAAACTCTGTCACAAGATCAATTCTCTCTGTTCGGTATTTCGAGAAAACAAAAAAAACAACACAGTAAGCAATCGTCATTTTATGTTTTATATCACAATATGACAACACTTCCAAGCAGCCCTCTAGTACTTTTAGTTTCCAAGCCGAACGTTTGCTGATGTCACTTTCGTCCAATCACGAACTGATTCAGGATTGGTTCAAAAACAGGGGACAGAGCTCGCGGATCCTATCCTAGTCCTAAACCATAGATTGTGGAACTTTACTTTGCTTCGATTCAAGAACAATTAAGTTTACTGACGCTTTTTAATAAATTTCGCTATTTGTTGCACATATTTTGTCCTATACTGTATGTACAATAGGGTGGGACAAAAATTAGATTCCAGCTCCGAGCAACTTTTTAGAAGCCATTTGGCTCCTAGAACAACTGGGCAAATTGTTGGCTCGATTCCTGAAACTTTATTTTTGCGCCCACTGTTCAAAGTTTACAAGGGATTTTGTATGGGAGTATTAGCTTTCTCAAAATAATTCCTCCAGGAGACGCCCATTACTTCCTAAAAATAAATCGTTTCGTGGTTTTCATAGTAAATTTAACAAAGAAACTTAGTCTCGAAAACCACTAAACGAAATGACGCTTGAGAAAAATGTTATTAAACAGAAACCGATTGATGCTCTGACGATTGATAAAATATTCATTTTTTCTAGCACCACTGCTGTTGGTTGTTCAATTATACGCAATTATGTTTTAATTTTCTCTTAATGTGTCAAAATCATTTCTCTATACTGTTGGCCACTTCGCAAGAGTTTTGAGGGATAAATTGAGGCTTCTTTTGTACATAATAAGAGAAGGTAAAAAAATTTGCATATAATTCTACCATCAGCAGCAGTGATGCTATGAAAAGTGAAATTTTAATCAATCTTCAGGACATCAATCGGTTTTTACTTAATAACTTTTTCCACAAGCATCAGATCATTTCACGGCCTTGTACACTTTGTTTTTTTGACAAATTTCCTATAAAAATTAGACATTTATTTATTTTTAGGAGGTAAAGGGCGACTCTTGGAAGAATTATTTTGCAAAAGACGTTTTCCCCATACAAAATCCCATGTAAACTTTTAACCGTGGGCGCAAAAATCTAGTTTCACCGACCGAGCTGAAAATTTTCAGAGTTGGGAGCTAAATGGGACCCATAAGGTTACTCGGAGCAAAAAAAATTTTTTCATATAACCGTGTTCTACTCTAATGTACAACTTCCAACAATACTCATGGGTTATAGCGAATTTCACTAAACTGGAAGTCGCCATCATGGATTTCGAAATGGCGTCAAAAATAAATTTCTGGTACCTACTCGTCAAAACCATTCCTAAAATACCCATATTAATTGGGTTATAGAGAATTTCGCTAAGCCGGAAGTCGACATCTTGGATTTCAAAATGGCGTCAAACCCATATTGATTGGGTTATAGAGAATTTCGCTAAACCGAAAGTCGCCACTTTGGATTTCAAAAAGGCGTCAAACATAAATTTCTGGCACCCACTCGTCCAGTCCATTCCGAAAATACCCATATTGATTGAATTATAGAGAATTTCGCTAAACCGGAACTCGCCATCTTGGATTTCAAAATGGCGTCAAACATAAATTTCTGTCACGAGAAAGCCCACGCTTGTCCATGGAGAGGGGGGTGGGATTATCGGAAATGTCCACGTGGACGTGGAATATTTGTGTCTTTCATGAGAAAATGAAATAAATTTGTATCTTCATTGGTTCCTTTAATTTTTTTGAGGATTTCGAAGTAGTCAAAGTGCTTAGAACAGCATAGTGTGTGATGGTAATTATCATCAAAACAATCAGAGAAAATCGTGCGAAACAAAATCTACGAAAAAAAGTTCTGTCTGACCTATTTGATTCAATTTTCTATGACTTGGTCAAATACTATCAATTTTGGATTTGATGAATCTTCAAAACGTAAATATAAAAGATCATAATGTCGTTCAGAAATGAGATATTTTTATGGAAATTTCACAAAAAACTATAAATGTGTACGATTTTATGTGGTTGAAGTTTGACCGATTTTTATTAAGTCCTTCTTCGCCATAGTAGACTAACACATAAGGAAATTTTCTGAAAACCCAGTATTTATTAAGCTAACCGCAAAAAATTTGGAAAGTCCACGTGGACATCGTAGGGAGGAGGTAGGGGTACAGCAATTGTCCCGCTTGTCCACGGAGGGGGAGGAGGGAGTTAAAAACGAAGGTTTTTTTTTGTCCACGTGATATATGGGTTATAGCGAATTTCGTTAAACCGGAAGTCGCCATCTTGGATTTCTAAATGGCGTCAAAAATCAATTTCTGGCCCCTACTCGTCAAGTCCATTCCGTAAATACCCATATTGTTGAGGTGAGGGTCATAAGGAGTCTTCCAGACCCGTCTCTTCCATATTTCCGAAAATCTTCTAAGCCTTTTGCATTCAAAATGACTTAGAATATTTTTTGTGAAATCCGTGCAAAAAAAAACTTTTCCCATTAACGCGATTTTCTTACGCGGTTTTTTTACATGGTACGTATCCCCTGCGTAAAAAAATCTGGGTGTATAAGAAAGCCAAAGCGTAATTGAACGATTTAAACGAGTAGATGTTTAGTTTGTTTGAAAATTAAATCTCTTTTAAATTCACTTCAGTTTTTGTATGAAACCACTCTTTTATATTTTTATACCACGTTGAAAATTTTTTGCCTGTTCTTTTCCGTCTAATAGATTACATGTTTAAGATTTTCCAAAAAGATTTTTTCTAACCCGAAAGAAGAGGGGAATGAACCTACAAAATCGAAATTAAAACAAAAAATGAGCAAAAATATATTGCTGCTATTTTATTTTCTTCAACAAAAAAATCGCTACGAAAAGCTATTTTTAAACTCTAAGACAAACCAGCTCCTAAAAACAAATATCAACCCAATCACCACCACACCAAGTTTGGTTGTCCCAGTTCGCGCGGGAGTCAATATCGATCTTTGCCATGATGAAGGTTCACCCCGAAAGCAAGAGCTATTTGGAGAGCCGTTGATGCGACCGATCCAAATGTCAGCTCAGCACCATTCATCACAAACAACCGAGCCATTGTCCGTTCCTTCAAACCGATTTTAAGATCGTATCATCCGAAACGCCGATACTAATCCAACTGGGTGCACAGTCGCTGCTGTCGTGTCTCACCGTGAGCTGAGCAGACAGAGGTCGGTCTACCATCAGCTTCTTGGCCTGTGTTCAGCAGCGGTGCGCTGCTGGCCAGGTCAAATCACGTGTTGAACTGCGGGACAAACAAATAAGCGGTCCAAAAATGCTGCCGCTGAATGTTATTCTTAGCTCGAATTAATCATCGGTCAAGTATTTTGGTCAGCCTGCATCGAACGTTGAATCTCGTGCACCGATGGGCCATTAGTGGGAGCTAAGACAAGTACTTGAACTGCCAAAGCGACAATCACACCGGGCCTAAACGATTGACGCCTGATTTAATCGCACCTAATTTCGGCGTAGAGTAGAAAGAGTCGATTCGCACTCATTTTGCGGCAATCCGACCCGAGTCCTTGGGACATTTAATTTGGTCAATTTCAAGATTAGACCATTCTTTACTGAAACACGCGACGTCCTCAAGTGGCAAATTATTCAATGATTGGATGACTAAGCGTGAATAAACCGCACCGCACCGAGCAGCTGCGGAGCTGAGAAACGCTCGACTGACGCACCTTTCCGAAACAATAAACCGCGGGATGCCAGTCAGTTGGTAAGCGGTTCGCTCTATCGGAGACGGCGGCGGAATGACGCAAAGCTAGTACACTGCTGACATTAAATGCCTCGCGAGTTCTAAGAAAGTGAATTCCAGATGCTATATCACTTTCCGCCACGGGGCGATTCTCATCCGGTAGCACCTAATTACCATGAATTACATGATGCATCAAATTAATTTGACACGCGATTTCAATCGAATGTGTTCTAGGAGAGAGTGAAAAGCGCTGGTTTTCAGGTGGTTAGAATGTTCATTTTCCCACGACTCGGTCGCAATGATGGGGCGCGGAATGGAAAGCGGAACTACCGGAATAACGGCAATTCTGGAGAACACTATTGTGACGATAAGGTGCGGAACTTCTCACGCTAGATGTTGTAATCAGTCAATGTCAACCCAGTTGTTACGGTTGGGCAGTCTACCGAAAGTAGTGGCAGAGTGGTTGACGGTGCGCATAGTGGGGATAGGATGTGGAAAATCTAGATTAATATATTTAATACGAAGAAGCTATAGGAAAATCTGAGGATATTTTATAAAAGTTTACAATCCTACAAAAATCACTGCACGGTTGTTCAGAATGTAGTTCTAGCAGGCACACCAGCATAGTGTTACCGAAACGCGCACTACTGGTGCCGCAACCTTGGTGATCAAACCTACACTAAAGCAGATTTCAAGCAATTGCCGGAACAGGAATATTTCACGGATAAAAAATTTAAATGCATGAAAATGTCAAAATTCGCTTTGAAGAATATGATATGGCAAACCTTATGCACTTCTGACTAACTTTCGTATCCAAAAGCACAATGAACAGTGAGATTTACAAAACTAAGTGCCTCCAACACGACTTTTGCCCAGAGCCGTCTTAAGACCACTCGGGGACCCTGGGCACAACTGAGCTAAGGAGCTCCTATAATCGAACAGATTTAAACTGCTGTAGGGTAGGATGATCTAAAAATGATCCCCAGCATCAGGGACTCATCTATGCCACCTTGAGTTTTATTTTTCATATTTAAGCCAAATCATGTGAAATATTAAAAATACTGTAGGAATTAAAATATATGGAGAAATTTTTTTAGATTTCCATCACTATAGGCGGCATTGTAAATGTCCAGGTACTGTCGAAAAACGGAAGATGATTTTGATAGATCTTAAAAAGATATCATTTCTGACCAATCTGACCGAAAGTGACATTTGGTCAGAAATGATATCTTTTTAAGATCTACGTGTGTTCCACAACCGCATATAGTGTGTGGCCTCACACACTATATGCGGTTGTGGAAGTTCGAACTTACGTGAGCTGCGTACAGTGTAATGGGCTTACCAGCTGCGCTATTCCCCCTCCATATGATATAATCTGACCTTCATAGTTGTAAGACGTTGTGTGAGGCTGAAGAGTGCTTCCGTCAATAATGAGGAATGATGGAGTAAGACGGTGTCGATGTTTTATTCAATAATAGTTCCTACACTATGACAATATACGAAAAATGTTTAGCAATACAGTAATGTTTCGATTATATCACGGTCGTTCTGTATTTTAGCGTGATATATTTGAAGCGTGATATATTCAAAACAAAACAAAATATTACATTTAAACATTAACCCATGTATTTCTATCATTAAAAAGTCATAAAAGTTAAAGTTAGTCAAAAAGAATTAATCATAGTAGGGTAATCCAGCCTATTTTTGCCATGTTTCTATTAACACACTACCTATTTGTGTGAGTTGGTTAGAGCAGCGTCTGCCATCTTTGTTCAACGCATTGGGTCAAATGGTATGGCATTAGCGGATAATTTTTCCCCCAAACAACTTCACTTTACGTATCCCGTACCTTTTCTTAAAGTTTTTGATCTACCCAAAACTAAACTTGAAGGAATCTGGCACGTTAAAGTTTTTGGCAAATATCTTGGCTATTAAAATCCATGTATTCGAAGAGACTACGGTTCATTCCTCATTGTATCAACATTCATAAAAATAGTCACATCTCCAATTCTCCTTCCAAAATAAAAGTATTCACATCAATTCAAGAGAAAATGCATATCTCGTCATACCTACCATATCTTGTGTATTTTGTTTTTCTCATTATTTGGTTAGATTTTCCTACAATTAAGCGAATAAAAAAGAAGTAAATTTTTTTATCCGGTACATCAGGCACCCGCTTTAGGACACGGCAAATGAGTTACGAAGAAATTAAAACGAAAATTGGGTTCAGTCGAAAGATATTTCGGCAATCCTAATGATTACAACAACGTTTTTGGCAAAACATGATTTCGAGATTATTCACGTTTAAAGTTTTACGCCATGCCCTCCGCCCACGTAAAGGAATAGGATGAAAAGTGCTATATACTTGCTTTTACTGCTTAGACCTCTATAAAAAATTAAGATACTTTCTTAAGAATTTATACTTTACGATAAAAGAATAAATAGTTCGACTTTGTGACCGACCTCATCATATATAAACCCTTAACGAAGTAGTCCGAAACCCACTAATAAAATTGTAAAAAAATATTAAAAGTGCCAGGACACAACATGTGGCTTGACTGGATCAAAATGTAGTGTGCCTTTTCTATTTTTCAAAAAGCGTGATATAATCGAGACAAAACCGTGATATAATCGAGGGTGATATAAACGAGTATTGATATAAACGCATAGTGATATCATCGAAACATTACTGTATGCCAATAAAATTCAACTTGTTAGTAAATTACGACTACGTGATTTTCAAAAGTTATATTGATTCGTACAATATTGTTCTCAATTTCTTTCTTTTCCGCCCTCGGCACGATACTGTACTTTGATGTGGTTCGGGGGCTTTTCCACCAAAGCAGTATTACAGTGATTATATCACAGAAACTTGGGATACGATTATTTTCTTTTTAGTTAAGCTACATTGTTGTGATCAATTTTAATACTTAACTTGGCGACCTTTATTATCCACTGCCATGGTCAAATAATATACAATCTGAGTTTAGGGCCCAATCCTCTCTGCTGGAGGCACCCTTCTTTTGTTGCTATATATTAAATTAACACTAACACTCACTGACACAAATTGCTTATTGTCTCATATACACTCACAATCTCTCATTCCAAACGTACAAACGTGACCTTCGCGATAACACAAACCTGGTCACAAATGCGAACGCCCGCGATCTCGCCAACATTCAAACACTCCAGTAATAAGGTGAACGTTTGAACCTAAAACTTTACTAACGCGGTCTCAAGCATCAACCCACCGCTCGCGCAATCATGAATCGGTCACGTCCGGAAGTCTCTGCCCCTGATCCTAGCAGCCCAAACGCGAACATGCGAATGGTCACATGCTTATAAAAAATAATGTGTCCACGCGAAATTACATACACACTAGCACACGCGGCAAAAACGTCAATATACAGTCGCTCAAGTCCTTCGCGATCATCCACACACAACAGCACGCACGATCTCGCTTTTATAAATTCACAAACGCGGTCTCAAGAGTGTACCTCCAAAAGCACTCGTAGACATGATAATATCCCGGTGATCATATGGACGTCTCAGCACTTATAAACATTCAAACGCGATATCAAGCGTGGCGACATGACCGGGAACTCTAGTGATATGGAGTAACTCACTCCTTGTCAGAATGTGATCCGTACACCGAAAACTAAATATCAGAATGACGGTCCACGTGGCACACCTACGTTCGCGATCGCGCAAACTTTTTAACACTCCGGTAACAATGTGAACGTTTTAGTACTTACGGTCAAACGCGAACCCGCAAACGGGTCTCAAACGCGAACCCGCAAACGTGCGCGATCATAAATCGGTCACGTCCGGAAACCTTTACTCTCCATTCTAGCAACTTAGGTCCATACATTCAGTTATAGCCATCAAAAAATAAAGCTCATATCGACTAGACCAGACGTTCCATGGCGACATGACTGGGAACTCTAGTGATATGGAAGAACCTACTTTGTTCTAGAATCTGAACTGTACACGACAAATTAAGTATTAGATTCACGGTCCGCGCGCGATCATTCTAGAATGCGAATGCAAACGGTTTCAATATAGAATTTATACACGCGAAGTTACATACACGTTAACACACGCGACATACAAACGAACACGCGATAGAACACGTTAACGTATAAATACTCGAGTGCTTCGCGATGATACACCGCGATCACGGAGTCCCTACGCCCGCACATACCTGAATCGCACAATAAATATCACATTCAAAATCACGGTCCGCTACAACTGGCCTAAAGCAGTGTTTTAGTGGGCGTCATTGCCTGTCTCGTATGTAATTGTAGTGTGTGTTTCTGACGGGGAGCCCTTCCGAGCTCCAGTTGGACAACCCTCGAAAAAAAACTTTCAATCATAATTCAACTATATTTACAGTTGGAAATATTGAATTTTGCATCCATTGAAATCAATCGATATTATGTCGATTCTAAGTGCCGATTCGAGGTTTTAGATATTCGCATTTTTCGCTGTAGAAATAGAACGAAATAGTGAAATAATGTCTCTTCATGACCAAATTGTTGGTGAGGTAAATCTTTGATATAGATTCTGACAAGTTTTGTGGTTTCTTTTATAGCGAACGGTTCTGAGAGGCGACGATAGCAAACAGTAATATCAATATTTTCATATTCAACGAATGAGTATCTCAAAGACAGCACCGGTAGTTAAATGGCAAGTCTAGTGTTTTGATGGTAGAGTCACCACTCTGGTGTCGGTGATAGGCATTCAGTGCAGAAGGAGACCGAAGAAAAAAAAAATTAATAATAACAATAAATAGCCTTTTCACCATTCGAGTGTACAAATGTTCAAACCTGCATTGTTACGCAAACAAATGAACATAGCGAAACATCGAAATTACTCAAACCTATTAATATAAGCAACACAATTCATTTCACTAATACAGTTTTTAGGAGTTCATTCATAATCAGCCACAAACAGAAATGCAACAATTTACCAACGAAGCTCGTCAAAGACGAAAAGCAAATGCTATATCACTTAGACTGCAATATTATACAAAATCTAAATAAATGAATAACAATTTAAGTTAAAAGAAATTATTTCAATACCAGTCATATAAAACAGTCGAACTAAGAAACACATCAAATGCCCGCTGCCGTGAGGTACAAATACTCGACTTCCTACGGAATACGTTCTATTTGAGCCAGTATATTCTGATTCCTGATTCTGGCGGCCTCAAATATTTTTGATAAGGCGGAATTTCGTACAAAAATTACATAATTGGTACTATATCAGACTACGACGGCGAAAGCATTGTGAGACCTCAAGAAGTCCAGGAGTCATTTTTAGAATGATTCGATATTCATTCTAAGTTGGGGGCCCCTAAAAACCCGGGGCCCCTGGCCCTGGCTCAGTGTGCCCATGCGTAAAGACGGTACTGCTTTTGCCATTTCTTAGATAGCACGACCAAAAACTATTGTTTTACCCGATTTGGTTTGATGCCACTTTTAGAAAACCGTGCAAGAGTAGTATAAGGCTAATTCTGTCGATTTTGAGCCGAAAGACATAAACCCACCAAACTGCCCTGTTCTCCGTCTAATCGAAACCTATTGGGCCATGATGATAAAGCGCGAAATTTGGCAGACCAAAGGAGTGGCGAAAGATGAAATGCAAATGTTGAAGAAGTGAAAAAACTGAGAAAAACGTACAGGAAACGACTGTATAGATACTGATAAAAGGCGTCAATGGCAAACCTCGAGCATCTTACTACAACTTTTTTAAAGCTTAACCGACGTGTGTAAGCTGAAATAAATCCATATACATATGATTAACTACATTTCGAGAACTATCCCCGATCAGAAGGGCATAACTGATTTATAACACCTGGAGTTATCTATTTCAAAAATATTTTGAAACAGAGCTTGTTATAAATCCGGCTGGTTAGTTGTTAAAATAACAAAAAATAAAACAAAAACCTTGCTAATGATAACAAAATTGCAACAAAATTTGATATGATTTTATCAAAGTTAAAACTAAATGAGATATATTTTTTTTCCAAAAATATATACGTCCTCTGAGTAAAGCCATGTCAAGTGATCCTCGAATTTTTCGCAAAATCACCGATCTTCATGAGGTATATTTTATTGTATAGGGATTATGGTGATTAGCTTTTGGTATAAATATTTCGTTACAATTCCTTTTTCTCTTCAAGATATTAACCCTTAAACTTTATTGCAAGATAAAATTGAAAATTTTATATCTCAAAAACTACTGAAGGTAATTCAATGAATTTTTGCACACTCATGCAATGATATTTGCACTATCTTATAAAAATGTTTTTACTTTATAATTGTGTGAATAACGGTACTTTGCATCTATTTAAAATTCATTCAAGAGCAAGTAAATTATACAGAAAACATCACTTTCAATTATCCATAAAGAAAAGCTTGTCTTTTTGCTTTAACTTCAGAGATGCCATTTTTGAACATGAGATACGCTCCTTCAAAGCGATGCGCATTAGGACGTTGCGACGTTGCCAATATGAACGTTCTCGCGGGTTGCATCAAAGTGGGCCGTGCGTTGAAAGAGCGCACTGTTACAAAATCCTCCATAACTCTCGATAGGAACAAAAATGACAAATTATCAATACAGATTATTGAAGGTGAAAGATTGCCGCATAATTTGACATACGATTTGAAAATTTTTAGCGTGAAGAACACAAGAAAAAATACAATTGAAAATTTAAAATAGATTCAAAGTACCGTTATTCACACAATTATAGAGTAAAAACATTTTTACAAGATATTGCAAATATCATTTCATAAGTGTACAAATATTCATTGAATTATATTCAGTAGTTTTTGAGATATAAAATTAACAATTTTATCATGCAATAAAGTTTAAGGGTTAATATCTTAAAGAAAAAAAGGAATTTTAACGAAATATTTATACCAAAAGCTATTCACCATAATCCCTATACAATAAAATATACCTCATGGAGATCGGTGATTTTGCGAAAAATTCGAGGAACACTTGACATGGCTTTACTCCTCTGAAAGAGAACTGCATTAAATGTAATCATCTAATGACAGTAACCTAGTAACAAACGATCAATTCATAAATTGATGGTCTCATAATAGATTATGTTATAATATTGATAGTATAGAAAACTGTCCGCAATCCACTTTCAATTTAGTTATCTGAATATAACTCTAGTTGTTATAAATATCAACCATAGTTATAATAGTGTTATTGTTTTGTTATGCTCTTCTGATCGGGTCACCGCTTTGCCAGTCGATCTAAAGTAGAGGTAGTACCGGTTCCGAAAATCCCGGGAATTTTTGGTACCGTAAACCGGGGTGACATTGATCACTTTTCGAAGTAATCATTTTATATTTTTAGACGCAACACATTTTTTTCAAGTTTAGTATGTTTAAATCTAGAACAGATGTATGGAGAACAAGATTGGATGGTTCTACCTGAAATTGTCCGCTTACAGCTATTTTACCAAAAAATATTTCAAGTTGAAGTCCGTTTTCGTAATCCGGGGTGACTTTGATAACCTGCATGATATCCACATTAAGTTATTGATGTCAATGTTTTTCATTAAAATGTTTGTTTAAACTAATTCTGGAATGATACTCATTGTTAAATAGATGGTAATTGGTATTATGCATAGTATTTCAATGTACTATAAAATTCGAGTAACCAAAATTCGTAAAATTTGCTTCCAACTAGAATAAAAGATTCTGAAAACCTTTAAAACTGCTAAAATTGTTTATTTAAGTGCTTGATCAATATACAAAAAGTTTCATCCATTTTAACACGTTGGAATATTGAACAATAAAAAAATGTTGCGAATTTTAGTTTAAAATAATTTGAAATAAGTGCCAACTAGTTTCACAAAAAATTGTATTTAAAATAAACAAACTCTTAAAAGTAAATTAGGCACATCCCACTCTAAAGGAAAATTAAAACTCGCTTGTAATTTATTACTCTTGCTCAAATCTGAGATTTATTTGTTTTATAAAAAATAGACACTTTACGAAGCTTCGTGAAAATAAGGTATAGTCAAATTTCAGTTTTTTGTGGTTTTTGTACCCAAAAACCGAACAATATACTCAAAAAGTATAACAAATCAGTATTTTATAAGTTTAGAGTAAAAATCATTTCAAATTAAAATGATTCGGTAGACTATTCTGGTTTAATAAGCGATCTACGAAAAAAGTTTCGAGTGTTCAAAGTCACCCGATGATCAAAGTCACCCCGGTTTACGGTACCGAAATACCGGTACCTACTGCCCCAAAAAAAGCACCGGTGTTTTCGGTACTGTACAAAACTATATCTAATCTAGAGCAAAAATTTAACTAGAATCACAATTTCACCATCTCCGAAAACCATCTGCTAATAACTATAGCTACAGTCGGGTCTCCTACTGCGCGGATTTCTACTACACGGATTCCTACTGCGCGGATTCCCACTGCGCGGTACCCTCGTAATAGGGATCCCATAGCTTATCGGATTTTGACTAAATATTTCGTCTGCGTTAACGTTTAGCACCATACTTTCTTTGGAAAAGTTTTTGTGCTTACTTGGACCTACAATTTAAAGTAATTAGATATTCAATTAGTTGAGGACTGTGCCGCCAGGGGCCCTTTAAAAAAGGGTAAATAAATTGAAACTCTCATCGTGAATGTGACTATCGTTGAATGGGTTTAATATGAAATATATCGAAACACTGATTATTTTGAAAGGTAGTATCTTAGGAAGATTTGTCCAGAAAGCCAAAAGCTTCTGGATGGTGGTTATAATAATTCGGAATTGTCCTACCAGGCGACGCTAGTGCGACCGCGAGTGTTCAACTAATGTCAAAATCATTCTTTATCTCAACAACGACAATATTTAGAGGGGTACTGTCTTCAGTAAAGTTGCTCGAGCAATCAAAGACTACTGTTGAGGTAATTTTCATGAGGCAGCCCAAATTCGAGAAAGCAGACAGTTTTAATAATCGTCAGCTTCAAGCTGTAAATAATTTTATTGTAATAAATGTTCAGAAACGTAGTGGCACACTTACATTTTTTGGTGCACAAACGACCATGAGGAAGTGGGTCGTCCCAGATAGCATGTGCTAAATGAACGTTCCTAGGATAACAAATTATTTAGTTAGCATGCCGTTTTCATTATAATAATTACTTACAGAATGTAGAGTTTAATTTATTTTAATTGTAGCACGAATTTAGGTTTTAATTTTAGCAGGAATTTAGGTTTTAATTATTGCATGAAATTTAGGTTTTAATATAGAAAATAATCGGAGCACGAGAAACACTTCTTGTTCCACGTACTACTCGAGAAAAAAGGAAGATTAATTGTCTTCACTCACTGACGTTCATGACAGTTGCGATCCTCCTGCGATCGGATGACAGTCGACGCACCGCTGTGGACGGTTGACGAAGCGTCGCGGCAAGCGTTACTCATTGAACGGGGGACCTTGTCGTAACATTCCCCCACCCGTGAATCCTGCTGATAATCTGGAACCCGTAAGCCAGGTTCACGACTCTCTACGACGTCCAGTACAGCCAGTCTTGTGGCTGGTCTTCGCAGGGTCCCCGATGATGTCCGTACCAGCGCCTGTCGAACTTGGCCATCCCGACCCGGGAACACATCCTCGATCCGGCCTCGAATCCACTGGTTTCTCGCCGTTTCGCCAGCCACCAGTACCAGGTCGCCAATCTCCAGGTCTTTTGCCTCCACGAACCATTTACTCCTCCGGGTGATAACCGGCAGATACTCCTTCAGCCACCGCACCCAGAACTGGTTCATGATGTATTGAGCTAACTTCCAGCTGCTGCGAAGGGTTGCACCATGATCCACAGGTTCCGTCGGAAGGATCTTGCTGCCGGTCGAACTGCCCAGAAGAAAGTGGTTGGGGGTCAACGCTTCTTGGTCAGCCGACTCTAGTGGTATGTACGTGAGCGGCCTCGAGTTGATCATCGCTTCTGCTTCGTAAAGAATGGTTTCCAGTGTCTCGTCATCTGGTTTGCGGGGTGCTTCCCAGATTGCACCAACCGCTACTTTCACCGAGCGAACGAGTCTCTCCCACGCTCCGCCCATATGCGGGGAGGCCGGTGGGATAAATTTCCAGTTTGTTTCCGTACTGGTGAAGGTGAGTGCTAGAGCTCGGGTAGTGGATTCAATTTCCGCCTTAAGTTTACTGCTTGCGCCTTGGAAACAGGTCGCATTGTCCGTCCAGAACTCCCGGGGTGGTCCTCTACGCGATACAAATCGCCGTACTGCCATTATGCAGGACTCTGTGCTCAAAGAATGCACTACCTCCAGGTGCACGGCTCTCATTGTCAGGCAGGTGAAGAGAGCTACCCAGCGTTTTGCGTTGCTTCTGCCCACCTTAGCTAGTACCGGTCCGAAGTAATCCAGACCAACGAAAGTAAATGGTCTGACAAAGGCTGTCAATCGCATCTCTGGAAGCGGAGCCATGGCTGGTGGTTTTGGGACCGTTTTCATCACGCGGCACCATATGCAGTTCTTGGCAACTTTCTTCACAAGCGACCTGAGTTTGGCGATCTCGAAGCGTTGGCGAATCTCGTTGACGATGGTTTCTCGGTTGGCATGACGGAAACGGCGATGATACCAGTCTACAATAAGAAATGTGATTAGGTGGTGTTTGGGGAGGATAACGGGAAACTTAGCTTCGTCCGGCGCATATGGTGCAGCACCGATTCGTCCTCGCATCCGTAAAATCTTGTTGTCATCTAGGAATGGCCAAGTCTTAAAGATTGAGCTGGACTTGTCGACGACACAGTGACGGTCGTTGGGTAGGCCGTGGGACTTCGTAAGTACAGTAATTTCGTCCGGGAAGGCCTCGATTTGCGCCATCCTCCAAAGCGCGTACTCAGCTCGTTGTAGCTCATCCTGGATGAGCATGCCGAATTCCAGATGTCGGCCCTTGCTCTTCCGTAGTAGGTTATCGAGGTAACGGAAAACATATGCTGTTGACCGATGCAGTCTGGTCCATGAACTAAATCGAGATACTTTGATGTTCGGAGCGAAATGACCCAGGTTGAAATGGATGGGACGAAGTTCTTCGCAAGTTTCAGGAATTGATTGTTCTTCGGGCCACTGGTCTCTAACTTTCTGCAGGATGTCTTGTGCTTGAAACCACGGATTACTCATCGAAAGCTGCGGCCCAAGTTTCCATTTCGTTGCCAGATCCGCCAGGTTGAGTTTTGATGAAACATGTTTCCAATCTCCCGGTTCAGTCGACATTAGTATTTCACCCACACGAACTGCGACGAATTGTTGATACCGGCGATGATCTTTTGATTTGATCCATGCGAGACTCACTGTTGAATCAGTCCACATAAACTGCCGGGCAATCGGGAATGAGTGATGTCCTTTTACCGTGTTTAGCATTCGGGTACCGAGTGAAGCCGCCATCAGTTCAAGTTTAGGGATCGACTGTGTTTTCAGCGGAGCAACCTTGGTTTTGGCACCAACGAATGCCACTTGCACTTTCCCCTCTGCTTCTAAACGAAAGTATGCGACACATGAATATGCCACTTCGCTGGCATCCACGAAAACGTGCAGTTCAAGGCCATCGAAAGTTTTCGGGAAAGGCGACTGAAAGTAGCAGCGCTGGATTCGTAGTTCGTCCAGTTCCGGGAACAGTTTCGTCCATTGTCGCCATCGCACGTAGATATCCTGTGAAATCTGTTCATCCCATCCTGTTCCTCTAGTCCAGATGTCCTGCATCAGAATTTTTCCGTGGACGAGAAAGAACGCGATGAAACCAAGAGGGTCGAACAGACTCATAACGATCTTGAGGACTTCTCGTTTGGTGGGAATGTGTTCGTCGTCCAGAATTTGCTGGAGGTCTCTTCGCATGGCAAAGGTGTATACAAACACGTCGTCTTTCGACAGCCACTTCATTCCCAGTACCGACTCGGAGTTTTCCCCTCTCTCCAAACTCAGATTTTTAACTACATCCTCAGCTATCTCGCCGATCCCCCGCAGGACATCCACCTCGTTCGACAAGAAGTGACGTAATGTGAAACCGCCCCTGGAATGCACCAGCTTAACCTCGTTGACCACTTCGATAGCCTCTTCAATCGTTCTGAAGCTGTCCAGGTAATCGTCCACATAGTGCTTGTGGAGGATAGCGGCTGAAGCGCGTGGAAATTCTCGGGAGAACTCCTGAGCATTGTAGTTCTTCACGAACTGGGCCATGGCAGGTGAGCTAGTCGCTCCGAATGTGGCTACGTCCATAATGTAGACGCGTGGACAGTCTGTTGGGCATTCTCGAAATAGGAAGCGTTGGGATTGGCAGTCGGGAAAACGAATTTTGATTTGGTGGAACATTTCCACAGCATTTCCACACACAGCAACAGGAAACTGTCGAAATTGGCACAACACTTACGGGAGAGGAGTCAGCAAATCAGGGCCTTTATGCAGTTTCGAATTAAAGGATACTCCACCTACTTTCGCCGCTGCATCCCAGATCAATCTGAACTTGTCGGGTTTCTTCAGATTGGTCACAACGCCAAGGGGAAGGTACCACGTCCGATTCGCATTCACGGAGGTCAACTCGGCGAGATTTGCTCTGTGTGCATAGCCCTTCCGCTCGTACTCCGCTATCTGCTCCCGAACCTTCTCGCCTAGTAAAGGTTCTCGTTCAAATATGCGCTCCAACGACATCATACGGCGAACTGCCATTGGGTAGCTATCGGGAAAGTTTGGGTTATCGGTGTTCCATAAGAGACCAGCTTCGAAACTAATTCCACCTTCTGTGCGTCGAGTTGTCTCCTGCAGGATCCGCTTAGCTCGCTTTTCGTCTTCAGGTTCTAGTGTTGCTTTCGGGATGGTGACACCAGAATTCTCCAGCGCGAAGTAGTCGCGAAGCTGCTCGTTCATCTCGCGGTCCGAATCAGATACCGCTCCAACGTGGAAGTTGACGACTGCTGTTGAAGTTGAGCGCCCAGGGATACATCCGTAGATGCTCCAGCCTAGTCGGCATTTCGCGGCGATTGGATCTCGCGGCCCTCCTTCTCGAAGCTTGAGCGGAACACAGAGTCGCAGATTATCCAAACCGATCAGCAGCTGTGGCTGGACCAACTCATAGTCTTCCAATGGTAGGCCCCGCAGGTGTGAAAAGCGGGTTGCTAGATCGTGGTACTTGAGGGTTTGAGAGGGGAGGAACAGATGACGCACTGTACGAGCATTGTTCAAGCGGAACCGAGGATTGCCGCTATGACAAGAGATGTCCAGTTGCACATGTTGTGATTCGGATTCAACTCGAGTCACATTTCCTGTCCACTGCAAGGTGAGCGGTTCTTTCTGGCCGGATACGTTGAGCATCTGTGCGACCGACTGTTCCAGAAGGGTATAAGAGGAACCCTCATCGATGAAAGCGAAAATAATTCGAGAGCACGTTTTTCCGTACACGACTACCGGTAATACCCGAAACAATGGCCAATTGAACTCTCCCGAGGAAACGTGACTAGCAGAAACACTAACGTTGCGGTTGGTAGGGGAAGAGGAGTGGAGGAGAGTGTGGTGTTTTTGTCGACACCCTTCAATACCACATCCATTCCACGATCGACATGGCCATTTCCCGTGACTGTTCAGACATGTCCTGCATAGGCCCTTCTGCTGGATCAATTTCCACCTTTCGTCTACGCTAGCTGCTTTGAATTGATCGCACTCGGGTACACGATGACCATCACGCCCACATGCGAAACAAGATTTAACTGCTTGGCGGGTATTTGTTCTGCCGCTCGGTGTGATTGGAGACTCTGGTACATGTGTGTGGGCGTTGATGATGCTAGCATCCTTCGGTTTTCGCTTGTCGGTTCGGACAGCGTTCACAAATCCCGGAAGATCATAGGTTACCTCGCTGGCAGCGGTCAGGAGTCCTGACATGAACTCGCCAAAGGTTCCTAAATTCGCTAATTCGTGCCTTCTCTTAAATTCAGCCCAGCTCAGACGCATCGATCCAGGAAGTTTCTCCACTAGCTCCTGCATCAGCATTGGATTTGCTAAGTGGTTATGTTGACCGGCTGCTTTTAAGTGATCCACTAGGTTTTGCACCGCCAGTCCAAACTGCATCAGTGTCTCCAGTCGATCGTGCCTCGGTGCCGGAACTTGGTGAATCCTGTTCAGGAGAGCTCGAATCAAGAGTTCTGGCCTGCCGTACAGTATACGCAGGGTCTCGATGACGTGCTGTACACTCGATGGCAGAAGCAGCCGACTTTTCACCGCCTCCAAGGCATTGCCTCTCAAGCATCGTTGTAGGCGGATGAGGTTCTCAGCATCTGAATAGCCACAGGCCGTCGTCGACTGTTCGTAGCTGCTGACGAAAATTGGCCAATCCTCCGGATTCCCATTGAAGATGGGTAATTCCTTTCCTAAAACCTGGCGCGCAGCGATTTTTTGGTGAGAGAGGGCGCCACCTTGTCCTTGGCGCCCATTCGCGGGGGGAAGCTGAGGCGGTGGCATCGCCCAATCCTTTTCACACAGTGAGTGTGCTGGACATAGACTATCTGGTTGAGCATTTGAGTAGTTGTCTGGTGTATGGATGTCTGCACGAAGTGGAGTGGGTGGTAGAGATGAAAGTATTGAAAGTGGCTTTGGAACAGGTTTCGGTTGGGGATCCGGCGTTGGTAATGCTGGGATCAACGATGATGGAGCAGGATCCGGAGAAACATCACGCTTCGAAAGGACTACGGAAGGAATTTTGCCGTAGAGATATTCACTGGTATTGGCCGGGTTTCCGTCTGTTTCATTTGCCTTATCCTGATTAGCTAGCCAGCACTTCACCCGTTCGTTTGGATCCGGAAGTGATCCGCCTCTGCTGCTGGATTGTGCTAGCTGCCGCACAATTTCATTCCGCTTTTCTAGCGATTCCCTCCTTAATTTTTGGTGCAACATCTTCATGGCCAATTCCTCCGCCAACTTTCGTTCACGAATGTTCTTCTCTTCCTCTAGCAGCAGTCTTTTCTCGTTCAGTTGGCGCTCGGCCTCTGCTAGTTCGAGTCGCTTAAGCTCCTTCTTTTCCTCCAGTTCTTGTTCCCGCAGAAGCTGTTCTTGCTCTACCATCTTCAGTTGTTCCTCCAGAGCGGCTCGATTGCTGGAAATGGCGCTCCCTTTAGCATTCGAGAGTTGCTTGCTGCGTTGGGATCCGGCCCGAGTTAGTCGGTCAGAGCGGGTGGAAGGTTTAAGTAGCTCTTTGGTGAACGTAGAGGCGGACGTTTTCTGTTTGCTGCTGCAAGTAGTGCAAACATATTTGACACCAGGTTCTTTAATCATATCATCAACCCCTGCACAGCCAAAGTGTTCCCACAACAGGCATAAACAGCATTGAACCATTTCTTTTTCCGCCACATCCGGACGTTCACAGGATTGACAGTTGTGTTCGGTGATGTCAGCACACGTGTTGGCACGATCATCCATCATTCCTAACCTCAATCAAAAAATCTTGAAGAATGTTGAGGTAATTTTCATGAGGCAGCCCAAATTCGAGAAAGCAGACAGTTTTAATAATCGTCAGCTTCAAGCTGTAAATAATTTTATTGTAATAAATGTTCAGAAACGTAGTGGCACACTTACATTTTTTGGTGCACAAACGACCATGAGGAAGTGGGTCGTCCCAGATAGCATGTGCTAAATGAACGTTCCTAGTATAACAAATTATTTAGTTAGCATGCCGTTTTCATTATAATAATTACTTACAGAATGTAGAGTTTAATTTATTTTAATTGTAGCACGAATTTAGGTTTTAATTTTAGCAGGAATTTAGGTTTTAATTATTGCATGAAATTTAGGTTTTAATATAGAAAATAATCGGAGCACGAGAAACACTTCTTGTTCCACGTACTACTCGAGAAAAAAGGAAGATTAATTGTCTTCACTCACTGACGTTCATGACAGTTGCGATCCTCCTGCGATCGGATGACAGTCGACGCACCGCTGTGGACGGTTGACGAAGCGTCGCGGCAAGCGTTACTCATTGAACGGGGGACCTTGTCGTAACAACTACCAGATGGTGACATGTTAGTTTGGGATACTCTCACTATGTGGCGCTAGTAAGCGTACCACCTTTCAGCTCATTATAGAATGTGATACATCTCATAAGTCTAAAAACTTAGAAAGATTGTGTTTTCGGCAAAGTTCTAGAGCAGGTCAAGGGCTACGCGATTATGGACAACTCAAATTGAAATAGATCCGCCAGGCTGCACTGGTGAGCATGTACTATTTTTCAAAGTCTATATCTCGAGATCATGACAATTTAGAAGTGTGGTGTCTTCGGTAATATTCATCAGCGGGCTGAGTGCTGCCCAAAGGCGAATAGATAATTTCGGAATTCAGCCACTAGGCGGCGCTAGGCAAAATGCAACTTCCAGTAAATGTTAGGCGATTTATCGTCGCGAAAGTTTAATAATTTAGGAAAATGATGTTTTCTGAACACGAATAATGTAATGACTAAATTGGATATCACCCGCTAGGCGACGCTAGTGAGCATACATTTACATAACACAATGGCACGGAACTTTGAGGCAATGTCGGAAACGTACATCAGACTGAAAGCTGAAGCCAGCAGGATTGGACTTACCATCAACGTTTCGAAGACAAAATACATGAGAAGAAGAGGTTCTAGAGACAACAATGTGAACCTCCCATCCCGAGTTCGGATTGACGATGACGAAATCGAGATGGTCGACGAATTCGTGTATTTGGGCTGCATGAAATAGATCACAAGACGCTGATTAGACCGGCCACGAGACCTGGACTATGCTCGTGGAGGACCAGCGCGTCCTTGGAGTTTTCGAACAAAAGTTGTTGCGTACCATCTATGATGGCGTGCAGATGGCAGACAGAACGTGGCGCAGGCGAATGAACCATGAGTAGCATCAGCTGCTGGAAGAACCATCCATCGCGCTTACCGCAAAAATAGGACTCGTAAGAATGTGGGACGACGACCCGGTGAAGATGGTTCTTGAGGGCGACCCTACAGAAACAAGAAGACGGGGCGCACAGCGAGCACGGTGGATCGATCAGACAAAGAACGACCCGCGAACCCTTCGAAGACTGCGAGGTTGGCGAAAAGCAGCAACGGACCGAGTGGAGCGGAGACGGCTTCTGCATACAGCAAGAGACAACAAGGCTCTAGCCTGAACGGTAAGTAAGGTAAGTAAGAAAGATGTTTTTAACAAATTTCTTGAGATGGTGTAGGGCTACCCGGCGCTTATCAAAAAAATCAGAGGAAATGTTACGAAACCAAAAAAAACAAATTCTGTCTGAATCAGTTAATTCAGTCTTCTGTACCTTGATGAAATTCCAGTAATTTTGGAATTGGAAGCTTGTGATCGAAATTACGAACAAATGCAGGAATCTATAGGTTACTTAAATTTTGTGTTATGATGAATCTTTAAAACGTAAATCTAAAATATCATAACGTCATTTAGAATGACATTTTGTGGTTAAAGCTGAATGATTTTCAGTCCTTCTGCGACCTTCTGCAACTCATTGGAAAATTTTCTGAAAACCCATTTTTATGAAAACATACGATTTTAAAAAATTAAAAAAAAAATCTCAGCGCGTTTCTCACTATATCTCAGTAACCAAGCAGAATGTCAAAATTCTGAAAACGCCACTTTGTAGAGATTTTTCAGACAAATGATGTGGTATATCTAATTCAGTTTACCCCAACATGGCGTTTTTCATAAGATAGCACAACAGCGACGATATGCAGAAATTTAATCCATAGTAGGTACTGAAATAACCTAGTTTCGTGATTTGGAAAGCTTTAGAGATTTTGGCCAACTTTTGTTCTGAGTGGCATCACTGTGGTTTGGAGACAATAACGGCACCCGATTCGAGTTTTCGTTATGCTCAAACACGAGCATTTCACTGTTTTCAGGGCATATATGTTATCATATTGGTTTTTAACATCGAAACAAAGCTGTTGATGCTCATTTATACGCATCAATTGCAGGCCTATCAATTAATGAAACAGTGAGACACGATCCCTAATATGGTGAAAATAGGCACTTTACCCTATGTTCTTTCAAATAGCTATGCGCTAATACAATGTGTCACCACAACCAACCATGCATTCCGGGAAAATAATTTCGCAACTAACTTCGTTGACTGCTGTAAGAGAGTAAAGGGTGGAACGATGAAAAATTGATCGATTTGAATTTGGCTTTTTTTTGTCGGGCATTTTAGAAAACTCCTCATTTTATAAATTTGCGAACGGAGTCTCGCCTCCATTCTGTTGTCAAAATGGCATTGCAACAAAACAGGAACAGCGTATCATTAAGATTCTGAATTTAGAAAAATCCCCATTACCACAGATGGATTTGGCAAAATTGCTGAACGTTGTCAAGTAGTCTGTGACAAACAGAACATTTGACGACTGCTAGGAAACCAGGATCAATTGGAAACCGAAATCACTATTCCACAGTAATAAAAAGAAGAGTTGTCAGCACATTCAAACGGAATCCTCATCTTTCCAAAGACTAATCCATATGCAGTTGTGTTAGTGCGAGATTGAGGTTAAATCGGGTGGAATTTTTGTCAAACGTCAAATAAGTCAATTAGAGATGTCAGCAACACATTGGGTATTAGATATGCCGGCAACAGCCTGAAAATTTGGAAGCCTACAGTCTACCAAATTTTTACCTGTTCCTCCCTTTAAAATCTGTGCAAAACGACACAAAGCCGAATTTGCATACATAATATCGAGGTGGTAAACATATGATTTTAATTCAGCTAAACGATGACACCTATAGAGCGGAGAGCCGTTAACAGCAGAGTTGTTTACACTTTCCAACATAGATCTCGTATGACAATCATATCGTGATAGATTTCACATGGAATGTAGCATTCGAGGAGTTACCAGAAAACACTTCAAGTCAAGCGTAGTTTAAAATAGATTTTTTTGCGGAATTACAATTCATGTAGAAATTCCAGTTATGCGTTCACATCATTAAATAAATTATGCTATTGTTTTCACTAGTTTATTGTAGTGTATTTTACGTGCTAATCTTGTACCGTGTGTTGGAGAATGCGATGGAGATATAATATAAATTTGACAAAACTTTCAAAATCCTAAATAAAAACATCAAAATTCCTTGTCCAAATTATTTATATTTTGGCTTTAAAATGACTATCTGTGGTTCAAAAAATTAAATTTTTCGATTGTTTCCCCAAGTGATGTAAAGTAAAATAATTTTCGGAAGTACCAAATATCGTTGTTATAGTGATAGTTTAACGAGAACTTTTTGGGACACATACAATACTTCAAAAAAATATCAGTAGCGTTATTGCAAACAAAACGTAATGCAATTTAATTTTATGTGTCTGATGGTAAATGTTTACCACGTGATGTAAACGACAAAATCATCAAATTACCATACCATTTACACAAGAACCTACTGGAAGCAGCACGTATCCAATATCCTAGGCCTCCGAATATAAAGATTACCTTAAAGTTAATAACTTCCCAATCCGGGAACGCAATTAACTCTTACAATCTTGCAAGAATTGTCGAAAACAATTTGTAAGCAACATTTCAACAATCGCAAATCGTTGACAGCCAATTTGAACTGAACTTTGTTCTCCTATCGTACGCTTCATTTCACAATCTCTTCGAATTCGCTTTTTAAAGGTAGGGTAAAAGGGTATAATACGCCCCACCGGGGCTAAATGCCCCTCTTCGATTCCCAGGATTCCTGAATTATTTAAAAAGTAAAAATGACTGATAACAGTATCGTTTCATGAAATCAAGTACTAAGTTAGTTTGGTATTTTTAATATGTTGCAAAACAACAATATACACAAAAGTTTCAAAAGAGCTACTTTTATGTAAGCTTCCACTTTTTCCAATAGCATTACAACCAATTAGAAATAGTCGAATTCGATAGAACTATTTCAAGTAGCTTACTAGAATGTTATAGTTACTATCTTAATTTATAGCTTGGCTTAAAACTATGTGTGTGTCTAGAATTATTCATATATTCACAACAGTTCATCACCGGCCAAAACGCCCCACCCATTGTTGTGGGGCATACTCACCGATTGCTGTGGGGCATACCGTCCTCTTGTTGTGGGGCATATTACACTTTCACCGGGGGCATTTTGCCCTGGTAAGTAAGAAGGACCAACGACCATCTATTCATGTCGAAGGAATGACGTTGGGCAGCATCAAAATCCTGTTCGCAAACGGCCATACTACCAGCCATCACCAGTATCTAGGGTAGAGAAATTACGTAACGCAAAAATTGCCCAATGCTGACTCCCCTCCCTCCATACAACAAATTGTCACAAATTTTTTTATCCCCTTCTCTCTTAATAAATAAATTTCAGTAAAATGAAACATGTCACCTAACGTTCTAGCATACTCCCGCTTCCTCATATATCACAACATGTCACATTTCTTCGTACCAACGCTCCCCACCCACCTAAAAGTGTTACATAATTAATGAATGGTCCCTAATGTTCGTTTGTTTGGTTTGCCATAGTTTAGACTTCGTTTCGGCTATGTGATGGTTTGTAAAATAAACAATATCGCTCCAGGACACTATGGGTCACAGGGGCGGTTTTTTGGTACAAAAATCAATATCTTCCAAACCGTTCATTTTAGAGAAATTATGTCTGAGAGAATATTTCTGGGAATAAAGTTGGCTTTCTTTTGAAGTAAAATGTAACTAGGGTGGTCCTCTCGAACATTCTTTTCGAAAAATTATTTTTCGAACGAAATGGTATAGCAAGGTACTTACTTCAGCAAAGTTGTAGAAAAATGTTTTTTAAGAAACATTTTCCAATGCATCAAAGTTATAGCATTATCGGTTTTCATGTTATAATTATTTTTATTCTTTAACTTAGGGTGTTTCTGAAAAAGTCAGTTTTTTAACTATAACTTTTTAAGTAGTTAGTCTATCTTAATACTCTCTATGAAGCAATTTTAGTACTTTTCATTGCGCATATTTTGCTGAAGAATGTGAATCGATATAATTTTTCGTTATCGAGTTACGATCATTTTTTTAAATAAAAATGATAGTTTTCAATGACCTCTAACTCAGAAGGTTGCAAAAAGTAGCAGCTAAATTTGTACTCTTTCGAAAATGCATAAAAAATACTATCAAATATCTCGAAATCAACTTTTGCTTTTTTGTCCTTCGATGTCATATATAAACAACAACACCACGAGTCGTGACAGTTTAATTGGTATCAATCCCATTCGTGTATCGAATCGCAGTAGCCGACGACTGCTTTGATGAACGCGTGTAGTGCTTTGTATTATTAGTTCCGTTAAAATGGATAAAAGAAAATCATTCATTCGATCTCTGGAAAGTGCCCAAAGGTGAAAATAGAAATAAAATAAAGGCTGGGTTTGAGAAAATTATGAGATCATTTGATGTGGGAGAAAATGAAAAAAAGAATTTCGCTCGGAATGCAAAAGCTGTACCAATTAAAACATGTAAAAGGTTTGATCAATTTTGGAAAGACAGTCATCAAATTGAGACGAAAGTGCTCGATAAAAATTCGAAATATTTTGAGAAGCTGTTAACAGTTCCAAAAAAAAGCACTTCCTCCTAAAACAGCATTCACAGAAATTCGTCGCTTACTCAGAACAGAATGAAGGGTAATCCTTAATTCGCTTTTTAAAGTAACATGCTCTACATTTTATACTGTTTATATAATGTTCAAAATTATAGGCCGTCCAAAAAACCGAGTGCATGAATTGTGCTTGAAAAGGAAAAGGAAACTTAATCTTTGGGAAAAGAAACACGATTCAGATAACTATAGCGACGACGATGCTGATGATGTTGATGATTGTGATTATAATAATTATGATGATGTCGATTATAATAAAATAGTTATGTAGAATAGTAAAATAAATATCTGCCTGAGCCTAACGTTTTCAATATTTGTGTACATATATTTGACAAGCTCAAAAAATCATTTAAAAACTCGACTTTTCGATCTAGTAAAGCAGGTGCTAAATGGCGATGACCAGGCCCTTAACCCATTCATGCCCATGTTGTTTGTGGACAACAACTTTTTTAAACAGCTATAACTTTTGATTGAGGCGAGATTTGCTCACAAAAACAAGTAAGGCTCATTGATGTGATTATTGCCTTAAATTTGAGTATTAACAGTTACAAGCATCAGCTCTAGAACTGAAGTTATTGCAATTAGTCTGATTGGATTCCCATGGAGCAGTGCTGCCAGGGATAGTTTACGTTGACGAAGGAAAATGATTTTTTCATATATCTTCGTTATGGTGCAATATTATTGAAAACTGATAAAACTTATCAATTTAGACTGTCGTTGGCTACGTTTTTTTTTTTTTTTTTATTTAAACAATATAAACAGTACAACTTAAACTAATACTAATAAGGCTAAATCGGCAAATTAAATCACCATCACGAAGCCGGATGTTCTAGTGTGTAGAATTAATCAATAGTTAAAGAATTATGGTTAAGGAAAGAGAGGGATAGAGAGAATTTGTAGTTCTTCATAAGTATGTGTCATTTCTGTTGGTCTGTAGTTTCTTTGTTCCTCGGTTCAAGTGGCTGCAATGTATGTGTTTCGAGTTCCTGTAAAGATACACAACAAAAGGGGGCACGTATCAAATTTTTTTAGGTATGGTGAGCAGGAAGTCGTTAAGAACCTTAATGTAAGGAATATCGATGTTCGCTAGGACGTCTCTGATAGGGGCCGATGCAGGTCGACCTATTTTGCTGAGATTCGTTATAAGACTTACTCTGAAGTTGGCTAATAATGGGCAATTCCACACAATATGGTCAATGTGATCATAATCGTCACCGCATTCACACATATTGCTTTCGACAATATTAATTCGATAGAGGTGGCTATTTGAGCCATAGTGGTTTGTAATTAGTCGAGATATATTTCGAATGCAATTCCGTGTTAATGAAACATCTGCGAACCATGCTTTCCTGTTGACGTTTGGACGGATAGAATAGCACCACCTCCCTAATTCACCTTCATTCCAGGATCTTTGCCATTCTTGTGTAACATATTCTTTTAAGTTTGGAAAATATTCGACATGTTCAATCGGTCGATATATTACCGAAATGTTTGAAACACCATTCTTGGCCAAAGCATCAGCCTGCTCATTACCGTAGATTGAGCAATGTGCAGGGACCCATAGGAATAAAATGGAGTAACCTGATTGATGAAGCTGATATGCAATCATGCGAATGCTAAGTAAAGCATGACCTTCTTTCTTAGCATTGCGATTATTTTTAAGAGCCTCGAGTGCGCTTAAACTATCCGAACAAATGGCATAAGTGGATGGTGGTAGTTTCTGTATCAGTTGGCAACAATAGAGAATGGCTGTTACTTCAGCTATAAATACTGAGCATGGATTTTGTAGTCGGAAAGCAAATTTGGTTTTGACATTGAAAATTCCGATTCCCGCAGAATTATCCATCTTAGATCCATCTGTATAGAAAATCTTTGACGGGTCAATCTCACTGAGTTTCTGTTTGACAACTGCATTTGCTGTTCGTGAAATGTAGTGCTTTGGGATTCCTTGGAGCTGACTATGGATTGATGTGTCTATTTGAAGATTGCACGTGTGTACTGCTATGCCATGCGAAAAGTAGTTACTTGCTGAAGAAATTTCTAAGTCTACTGTGATACAGTGTAAATATGCTCTCAGGATTCTACTAGCAGGATTTATTGCAAACAAAGAGTCCAGAATATGTACAATGGGATGTTGATGTGAGAAAGTTTTTAGTATGAATCTACAGTTAAGCTCAAAAAATCTTAGTTTTATGGGAGGAATTCCAGTGATCACTTCCAGGGATTTGATGTGAGTAGACTGCATCAAACCGAGCGAAATGCGAATGCAACGATTCTGTATTCTACTCAATTTCAAGATGTGGGTATCGGCTGCTTGTCCGAAAGCGAAACATCCATATTCTAGAACCGAAAGGATGGTTGTTTTGTACAGTGTAAGTAAAAGTGATGGATGGGCACCCCACCAAGTGCCAGTTATCGTTCTAAGGAAATTAATCCTCTTTTGGCATTTTTTAACTACATAGTTAATGTGAATTTTCCATGTAAGCCGTGTATCAAACCATATACCCAAGTATTTGAATTCATACACCATTTTAATTGTCATATTATAAAGCTGTAAGTCGATATTGGGTGTTGTCCGTTTTCGAGAAAATACCATTAATTCCGTTTTTGCTGTTGAAAATACGAATCCGTTTTCGTTTCCCCATTGTGTTAATCCATCAAGTGAACTTTGAAGTTTTCTCTGCATGACTTGTCTGTTTTGACCAGCAACGCAAAGGACATAATCATCGGCGTACTGTGTCAATACGCAGTCGTCAGTAACAAATTCCTCCACATCCCTTGTGTACAAGTTGAATAGGAAAGGACTGAGGCTTGAACCTTGAGGTAAACCGAAGAAACTATGCCGAGTGGTTTTTATCGAGTTGTTTAAATGAAAATGCATTATTTTTCGCGACAGCAAGTTTAGTAAAAAATTCACAAGAGTCTGTGGGATGCCATGGGTCTGCATTTTCGAGCAAAGCCTTTCAATAACTACCGAATCATACGCCCCAGTTATATCAATGAAAACCGATGCTAATTCTTCCTTTTTATTCAAGGTTGTTTCTGCTTGTGCAGCTAACAGTGCTATACAGTCACGCGTCCCTCTCCCTTGCCTGAAGCCATACTGATGTTTAGCCATCACCTTTTCTCTTTCCGCCCAGATTTCTAGTCGGCTCAAAATCATCTTCTCCAGCAACTTTCGCAGACACGATAACAGACATATTGGACGGTACGAATTCTCCGAAGATGGATCTTTTTCTGGTTTTAAAACGCACACCACTTTAACCTGCCTCCATTCATCTGGACAAACATTTTCTCGAACAAAAGCGTTGAACATTTCCAATAACATTTCTTTAATCTCTAACGGTAGCTTTGTTAGAACTACAAACTTTATATTGTCCAACCCAGCGGATGTGTTGTTCGCTGAAGCAAGGGCATATTCGAGTTCCTCTAGTGTAAATGGAGAGGCTAGCTCGTCAAAAACGTGTATACCTCCTGTAGCAGGATCAAAAGTGAAGTTATGCTGAACGTAATCGGGGCAGATTTTTGTTGCGAAGCGGTTTACCCATTCCTCTGAGTATTCCCTCATTGTAGAAGGTGGGAATTTGTTGTTACGTAAATGTCGTGCTGTCGTCCACAGAGTAGACATAGCCGTATCTTTGTCCAAACTATCTACAAATGATTTCCAGTACCCTCGTTTTTTGGACTTAGTCATTCGCGTGAAAGCCCCTTCTAAACGTTTATATTCTAGAAGATCTTCTCTATTCCCTGACGAGCGGAACCTTTTATACGCTTCCGACTTTAGCTGCAATAAATTTGAACATGCGTCGTCCCACCATATCGTAGGGGATCTTTTTTTATTGGTCATAACCGGGATTGGCTTGGTTTGAGATTCTCTCATACATTCTACTATTGTGGTGGACAGTATTCGATACCTTTCATTTAGATTAGTGATATGCCTGAATTTTTGAGTACTTTCTAACAGTTTCTGAGTAAATTGATCCCAGCTCACATTTTTTGTTAGATCGTACCAATAAACGGTTTCTGAGAGTTGATTTAGTGAAGTCAAATTTATATGAATTGGGAGATGATCGCTTCCAAATGGGTCATCCAACACCTTCCAGTTACATTCTAACGCAAGCGAAGCGCTGCACAGGGAGAGATCGACGCAAGAAGGAGACGCTGGTGGGCAAGCAACTCGCGTAGTACTACCATCGTTGAGAATGCAAAAACGAAACTCATCGATTAAATCACTGATAATGCGAGATCGACCGTCGTCTTTTGAAGAACCCCAGGCCATCCCATGAGCGTTCAGATCACCCAAAATGAAACATGGCTGTGGTACTTTATCTAAAATGCTTCTCAGATCGCTTTCTCTAAAGCTACAATTGGGCGGAATATAAATTGATATGATAGAACTCTCGAATTGGTTCATTTTGATACGACAACCTACACATTCTATCGATCCTATTTTGGGTAGATTGAGTGACTGGAATTGAATGCTATGGCGGATGCCAATCAAAACCCCTCCGTATGGCTCCGATCTATCATTGCGAATTACATTAAAAGACGGGATGCTAAAATAGTGTTTATCCGTTAGCCACGTTTCACTCACACAGAAAATATCAATGTTCAAATCAGCTATCATAGTACGCAAACCCGTGAGTTTGGGAATAATACTTCGGCTATTCCACTGGAGTATCGAGATACTATATTTACCTACTGTATTAGCCATTGTTTACGGACAGTAGCTTAAAGAGAGGCAAATATGATTTCACTTTATCCCAGAGTAGTGAAAGGAATGGGCTCAATTTGTCGAAAAGATTTCGCCAGAATTCGTCTAAATTAAGAGCGTCGCAGATTAATTTGAGAATCCCTGGCAACGACCAGGAATCTGTCTCTGAGGCTTGAGTATCGTCAACCTTGCGAAATCCAGGAACGTCTTGCGTTTTCGGAAGCGTTGGAAAGGAAAGTTTTTCCTTCTTTCGAAGGGTTGTAGTTCTACTTGGCAACGTAGGACGACTTCGTTTTCTTTTTTTAGGTGTCAAATAACTACATTGGGGAACATGGAGATCGTCAGAATCAGATTCGGGTAAATTACTGAGCTCAGAGTACCTGTTCGATGTTTCAAGAGGAGAAATAGCCTTCACCATGTCAGCGTATGTACTTTTGCTGCGATTGTTAACTTTGTCTTTAATTTGCTTGTGCTTATCTCGATATGCTGAGCAACTTTTCACTGTATCGTGTGACCCTCTACACAATAGACACGCTTGCTGAGAGCTTGAGCAGACCGACGCTTCATGGTTCTCACCACACTTACTACAACGGATCTTATTTGCACAGTACTTGTTAGTGTGTCCCAGCAATTGACATTTACTGCATACCATCACCTTTGGAGAATACAACCGCACTTTTATTAAAACTTGACTCACACATACATAATCGGGCACAGCAGTCCCCGAAAATGTGACTCGAAGAGCATTTGATGCCACGAATTTAACCTCACTTTCTGAATTTTCTTGGGCAAAGAGTCGTTCACATTCCAAAATAGGGACTGACGGAAGATTTGTATTTCTGAACTTTCCAACACCTAATTTTACAATATCCGTAGGGTCAATTTCACTGTCGTATATCACTCCATCGATCTGTACTTGTTCCGACGGAATATAAATTCTATAAAGGTCTACAAAACGCGGGATTTTTATCATATCGTTAGCCTCTTCGCGTATGTTCACAGTGACTCGAACTTTGTATAGATTCACTTTTCTGATTTCCTTGATGGATTTGAATTGTTTGTAAAGCTCAGATGATATTAATAGGATGTTGATAGGAGTGGAAATTTGTCTAAAGTACACCACGAAAGGACCTTTCGCACTCTCTGGATAAACTCGGTGTCTGTGCGACCTTCGCGACTGTTCCGGCTTTGGATCTGGGGTTGGGGTATCTCGGTCATCGACCGACATCGCACTGTTCCCACCCTCTGCCATTATAAAATGGAGAGGGTAGGATGTTCAGCAATTATACTTATTTGCAGAAAAGGATTTATTTAATGGAAAACCAATTTTAAAACCAATGAACTTAGCTGAGTAACGCAGGAATCGAAACACGTGCACCACTAACTAAAGAACGCTACACAATTCACTTTTAGACAATAGACACTGCAAAGGAATGGATCTCTACAACGTGACCGATCGTCACGACTACTGATAGCGGAATGTTGGCTACGTTTTCTACGTAATTGCACTATTGTAATTATTCTAGGAGAATTGCATTGAGCATTACAAGTTAAAAATTGACCAGCTTCTAGCACTACCATGGAAGCACCTATCTTTATGAAAATAGGCTTTTCGTGTTTCTTGACCCAACCGTTTTCAAGGAAAAATAGTTTTGAAACCCTACATGCACTAGAAAAAAAGTTGGGCATGAAAGGGTTAAAAACAGCCGTAAGCTGATGTCATTTGATCATAATGTTGATGTCAACATTTTTCGCTGAAGGATAAAAAAGCAAAAGTTGATTTTGAGATACTTTATAGTATTTTTAATGCACTTTCGGAAAAGTACAAATTTAGCTGCTACTTTTTGCAACCTTCTGAGTTAGAGGTCATTGAAAACTATCATTTTTATTTAAAAAAATGATCGTAACTCGATAACGAAAAATGATATCGATTCACATTCTTCAGCAAAAATATGTGCAATGAAAAGTACTAAAATTGCTTCATAGAGAGTATTAAGATAGACTAACTACTTAAAAAATTATAGCTAAAAAACTGACTTTTTCAGAAACACCCTAGGTTAGAGAAGAAAAATAATTATAGCATGAAAACCGATAATGCTATAACTTTGATGCATTTGAAAATGTTACTTGAAAAACATTTTTCTACAACATTGCTGAAGTAAGTACCTTGCTACACCATTTCGGTCGAAAAATATTTTTTCGAAAAGAATGTTCGAGAGAACCACCCTAGTTACATTTTACTTTAAAAGAAAGCCAATTTAATTTCCAAAAATATTCTCTCAGACATAATTTCTCTAAAATGAACGGTTTGGGAGTAATTGATTTTTGTACCGAAAAACCGCCCTTGTGACCCATAGTGCAGGATACGAATCATCTACCACATTGCACATTCTTATATTTACCATTACCACATTAGCGCATTATCCAGAAAATTCGAGAATTTTTTTCAAAGCCATAATACTATGCTTGAATTGCTGGAATTGGCTAGAAAAGTATTCCATTTACGAAACACACACACACAACATATTGTGAAGATAGTTTGCCAGCCATAGTTCCCTAATATGCATATAATGTAACGTTAACGTTTGCCTAATTGAGCGCAAACCGGATGAATTATGAGAATTATCTTCCAAAGGCTGACTGGAGGAGCTTTCCGAGCGGGTCATGAGTCATTAGCATCGGCAAGGCAAGAATGATGGACACCGTTCCGTATATGGAAGTACGAACAATTGCTTGCGATGGAACTTTCGGCATTTGGTATTTGTTTTGCGAACGTGACCACATCATACACATAGAACGTATGACGGGCAATTTGAGACGATAGACTTTCGGCGGCGGATGTCCTTCAGCGGTTCATTTACGTTCAAATATCCTGTGAGCGTTTCCCCAATTCCTTTCCGGGTCTGGAGAATGATAGCCAGAACGATGATTTAATTTTATGTTCATCAGTTATTCGAAATTATTGCCTTTGGCAAAATAACAGCACATTCTATTCCCTGATACTTACTTCGAACGGTGAATCTAATTCCTGTAATTGGAAATCGATTGATTTTTGAAATTTTCCTTTAAAACTTTTCGGAGATCCAGGTCGAAAAGAGCCGAAAATTCCATTACCGTCAGTCGAGTCAGTCTATCGACAAATTTTAATTTATGGATTATATAACTTGACTATCCTATCTCATCTTTAGGCTATCATCATAACTGAAGGAAAACACCCACTTCAAAGTTCAATCGTTTTCTCACTGCAATAACGAAGAAATTGTCTTAGATCTTAGATCAAAGCGCTCATTTACACGATGGCATATCAGGTGGGCAAAAATCGAAAAACGTTACTTGCTATCATTTTCGTTTACTCAAAATTGATTTTTTTTCGTTTTTTTCGTTCACCAGGTTCACTGGAAAACTTTTTCGTTCGCCAGGTTCTTTGGAAAACATTTAGTGTCAAATTTTCTTAGTGTTCAATCAAAGAATGTTTTGACATTGAACCGATTTATGCACGGAATAAAATCCTTTCATGAATTCATGAGTAGACAATTACGATTTTGTGAACTGAACGATTAACGAGAATCGTGATTAAGTTTCTGAAGCAATGATCAATAGACCTCGACCTCATGCATCTATTTGCGTTTACAAAAACCGATTTAATCCACCTAGCAGTGAGATGAGACATTTCTTACACATTTCACTATTGGATTAGTTTGCAGAACTCACGAGAAGTAGGCACCCAACTAGAGGTGGGATGAAAACAGTTTCTAGTCTTGCACGAATAAAATCTCGAATAAACTGAATAAATTATAGAAATCAACAAAACGACCGAAATAAAAAAGTAAAGCAAAAAATGAAACAATAGGTTTTAAAATTCATAAAATGAGTAGAAAAATTAATGGAAATCAAAATTATAATATACACGAATCAAATTAAATTAGGTTATTACATAAAAATTAAGATAATATTCAGAAATAGTTAAAAATTTAATAGAATAAATTGACTCATACTAACAAATTGAATGAAATAAAACGAATGACTGAACATGAAATGCATAAAATTAAAGATATGAATAAAATGAATCAAATGAATCAAATGAATCAAATGAATCAAATGAATCAAATGAATCAAATGAATCAAATGAATCAAATGAATCAAATGAATCAAATGAATCAAATGAATCAAATGAATCAAATGAATCAAATGAATCAAATGAATCAAATGAACCAAATGAACCAAATGAATCAAATGAATCAAATGAATCAAATGAATCAAATGAACCAAATGAATCAAATGAATCAAATGAATCAAATGAATCAAATGAATCAAATGAATCAAATGAATCAAATGAATCAAATGAATCAAATGAATCAAATGAATCAAATGAATCAAACGAATCAAATGAATCAAATGAATCAAATGAATCAAATGAATCAAATGAATCAAATGAATCAAATGAATCAAATGAATCAAATGAATCAAATGAATCAAATGAATCAAATGAATCAAATGAATCAAATGAATCAAATGAATCAAATGAATCAAATGAATCGAATGAATCAAATGAATCAAATGAATCAAATGAATCAAATGAATCAAATGAATCAAATGAATCAAATGAATCAAATGAATCAAATGAATCACATGAATCAAATGAATCAAATGAATTAAATGAATTAAATTGATTTAATTCATCCAGTGAATACAATGAATCAAATTAATGAAATGGATCAAATGAATAAAAAGAATGGATGAACAAAATGAATAAAGTAAAAAAAATAAATGAAATGCGTAAATAAAACAAACGAATCAAATAAACAAAATGAGCTGAAGTGATAAAATGAATAAAAAGAAGAAAATGAGCAGAATTAAACGCATTGATTAACATGAAAAATTGAACAATGATAAAATGTTATAAATTAATGTAAAGAAATAAATTGAATCAAATAAATTATTTGGATGAAATGATTAAAACTGAAAAAGTAGTCAAATTATTAAAATGAAGAAACTGAACAAAATGAATAAACTGGAAAAAAATGAATAAAATGCATACAATGAAAACAATGAATAAAATAAGTTAAATGAATGATATGAGTAAAATGCACAAAATGAATAAACTGAGCAGAGTGAATCCAAAGAATGAAACGAAAAAATAAGTAAAATGAACGCAGATGAACAAAAAGAATAAAAAGATGCGGAATGAAATAATTAATTAAAATGAAATGGTAATATATTTGAAGCTCAAAACATTTTTGAATAAAGAAAATGAATAAACCGGATTGTACGAATTTGAGAACCATTGCATCAGCAAGTTTTGAAATGTTTTTGAAAATCCCATCTTCTGAGAAAAGGCTAATAAATATGCAATGCACTTCCTAGGGCTTCCATCGTTTTTTGGTTTTATTCTTTTTGTTTTCATGCTTCTTTACTTGACGGCGTCGTTTTAAAATTATCTGGTGTATCTACTTTATTGTTGGACCTTAATTAGTTATCAGGAACCTGGAACGTTCAATTTGCTTTGGAATTCGAAGTTTACTTTTTGGTCACATATTCCCGAAAAAAAAGATTTATGTACAGAATAGAAATTACTGGTCCAGTATTATAACGCGCAATTGAATATAGTAAAGTGATACAAGGTCATATGTGCTTTCAAGCCCCTTGAACAGAGAACGACAGGGAGAATGCGATTCGTGAATGAGACAGGTAGATTTTTCAAAGTTTTTATTTGCATTGAAGTAAATAGTGTGAAATGTCTAGGCTATGTCGATAGCATAAAAGCCGTACATTCAGTTGATTGCAATGCAGTCTCTTTCCATTCACCCTTATAGCTTTCATATTGTTTCGTTCGGAATTCTCGTGCAGAAAATATGGATAAATAAGTCCTATACAGACCAATACTGTGAAAAAGAAATGGTTCAAACTACTCAGTATATCCAAATATGGACGACGATAAGTTAGAAGACACATTGTAGTTGCATACCCCATCGAGAGTGGGTACTTTGGAAGACTTCTTTTCCTGGATCTAATTTGTGGATATTTTTTGTCTTTGATCCGTTATTTTTCATGAAAGTTCGTACCAATACAACGAATGTGCAGCTGATACAACTCATGGTTCATTCGTCTGCGCAACGTTCCGTCTTCCATCTGCACGCCACCATAGATGGTACGCAACACCTTTCGTTCGAAAACTCCAAGGGCGCGTTGGTCCTCCACGAGTATAGTCCAGGTCTCGTGGCCGTAGAGGACCACCGATCTAATCAGCGTCTTGAAGATAATCAATTTCGTGCGGCGACGAATTATGTTCGACCGGAGCGTCCTCTGGAGTCCAAAGTAGGCACGATTTCCCGCTAAGATCCGTCTCTGAATTTCTCTGCTGTTATCATTGTCGTCGGTTACCAGTGAGCCCAAATACATGAATTCGTCGAACATCTCGATTTCGTCACTGTCAATCCGAACTCGGGTGGGAGGTTCACATTGTCGTCTCTAGAACCTCTTCCTCTCATGTATTTTGTCTTCGAAACGTTGATGGCAAGTCCAATCCTGCTGGCTTCAGCTTTCAGTCTTTGAGCATATATTTCATTCAAAATTCAATAGAGATACGAATAGTTTAAATATCGCACGTGGAATGTCTCTTTTGAAAATTTTCATCGTCAAACTTTCATATTACCCTTAAATTTCCTTAATTATAGTATAGATACAGGCTTCGAATACAATTGAATTAAAGTTGAGTTGATGTAGCAGCAGACAAAAAATAGTTTTGTTTTCTCAAACCTTCGCAATTACAAATATTGGCAGAAGATTGGCAGAAGATCTTATCACACAACTTAGACATGGATACAGAAATAGCTAGGTAGATGCGATAGAAGAGAGAGAGAGAGAGAGAGAGAGAGAGAGAGAGATGGTGGGGGGAGGGGTTGAGGAATGGCAAATGATGGTTAATGCAGTGACATTATTTTTATAGGTATATTATTATGATATATTGATTCTTACATTCTTATCATAAATAATGTAAGTAGTAATTTTTGCGCCATAACCAGTATAACCTAAATCTTGCAAAAGAGCTAAATTTTCGCTAGATTTTTGGGTTTCAAACATACAGTTGCTTTGGGTGACGCCACGAGTATAATTATATGAGAAATCTTTTATCTCACTAGGCGAATTACTTGTTGATCTGTGTATTGATATACCATCCAACATTTACCTCATGATTGAACGCAATGCCTAATCCAAGGAATAAATACTAGAACTCACTGTTTCTTTATCAACAGATTATTTTGTCTTTGAAGTGAACTAATATATTGATTTTTGAGAAATAGTTAATTTATTATAAAGGTAATTCACAAAATGTTCTCAACATCGAATTCCTTGAATCACGTAGATGTGTTTTCATACCCCGAAATTCAAAATCGGTTTAGTTTTGCCCCTAAAACACCAGTAAAGCAATACTCTGTATGAAACAATCTCATTTTTAATTAGTGGAAATTGGTAAGCAAGGACTAAAAATACAAAATGTTTAATATCTCCGCCGCTCGTGCACGGATTTAGACAATCTATAGCTTGTTAGAAAGGTATTTTTACAAGCTTTCTATTTATTTGCAGTTTGTGGAATACTGTTCGAAAGTTATTTGCAAAAAACCTGCTGTGTTTTGACAAAATCGCCCATATCTCAGAAAGTAAACAACATATCGAAAATCAAAAATAATAGTGTCAAATGGCAACGTTAGGCCTTTCATTTGAAACTAATTTCATTAAGATCGGTTCAGACATTGCTGAGATAATTACATGACATTTTGTACATACATACATACACACATACACACACATACAGACATTGTCTCAATTAGTCGAGCTGAGTCGATTGGTATATGAGACTCGGCCCTCCGGGCCTCGGAAAAAGTTTTCAAAGTTTGAGCGAATCCTATACATTTCTTTTGTAAGAAATGTAAAAATGAGATAATTTTTCAATTAAGGGAGTTGCTTACTCATAAAAAGGTGGAATTTTTCGTGAAAAATATTTTTTGCCTTTCTCATATAAAGAAAGGCTATGCAATCACTGAAAAAATCGACTTTTCAAACGAGGCCCGGAGGGCCGAGTGTCATATGCCATACGATTTAGTTCGTCGAGATCGGCCAAAGTCTGTGTGTGCATGTATGTGTGTATGTGTGTATGTTATTTAAACTAACACAAATTTCTCAGAGATGGCTGAACCGATTTTCACAAACTTAGTTTCATCTGAAAGGTATAACGCTCCCATAAACTACTATTGAATTTTTAGTTGATCTGACTTCCGGTTCCGGAGTTACGGGTTGAAGAGTACATCCACGATGTCCAAATGACGTAAAACACATTAAAATAGGTTCCACATTACTCTAGTTTGCGGGTCTGGATCACTAATGATAAATCAAAGCAGCTTTGACCACATTTACCACCAATGACGGTTCATGATACCTCCGGGGAACTCGCCAAGTTCTTAAGCTAATATCACACCTATTACCCAGCGAATTCTCTACCGATTTTTACAAACTTGATTTCAAATGAAAGATACAGTAATACCATTGACTGCTGCTGAATTTCATTTGGTTTTGACTTTTGGTTCCGGAGTTACAGGTTGGCTAATAAGGTTACACTGGAATTTCCCATATAAATCGGTACAATCGTAACACCGCAGAGGCTAAAAATCTATTGAAATGATCACCAAATTACTTCGACTCGCAGGTCTAGATCACTGATGGTCAGTCAAATATTCTTTAAACATATTGTCCACTATCGACAATTCCGGAAGTCCCGGGCATATTCCACAATTAAAGTCATATCGATTCTTAGGTGATGACTGAACCGATTTTCTCAAACCAAGTCTCAAATGGAAGATATAATATGCAGTTGGACGTAGCATTGTTCCCTCTCCCCCTGGACCACCCTGGATATTTTGGCATTAAATGCGAATCACTTGAGTCTGCGGCATGCCCAGACAAGCGTAAAGTCACTTAGTGACTTATGCTGCCAGAACCGTGAAACTCAAAGCTTGCTCATATGACCCTACCCTATACCCTATTCCACGCTTTTATAAACTTTCTTCCTTCAACTCCTCGCTTTTCCTTGAGTACTATGGCTCCTAATATTGAAAAATATTTCACACAAATATTAAACAAGGAAAAAAATTGACTCACTCTAAGTCGTTAATAAAAAAAAGAAAAAAAACAGCTAAGGAATCATAGTTTGGATAAATGAGAAAGGCACAATTGCACCACTAGGTGGATTAAAACAAGTTTTTTACTTCAAAAGGGTCAAAAATCCCTTTATTGAAAATTTATCTCGAAAACTCAACGCAGAGGTTATGTATCTTTTACATTGAATGTGTATGCAAAGTTTGAAAGAATTCGGTTAAGTAGTTTTTGAATGGCAGGTAACACCGCAAATCACGTTTTTGCACAGACGTTCTACAAAAAGCTTCGTCACCGAGTCGTTTGTCGATACTATTGCATAGAAAAATTACAGAATGTTAGTGAAATGGTACACTATAATATACAAAAGTTTTGATTAAGTCGCTTCACACAAAGTTCTAAAAAAATTCGATAAAAAGGGTTTTTTACACTGAAACCCTTCCCCTTAACAGTAACAAAATTCCAAAACGAGGTAAAACACAATGTTCTCTGCTATGCTATCACATCAACCGATTATTTCAATTCATAAATTATCTCATAACGGGTGTTCAATAAAAAATGCGATTTTTTTCAGTCATGTAGTTAAAAAAACAAAAAAATATTTCAACCAACTCAGTATTTTTTATTAAACCCATAATGTTAATTCTTAAAAAAAAAGTCAAAGAATATTGGAGAATGGGCCCTGGTCAGTCGTACGACGCAAATTAGTCGCAATGCTCTCACAAGAACGCTGGACGGCACTGACGTCCATCTTCCAGATACAATTTCGGATCCTGGTGGTCAACTGCCTCGTATCCTTGGCCCGCCAATTATTTTTGTACACTAGGGCACTGAGGGAGCCGAAAAAATCCTCAACGGGACTGGGGTGAGTTGGTCGGGTTCCTTTCTTTCGGCACGTACGGTATCTTTTTCTGCTCAAGATACTCCAGCTACTTCTTAGTGTAGTGGCCTTGTCCGGCCAGGAGACGTACTTCCCATCCGTATCATACTCCTTTTAGAACGGCAGAAGAATTTTCTCATGACACTTCTCCTGGTACACTTGTTGATTGATGACCAGACCGCTCGGCTTGAACCACGACTTTGAAATCACTCTGTCCGATAGTTTTTTTTTTTAAAATTTATGCTCAAACTTATATTTTACTTCGGGGGTGTGTCCAACTTGTCGCTGGAATAGTAGCTGTCATTTCCTGTAATGTGGGTCTTCGAGAGCGGAATGTAACTTTCGTCGTCCAGCACGAACGACATCCCGCGGTAATTCTTCGTCATCCACCGGCACTGCGATTTAACAATCGCTATCTGCTCGTCCGTATACTCGGAGAACCGAGTCTTCTTCCGACAGATGATGTCCTCCATCTTGAGGGTTCGGTGAATCAAGGTATGGGAGCAGTGATATTTTCAGCCGGCGTCACGCAAACACGTTCCGTTCTTGTTGTCGAACAGCTTTTTCAACGCTTCCTTCTTCTTCTTCGTCATTGTATTCGCCGAACGGCCGCTACCGGCCTTCCGCACCACGCTCAGCGATGCCAGGATCAGATAAAACTGTACTCACGGGCACGTTTCGTTTCGAAAGTTGTCTATTGCAAACTTTTTGCCACGATGACCATGCGTTTCGTAAAACCGTACAACACGCTCGCGGAGTGCTTGCTGTTTCGACGCCATCTTCGATTGAACTGATAGCACCCGAGCGAAAAGAAGCATGTCACCTATTTCTAGGAAGTCCAGAAAGGAGAGAAAAAAAACTTACGCTCTTTACTTTAATTACAGAAAGGTATTGAAATCATTCTCATTTTTTATTGAACACCCGTTAGACTCTTTTGGTATCACCGAGTGTTTTCTTATCACCTCTATTTCAAATATTTGTATTATTTTATAATGTTTATCGTAAAATAATTAAAATATCAACAATGCTTGAAAATACTTGGGTTATCATTTGACTGGTACCAATAATGAAATCTAGTTGGCGCCTCGAGCGGATAAGTTTCACGTTTAAGACCCAATGTCGAGAAAATGTTTAAAGAATACTCAATAATATTTTTCCAGAAGTCAAAATAACAAAATTAAAAGCTCCACAAAAGAAATATTCTTCCAAAAGATTTGAAACAGAAATCTAAATAACTTAAGTTCCCCTAAACGTAATTGAAAACAAGCGTAAAAACTAAAAAAATCTAAACGAAAAAATTTAAGTAAAAAAAGTCCGTAGTCTCATATCGTAATTTTTTCAGTGGAATGAAGCGTAAGTCCTTTTCACACATTACCCTAAAAAGGGTTCCAAACCACTACAAATCAAATAGCTCGATTAAAATAACAAATCCTAAAGTACGAAGAGAGCGGAGAACAACATTTTGACCACATTCATTGATGGGAAACGATCATAGTGAAGTACTTTCCATTCAACTATGTAGGGTAGACTTTCTATGAGACCGAAATAGGTAGGTGATGTAGAAGCAATTTGATACTTTTAATTGTGGATCAAAGGACACAACTGGTGAAAGTTCCTGAAAGCACTAATTTACGTGCAGTTACCTCATCAGAAGTGCTTTTTCCCTGTTAATGTGGACCAGTTTATCAGCTTTACTAATATTGTCGATGAAGCACCGGTTTACAACTAGATGATTAGCGAAGCATTTTTTGCCCCTACTACTTTTCGGCACACCTGCCAGATAATTTGAAGATACACCAGTTCCTTGACCAAACGAGATTTGAATTCCCAGCGTTTTTGCGGAAGTTTGTTTTACTCATCTGTTCGGTTGTGCAAATATCTATAACAAAAAATGTTTGAAAATAACCAAAACAACGACTGATCTTCCCTCTTCTCTACCGCCAAGAATCCAAGATCGCAGTCTACATCAAATGCTAAACGGCTAGACGTAAAGTATCCCGACCAGAAGGACATAACAAAATTATAGTAATAGAAGTGGCTTATACCATGCTATAAATTTAGGTAGTTCTAAAATAACAAAGGCCCTACAATATTTTCGAATGATTGAAAAAATGTAAGCGACATTTTATCAAAATTGTTACCAGCATTAAAAAAATTAAATATTGGGCGGGCATAGTGTAGTTGTGAATCGATTGCCTTGTACGCAGCTCACCTGGGTACGACTCCCAACCCTGCACACAGGGTTAGAGATTTTTCTAAAGAGATTTTCTCAACCCGAAAAAGAAGCGAATGACCCTAAAGTGAAAACCCATATAATCGAAATAAAAGAATGTTATAAATAATTTTCGGTAATATAAATCAACCAACACATTACATTTATGTTCGTTATGGCCCTTTATGTACATGTTTAATGATTAAAAATTCCTGTACAAATTTTTTTTGTGAAATTGATTTTACGTGCTAAAAATTAGTATTACAAATCTTATTCGTGATTATAATACCAATCAAAATACAGCCTACATCCTATTTCAGTACATAAATATATCATCTGCTTTTAAAAATATCGACCATTACTATAATGTTGTTACACCCTTCCGATCAGGATGTGAACGACCGGCTGACTGCTGAATCATGCCTACTCAGTGAGTGCAACTGTCCACATCACGCCTCTTTTTATTTAGGTGTGTAAATGGTATCTAGTTGTAGGAGAAGTTGTTGACCTTGAGAAACCCGTTTGATGATTTTTAACGAAATGTGCTCCAGTGGCAACAGACCGACTATATTCTCTTCTCTGCCGCCCTCTCTTACGGGCTTTTTCACTAGTGATGCATTTTTAGTAGAAGAGCAGGCCACTAGACGTGTTTCATTTCCACGTCTACTAGAAAGTGCAAAACCAGTGCAATCCACTGCCCCGGTGTTTTTTCAATGAAAACCGACATTAAATTATGGTCGTAGTGATATCTGCGTATAAAGAAAGTATGGGAGTAGGATCCAATTTCAGCACATAGAAAATATTCTTCTGTACCCATCAAATTTTCAATCGGCATTGTTCATAGAATTGAGCTGAAATATTCTAAAAAAAATTAGTATAATCTAAAATTTGAGACCCCTTGCAATCTTTTATATATCTCTATGTACTGTCTGTGCAATGCTGTCTGTAGTTTGACGAATGCTGTAAGAATGATCCAATTTCGCAGTAGTACCAGAGGCAGTAGGTTTTCTAGGTCGCCTTTCATCCCAGACCAGAACATTCTACCCAGTGGCAAGGACAGATATTTGGTTTCTAGCAATTTTTTAATTTTACAAAAATTTCGAATATGTTTGATAAATAACTTTTAATTTGTTTCTATTATAGCGGTTTCAACTGTAGGGTCATTCGACCCGTTTTTCGAGTTAGAAAAATCTCTAACCCTATGGACGGGGTTGGAAATCGAACCTAAGTGAGCTGCGTACAAGGTAATCGATTTAACAACTATGTCAGGCCCTCCATCCTTTATTAATATGTAATTCTAAAAAGCTGAGGTATCAATCAACAGCCTCACCCCACTTGACGTAAACTAGTCCAGAATAGTAGCTTTAATAATCGGCGGTCGTAGGTGGCGGTACTATTTCGGGTCAAATACGGTTGAATTTATTTATTAAAAACGAGTACGGGTTTTGATTGTATCAATTTGGATGCGGTTCGGGTACAGCGACCCGTAAGTACCCGTAAGTATGAACGAAAGCGGAAGAAAAGACAAAAACGAATGACCCCCCAAGTTGTGGAAGACAACGCAGCTATTGTTTTACCGCGAGGGAAGCGGATCTCAACACGCAGTAGCAAAATGCGTCAACAAGACCCGATAAACAAGCATTTAGAAAGCTAATTTTAAGCTAATACCATTTCTATCTGTCCATTATCTCTGACCAGAAATCGGGCTGGAGTCCCAAGGCTTGCAGGTTAGAATCCTGCCTCTGAGGAGATTTTTTCACATAATTGCTTTCGTTTCACTCACTATTTCGATCTGTTTTCCCCGTTGTAGACCACCAAAAAAGTCTTAAATTAAGATATTGGCACTTACGTCAAAACACAATTAATTGAAGCCGTGTCCATTAAGCAGGAGGGAAAAAAATAAAAGAAAAGATAAAAATACAGTTTAAAATAATCAAATGAACAGAACATGAATGAAATGCATTAAATTATCATAATGCATGAATTTATAAAATAATAAAATGAACAAAATTGCAAAATGACTTAAATTTTTAGAATAAATAAAATAAAAACAATGAATGAAATAAATAAAATTAATAAAATACACAAAAATATCGAAATTTTGAAAAATCAGATCTAATAATTATAATTAACATAATGAATAAAATAATAACAATATTAATTACATAATATGAAAAAAACGAATACACTTAATAATGAAATATGTTATTGAGTGTTTTCATTTTTCTCCTTTAATTAAATACTGAATTGTGCAATAATACAAAAGATGAGCTAAACGAATAAAATTCACGATAGAATATATAACAACTCAAGTGAAGGCATAAAATAGATTAGACAAATGATAATCATAAATTAATGACATAATAACATCATTAAAACATATAATATGTATAAAACGATTAAAATGAATAAAATGATTATGATGAATTCAATGAGTAAATTAATTAAAATAAATATATTGAATAAAATAGGTAAATTAGGTAGAACTAATAAAATTAATTGGTGCTGCGCATTGCGTAGTTGGTAAGTAAATTACCTTGTACACAGTTCACCTAAGTACGCTCCCCTACCCCCGCACAGAAATTTGACAATTTTCTAACCCAAAAGGAAAGTGGAATGGCCTGAGGCTAAAAACCTGTATAATCGAAACAATAACAAATGATAATATGAAGAAAATAATAAAAAGAATAATGTCATTAAAATGAATGTAATGATTGCAATGAAGAAATTTAGTATTATAATTTGTGTTTAAAAAAATAATGAAATTAACGAAACCTATTAATACATTAATATTATTAAAAACGACTAAGATGAATAAAATAAATATAATGAAAATGAATAAATTATTTACAATTAATCTAATGATCAAATACACAAACGAGCGAAATGCTTACACCCAAAACAGGACTCGTATAATTTACATGAAAATTCGAATGATTCTAATGCGAATTTTGCATTAGAACTGGTACAATAATAAACAGCGTAATTGGACTAGGACAAAAACGCACTTCTTGACGATTATGCCTTAAAAGCTCATACAATCCCAAAATTAAGAATGTATTTGTGAACTCAACGTTGGGAGAGTATTGCTTTTAGAATGCACTCACTTGCACTTACACACATGTAAAGAACACCCTCACTCGTACACATGTGCAATCATTTTTTATGTGTCTCTTGCTCAAAAAATACATGTTCAAAAAACCTATTTCTATTTCGCCTTTCAATCGATAGGAAGCTCTATATTACTAAGTTCCTGGCAATCATCTTATTGATGAGGTAGCGTTTATGAGATGATATCATTTGTTGTAAGTTCCCTACGTTCCCTCCAACCTAAATATACCAGCAATTCACGGGATTTACTTTAGCGGAAGCATGGATAAATGAATGCCCTACCGACAGTAGAAAATGAACTTATGGAAAAGAAATTCAAGTTCCATTATTAGAGTGTTTTTCACTATTAGCAGCTTTGTAAGATAACATCCAACATTTTTCTTTTTATGATCGTGCAGGAGGTTCGTGATGAAGCGCACTGAATTTGCATTTTCGAGCTGCAGTCTCAATTGGACAGTTCAGCTACTTGTATTTCTGGGAAAAGTGTTCTTGACTGCCCTAGTAAACGATCATCGCAAATAAATTTTAGCAGAAATCATTTGTTTACATGCTTTTGCGGAGAGAGCGAAAATGTCACTGCAAAAACCATTTGCTGTGTGAAAAAGTTATCGCCTTGCACACACTTGTGAACAGGTAAAGTGTGTGCACGCGTACGAAAGGAGCTGTTCGCAGACAAATCAGCGACACTGTGTATGGTACAGATGTTCGTACAAACACCAAGCAAAATCAATCTGCACTGCAAGCAAAATCAATAATACTTTTACACACAAGCTGATTAAACTGTATACTAATACAAACTGTTAAACCGTTGATTAAGAAGTGTTGGTATTGTTATATAGTGTAAGCGAAGCCTGACTCTAATTCAAACTATGACCAAAACGAAAAAAAATTATAGCGGTTTCAACCGTAGGGGGGAATATGTTTCGAAAGGCATAACGAATACAGTCAATAGAAAGAATAAAACGAATAAAACGAAAACAATAAGTAACTAAAATAAATGAAAACAGATTCTTAAAACGCTTTTAATCCACCTAACAGTGTGATGAGACATTTCTTATAACTCTTATCACTCTCTTCGGATATTATATCGTTTGAGAACATTTAGAACTTGATGCTTCGCGATGTTTTTGATAACACATACTACATGGGATAGTGGCAGGACTCAGAGAATCACTCAAATCAGCATAGGACAACATCAGTGCTAGAAATCTCAAACCAAATCAATGGGAAGGCGAAAAAATGGCCCATAAAATAGACATACAAACGAATTATTGCTAATGCTCTGTTAATAAAATATCTAAATTCCTCAATCAATGCATTGTGGTGGGAAAACTGATTTTTCTAAAGGGGTTATGTATATTGTACTGAGCCAAAAAAATCGATTTTTTTTAATCGATTTGAAGTTTATACTTTACTCAAATTTCCAACGCGACTGAGAATTAAGAAATCAACGCTTTTTCTTGAAAAAACCCACCATTCCACTATGGGTCACAAGGGCGGTTTTTCGGTACAAAAATCAATAACTTCCAAACCGTTCATTTTAGAGAAATTATGTCTGAGAGAATATTTTTGGAAATTAAATTTTCTTACTTTTAAAGCAAAATGTAGCTATGGTGGTCCTCTCAAACATTATTTTCGAAAAATTATGTTTAGAACTAAATGGTGTAGCAAGGTACTTACTTCAGCAAAGTTGTAGAAAAATGTTTTTCAAGTAACATTTTCAAATGCATCAAAGTTATAGCATTATAGCATTATCGGTTTTCATGTTATAATTATTTTTCTTCTTTATCTTAGGGTGTCATTTTAGTGTTTCTGAAAAAGTCAGTTTTTTAACTATAACTTTTTAAATAGTTAGTCTATCTTCATACTCTCTATGAAGCAATTTTAGTACTTTTCATTGCGCATATTTTGCTGAAGAATGTGAATCGATATCATTTTTCGTTATCGAATTACGATCATTTCTTTAAATAAAAATGATAGTTTACAATGACTAACTCAGAAGGTTGCAAAAACTAGCAGCTAAATTTGTACTCTTTCGAAAGTGCATCAAAAATACTGTAAAATATCTCAAAATCAACTTTTGCTTTTTTGTCATTCAGCGAAAAATGTTGACATCAACATTATGATTAAATGACATCAGCATACGGCTGTTTTTAAGGGTCTGGTCATTGCCATTTAGAACCTGCTTTACTAGATCAAAAAGTCGAGTTGTTAAATGATTTTTTGAGCTTGTCAAATATATGTACACAAATATTGAAAACATTAGGCTCAGACAGATATTTATTTTACTATTCTACGTAACTACTTTATTATCATCGTCATCCTCATAATTATTATAATCACAATCATCAACATCATCAGCATCGTCGTCGTTATAGTTATCTGAATCGTGTCTCTTTTCTCAAAGTGCTAACTCATTTAATATTGAACTTATTTCAGTGCGTTTACTGTATCGGGATCTTCTAACTGCAAGAACCGGATTAGACGAGTTCATTGCTCTAAAGAAAACATCTTCCATGTTCGCGACTCTTGAACAATTTCTACCGTGACTCAGTCGATCGTTCCGAGCCTCAGCTCCTTGTTCGCTCATGAAACTTGTTGGTAATGGAAGTGTCGACATAATATAAAATGTAGCGCATTTTGCCTTAAAAAGCAAATAAATTAAGGATTACCCTTCATTCTGTTCTAAGTAAGCGACGAATTTCTGTGAATGCTGGTGTGGGAGGAAGTGCAGTTTGAATCTTTTGTAGGAACTGTTAACGGCTTCTCAAAATATTTCGAATTTTTATCGAGCACTTTCGTCTCAATTCGATTACTGTCTTTCCAAAATTGATCAAACCTTTTACATGTTTTAATTGTTATAGCTTTTGCATTCTGAGTGAACTTATTTTTTTCATTTTGTCCCACATCAAATTATCTCATTATTTCCTCAAACACAACTTTTATTTTATTTTTATTTTCACCTTTGGCCACTTTCCAGAGATCGAACAACTTTATTTTATGCATTTTAACAGCACTAATAATACAAAGCACTACACGCGTTGATCAAAGCAGTCGTCGGCTACTGCGATTCGATTCATGAATGAGATTGATACCAATTAAACTGTCACGACTCGTGGTGTTGTTGTTTATATTTGACATCGAAGGGCAAAAATGCTGACTTTGATTTGGAAATATTTTATAGTATTTTTGATGCACTTTCAAAAGAGTACAAATTTAGCTGCTAGTTTTTGCAACCTTCTGAGTTAGAGGACATTGAAAACTATCATTTTTATTTAAAAAAATGATCGTAACTCGATAACGAAAAATGATATCGATTCACATTCTTCAGCAGAAATATGCGCAATGAAAAGTACTAAAATTGCTTCATAGAGAGTATGAAGATAGACTAACTATTTAAAAAGTTATAGTTAAAAAACTGACTTTTTCAGAAACACCCTAAGTTAAAGAATAAAAATAATTATAACATAAAAACCGATAGTGCTATAACTTTAATTCATTTGAAAATGTTAACTGAAAAACATTTTTCTACAACTTTGCTGAAGTAAGTACCTTGCTATACCATTTTGTTCGAAAAATAATTTTTCGAAAAGAATGTTTGAGAGGACCACCCTAGCTACATTTTACTTTAAAAGAAAGCGAATTTAATCCCCAAAAATATTCTCTCAGACATAATTTCTCTAAAATGAACGGTTTGGGAGTTATTGATTTTTGTACCGAAAAATCGCCCTTGTGACTCATAGTGCATTAAAAGAAAATCAACAGTGCATATTTCCAGACTTGGTTTTATTTCCAATTTAGAACTATTGTGTTTTTTACATCCTAGATTGCATGATTCAGTGATCGAAACCCAAAACTTCATGAAGTATTTGAAGTTATTAAATTAAAATTTGTGTTTGCTATTGAAATTGACAAAATGATTGTATATATAGTATGACTATATACTTTGGCGATTGTTTACTTTTTCGGTCCCACCTATCAGCATTGAAGTATCGCCCTTACGTTTTTTTACAATACCAATTTTACAATTGGTGGGGGTTTGGTGAAAATCGATCTTAATGTCTAAACGGCATAATTCCGAAACCGTAATTTTTGAAGTTTTAAAATTATGCAGAATTAATTTTTCAGAAAATAGTAACAGAGCAAATAAGTACCAAAGTCCAAAAAAATCAATTTTTGTCAAACGTTATTTTTTCGAGTTTACATCAAATCTCAATGTTTCATGCATTATAATGTCATTTGGCATCAAAAATACAAATTTGATTTTGAAAATTTTTCATTTCAGTTTATATGGGAATTTGTTGTGTGATTGCACTCTTCAACTCGTAACTCCGGAACCGGAAGTCCAATCAATAAAAAATTCAATAGCAGCCGATGGGAAGATTGTACCTTTCATTTGAGACTAACTTTGTGCAAATCGATCCAGCCATCTCTGATTAACAGAGGTCACATTTTTTCCACATACACACATACACACACATACATACAGACATACATACACACACAGACCTTTTCCGATCTCGACGAACTGAGTCGATTAGCATATGACACTCGGTCCTCCCGGTCGGGATTAGATCGACGAATTTTAGAGTGAATGAGAAAGGCAAAAACATTTTAAGCAATTGTTGAAATTTATGCATTTTTCGTTGAGCAGTTCTATGTTTCATAGAATTAAATCAATTTTAACTTCGCTTCCTATTAAATAAAGACCCTTATTACAGTACATCTCTACAAAAACGAGATCAATTTGAAAATAAATCTGAGGATTATGATTGATTACAAAACTCTGGAATTTTCTATTGGAATGTTTTCAGACAGGAATTTGATATTGATGCTATTAGACAACTGTGAAATCAAAACCAAGAGATCAGTTACATATCAGGACCCCATTCCGACAATTTATCAAAAGTCCTCATGATGTTTACAACAACAGGTTATCAATCTACGGATCAGATAATTGTTATTGTAATATTGAATTAAATCAGTCTGCATCAATAAATTTTCAACTTCAATCCAATTTTTTTTGGGTGTTGTGGGGGGGGGGGTTGGGGGGTTGTATGGTGTTAAACCCCAAAACCTTCTCTTGGCTACGCCGTTGCTTGGAGTTATTTATTTCGCTTTTCATTTTCCGATATGTTTCAGATCGATCCGATGGTTATAAGTTAGCAAAATTGCAGTCAGAAAGTTCGCACAAATGAACATTTTTGTACTGATAAGTTATCAAGTTCCTTCCAGATAACTTGGAAGTGTTCGGTGATTATTTCTATCGGTTGTAGATAGTAAAATGAAATACAAAATTCGTTTTATCGAAATAATGTTTGGCTTATTTCAATGGATTATTACTATATTGAACAATAAATAGGCGACAAAGAGTAATCAACAAACAACAAGCCATAACTTTTAAAGTATTCAAAATAGATATTTGAAGTCTTCAGTAACGTTATTCGCAAAAGTAAGAGCTACAAATTTGCTGAAGGCATCATTTCGATATAATCACTTCCAAAAAAAATTGTGAAAATATCTCACTCATAGGGGGATTAATCAGCAAAAGCACAATACCAAAAGAAAGGGCATATTGCCTCCATTAAATTCTCCGAAGATACTATTGACCTAAAATAAGCCGTTTTGGCGTTAATAATAGATTACATGTTTTTGGTCATATTTCTGGCTATGGGAAATGATAAAAATCTTTCGTCCGCATTTAATGTTAAATATCTCTTTTGATAATAGTCCGATTTCAACAATCTATAGCTTGTTCGATAGGTATTCGTTGTATTCGCTGTCTAAAAACATATAAATTGTTAATCTACATTGTCAATTTCGGCAGATATTTTAAAAAAACTGCAAAAAACGTAATTTTTGCGCATTCAAACATTCATATCTTGGAAACTAAACATCAGAATCAAAAACAAATTAGTAGCGTTCATACTGTTTTTTAGTTCTTTCATTTAAAATTGGTTTGGAAAAGATCGGTTCAGCCATTGCTGAGAAACACGAATGAGAATTTGTCCGTCACATACACACACACAGACACACACACAGACATTGTCCCAAATCGTCGAGCTGAGTCGATTGGTATATAAGACTCGGCCCTCCGGGCCTCGGAAAAAATCTTGAAAGTTTGAGCGAATTCTATACATTTCTTTTATAAGAAATGTAAAAAGATGGAATAAATAAAATAATTAAATCTAATAAAATTAACAAAATAAATCAACACCTGTCTGCTACTCCATTATCGATCTGGACTAGCTGAAGTTGCACGGGGAATCAGTAGATAATTATGCTTGGGAGTAGCGAAACATCTTTCAATGTCCAACTCCTGGTAATCCTAAAGTGATTATTGATCAATACCGGCGCCGGCCAGGCTTGAACGTAGATCGCGAAAGGAAAGGGAAGGAATGGTTAGTCCGATACTTGCTTTTGCTAGAGGCCGTATATACTACAGCGCACTCCACAAGTACCACGGGAGGAGGATATTTGTTAGCAAGTATAGAAGTTAGATTCTACTTCTTCTTTACCGACGCCAGAGAGGTGACTCCACTATCTGGACTAGATATCGATCCATCAACTCATGGGGCCGGGGACCACCAACGCTTCACTTCCCTTCCGAAAGAAGACGCGACCACAGACTTCTTCACCTCATCAAAATCTCAACGACCTCGGCAGGAATTGAACACAGACCAACTGGAATGAGTGGCGGTTACGCTTACCACTCAACCACCGGCGCCGTCATTAACAAAATAAATCAACGGCGCCGAGTACTGTTCTGCCAGATCTCAACTATTCGATTCCCTTCGGGCCCGAGGAAGATCACCCAATGTCCCGGTTCGAGATGTACTAGCAAGCCGCGATATTCTCTACATGTCCCTTATATACACGTTCCTCAAAACCATCAAAATCCAAATTTAAATGCCCCTATCTTTTCTCTTATCATTCCCAGAAGTGCCCTCTTCCGCCTACCGTAACCCAACGATGATTTGATACGACTCCAAGACGAGACAAAACATCTGTCGAATAAACCAACAACACGAGATCTACAGTACAACATCACACGCACAGCGCGGTGTGTTTCCGATCCGTATCTGAGCCGTACTATGAAATCGTCTGGAGGAACCCCTGCCGGCTCGAGGAAAACCGCCCGGCGTCCCAATACTTGATACATCCGTTCGAATATGTAATCGTGGCCGTTGATTCCTGATGCCGGAAACTGAAAGTTTATACCCCCCCCCCCTCAGCCTTGTCCACCCTCTCTCCCATGTCTCTGATACACAGATGTATGACTTCACCCCCTTCTCCCCTTGAATATCTTCCCAAAACTTATGTGCCCCCCTATCTTCTAGTTTTAGTTGATCAATATTTAATCTCGTTAAGAAATGCACAACAGTACCACTACTTTAAAATAGCCCTAATTAATTCCCCCTAATCTTGAACCACTCTCTCTAATTATTTCTAGTTAATAAGCTTGTAAAATGTTCCGCTTAGTTAATAATTAATTTCTCCTACAACCTCCCTTCTATAAATCATAAAGTGAATTACTATAAAAAGAACACACAAAATGATCCGTCCCCCAAATCTTACGAATATTATATTATACCCACTTTTATATGTATAAGTTAGCTGGAAAGTTTTTTTTTAGTTTCATTATATAAAACAAAATAATATTGAAATGTGTAACCCTCTAGTTTTAAGAAATTCAAAATGTAAAACAATGAAAAAATGGCACCTTTAAGCTAACGCATACGTGCCTTATCAAATAAACAAATTGAAAAAAAAAATAAATCAACGGAATAAAATTAGTGAAATTAATAAAATGAATATATCAAATGAATAAAAAGAATGAATTTAATAAAATCATTAAGGGAATATCCAAATTTTTGTGTCAATTTAACAACTCTTCATTCCATGAGAGCACGCCCCGTCTTAACATATTTTCTAAAACCTAGATTTTCTTTTGATTATATTTCCGGTGACATTTACCCTAGAATCAATCCGCGAGATATTTTTTAGAGGAAATTGTTCAAGGAATACAGAAAATATACTAGTTGTTAGCGACAGTGCTGCCAACTTGGCAATTTTTCCAATCAAAAATTAAAAGTACATTTTTTCACAATACATATTTGAATTTCGAAAATTCTAGTGCCATTGTATTCCTCAAACATTCTAACATCAAAAACACTCAGCCAACATTTTGATTCACTTTAATAAGTTGCAATTTGATTAACTGTACTCTTCAACGCTATGAATTGATTGTATAAAATGCACAGATCTCTTCTATGTGAACAAAAGTGGAGGCCGTATACGTACAATAAATCGGTATAGTAGAACTGTGTGATTTACGACGTATTTTGATCTCAACAGAAGCATTATGCAATCATCTAGCTAATCATTTTGAGTTTATATATGATCAACTTTACAATCACACATGGAGGTATATGCAGCTTAACCCTTTCATGCCCAACTTTTATCTAGTGCATGTATGGTTTCAAAACTGTTTTTCCTTGAAAACAGTGGGATCAATAAACACGAAAAGCCTTTTTTCATAAAGATAGGTGCTTCCCTTGCAGTGCTAGAAGCTGCTCAATTTTTACCTTCTAATGCTCAATGCTATCCTTCTAGAATATTTACAATAGTCCAATTGTGTGGAAAAGGTACCCAATGACAGTCTAAAATGACAAATTTTATTAGTTTTCGAAAATATTGCAACATAACAAAGATATATGAAAAATTCATTTTCTGTCGTCAACATAAACTGTTCCTGGCAGCACTGCTACATCGGAATCCAATCAGACTAATTGCAATAACTTCAGTTCCAGAGCTGATCCTTGCAACTGTTAGTACTCAAATGAAGGTCGATAGTCACATTTATTAGCCTTACTTATTTTTGTGAAGAAATCTTGCCTCAAACAAAAGTTATAGCTGTTTAAAAACGTTGTTGTCCACAAACAACATGGGCATGAATGGGTTAAGGTCCCCAATATGGTAACAAGAAGTATTTTTTAAAAAAAATAATATTATGAAAATAAAAAATCAGGATGAAATTTCCATAATTCTGTTATAAGACACAGTTACAGTGTTTTTCATGGGTGATGTTGGAGTTACTGGAACATCAATTATTAAAATTACCTGTTACGATTTACTTCCAGTTTCGAACCTGAGATCTTCGTATTCCCAGTATAGCCACTATGTACTCATCTATTTATACACTGTCAAGCAACGATTTTATTTGATCATTTTTATCGCGTTGTGATTACGATCTAAAAATACCATAATCCAACCTAAATATGGCACTCCAATGATACCTTCTATACCTGTCAAATCACAACCTACATTCTGTACTCAAGCCATTTTTATTGCTAAAATATTGAACTAGTCTGGCAGAGAATTTGCGACGTGCTATAAGGAGGTGACTTTTTTTGAACGATTTTGCAGTTTAATCCAATCGCGAATTAATTTCTATACAATGTTTCAAAATTGTCTTTATTATTCCTCATGTACAATTTTGTTTTAAGTTGTAATGGACTAATAAATATCTTCAAGTCAACATTGTATTTCGTTCACAGATTTGCATTTTATTTGAACATTTTACAACAAAACATAATTTTTGCTTGCACTATTTGTAATTTTGATTTAGTCTGTCATTATTTGTAATTTATTGTAAACTTTTATATACGAAAGCTGGTTTGCTGGGCACTCACTGTTTTGAAGCAAAAAACTCCTCAGAACAGTAATTTGTTGTGCTTTTGCCGCGTTGGTAAAAATTTTGCACTATTTTAGGTAATCATTGAAAATATTCAAGCTTCGTTCCAGTCAACTGTAAATGGCTCGAGCGCTTCTACCTGAAGAATAGATGCTACTATCATTACAAAATCGTTTTTATGTATAATAAAGTTGATTTCTGTTCATCTGGGAAGAAGTTAAAGCCAATTGAAAGCTTTGTAATAATTTCTTGTTCACCCTTTATGGAGGACTTCGCTGAGTTTTTTGTCGAGCTAGAAATGTTTGAAAATGGTTCAGAAAATTTAAAAAAAATTGAATATAATATAGAAAAATACGGACCGTGGAATGTTAAAAACGTTTTTATCCGAGGACGAGATAAACCATTTCACCGTACTCTAACATTTCGTTCTTATAGCAGGTTGAACAAAAAGAATCCAACTAATTTTCCAGACGACGGAAATACAATGACAGATGAAATATATTTTTCCAGCGCGGGAGCGCGTGCGAAAATCCACTCCACCCATCAACAAAATCTACTAATAGACGACACAAACTAGTATTCCATTGTATGATTGAACATTATACAAACGATTGACTCAATTAACTGTAATTAATAGCTGCGTTGGCCGTGTCGTGTTGCAGGTTATCTTGCACCGGCGAGCGAGTTCAGAGAACCACCGCCACCTGATCAAATGCCGTTCTCAAGGGGGCAGCTGAGTTTGTCGCACGTACATAATTGCCATCCCCTGCAGAGTGCGCTTCAGCTGTACAAGCTGAGGTGGTTTGTTTTTTTCTCCTTCTTCTTCTATGTCTTTGTTGACTGTTAAAACAATCTACTTAGCCACCCACTAGACTACGACCCCAACCGAGTCTACTATGGGAGTTTGTCGGTCGGTAATTACCTGTTATCGCTGCGTTGTCCGATGGTCGGGCGCCATGAGTAGTCTGCCAGGTGAAGAACGGTTCCGAGCTTATGAGCTTGAGCCGTAATGGAAAAACAAGGTGGCACTTTTGTTAGTCTCTGTCGTTAGTATGGATGGAATGGATTCGCAGAAAAAAAGTAAATCTTTTTTATCCAGAATGTTACCTGATTAATAGCACTTTGCAGAAAAATCTCAGGTCAATAAATTAAATATTTAGTAGGCGAGCGGCAATAAAAAGACCAAATAAATCATTCCAATGGTCAATTTGCTTTAATTGCATTTTTTGTTTCAATTTTTTTCTATTGTCATTATGGTGGATAACTAGATTTAGCAATCGTTTGGTAAAACGTGTTGATGGGAACGCACCCATCTGCGTCCGTGAGAATCTAATACACTTTAATCTCAAGGAAGTTGAAGGTACCGAAACGGAGGTGGTGTACACAAATTAATTCATTAGCATTATAAATTACATTGAGTTGATGCTGGCTAGCAGAAGAGGTAGAACTCGTCACGATTTTCAGAAGCACATTAGCGCCAACTAAAACTAAGAGCCAATGTCAATGACGGCAAAGAGTTGGAAGTTAAGTGGTTAAAGGCGACGGGCATGATTTCGCCTAATTAGGTTTACTGTATTCGAACATATCCTATCTCGCACCATTTCTGACAAAAAAGTTCAAAGGTCTTCGTCAATATAGAATTGCAATAAATCTACTGTTCAAATTATGATATGTTTTATGTTTATGAAATCCAGAGGACAATGATGATAGTGTTTGTATGTGTTGTTCCCATTTCACAGACTATTTAAAACACAATTCCATTGGTGTGATTTTGGACTGTACACATGGGCAATGGTCTAGTCGCTCGCTCGGGTAGAACAGCAGTAATAAAAAAATCGCAATCGTTTTCTAGGATTTCCTTCTTCAAGCTTACTTTGCTTCCAATACTAAATTTTCATAGGACTGAGTTCAAACGTGATATCTAGAGCACTGCCTCGAAGAAGCAGGATGCCCTTAATCCTCCCGTTATCTTATTCTTGAACATTGATCCCTACCCTCAATGCGATGTGCCCTTCACAAGCTTGGCTGCAAGCTTCAAGAGATCCTTTACATACATTACTTGTAAAACCTAATAGAACTAGCTAAACAGGTAACAGATATAAGCAGCCTATAAGTACTAGCAGCAGACTCACTTGCGATGAGACATTCATGATACAGATAAATGTGAAGGATGCCCCCTAGCTCGCGGAGCACAACTCAGTACTACTCAAACAGCACGAACAGTGCCAACCGATTCAAAGGAAATGTGTATCTTTTCAAGATTCAAACACACAACAATACACTAATATGTTTCTTCGGGGTATTCATCGGCCGGCAACTAGAAAGACATCCAAAATGAACCGCTTTTTGCTTACTCTTCTGAAAGGTAGGCAGCAGGCAACTTAAATTTTTGTTAATTCTTCAGAGCTAACAAATTATCTTAACTAAACTCGTGCGAAGGTGAAGTGGGTCCATTTTTTTTTTCTTCGACTCATTCACCCACTTGCATTCGGACGTGCGCTTGCTCTTCCCACTCTAATTTTGATTCAACTTTCGAGTTTTGAGGATCCGGAGACCAGTCATGGGAAGTATGAGGGGGAGGGGGCTCAAGTACCCTGTACCTCCAAGTTTTTGCCCAAATAGTCTCTCGCGCTTGATGCGCCACGTCATGATTCTACCCACGAACCTGTTATGAAAACGGAACTCGTCCGTAGAATTGAAGAGGTTCTCAATTAGGATTCTCGGCCCGCACAGTTTAATGATGGCCGGTCTTTGACCACCTAAATAAGGTGGGTTATAGCTGTGATATTAATTCCCAGAAGTATCAAGAGGAAAGCTATAATTAGAAGGTAGCCTGTAGCCCCGACGTTTGCCGAAGAGATGAAACTTTAAGTCACTGTTCGACTTCAGCCAACCTGTATTCATACGGAGTAAGACATAAAGCGTTGGTTTCACATGTTGTAAAATGCATTTAATTTTAACGGTTGTAAATGATTATCAAATCATCCTAGGCTTTTGTATTATTATACCAGTCTATAGCCTCGATCATTTGATTTGGAAAATTGAGGGAATATCAAATGCTTGCATGAAAGACTCTCGTTGATCTCAGAACCTGAAACTAATCATACAAGGACATAACCAGCCATAGAGCCCAAATTGTTTTTTTTTTTTGGAAACCGATCAGAACTCCTTCTTTCTTATTTTAGGATGACGGAAATCGATGCATGACGTCATTTAGAAATCCAAGATGGCGACTTCCGGTTGAGCAAAATTTTTCAAAGCCTTAACAATACGGGCACGGCAAGTATATGACGAAAAGCGATGAGTGGCGCCATTTAGAAATGGCGACTTCCGGTTGAGCAAAACTTTTTGGAATCTCAGCAATATGGGTTTTTTTTGGAACGGACGTGGCAAGTAAATTTTGGAATCCAAAAAGGCGACTTTTGGTTGGGCAAAACTTTTTAAAACCTTAAACAAACTTGTCCAAAACCTTACGATATGGGTATTTTTGGAACGGGCGTGACAAGTAGATGACTGAAATCGACGAGTTCCGTTATTTTGGAATCCAAGATGACGACTTCCTACCGTGCAAAAATTGCAAAAGCGCTTTCAATACAGGTATTTTTGGAACGGGTTTGTCGAGCAATTGAAAGTCGCGATTTTAAATTTTTAAGTTATGTCATATGTTATATATTATGTTATAACTCAATTTGCGGGTTCTACGGGAATCTACGCAGCTAGTTTAAAAAGACCCATATTGTTTGGGCCATTGAATATTCTGTTTTACCAAATGGTGCCATTTAAGATTGCAATATGGCGTCGAAGATCGCCTTCTAACATTAATACTTGCACCGCATTCCGAGAATACTAATAATGTTAGGTACACCAATGATTTTGCTCAACCGGAAGTCGCCATCTCATACATCAGAATGTATTAAATGCATCGATATCTGTCATGTACTCGTTAACTTTTTTCTGAAAATGTCAATTTTGTTTGTTTTATAGAGAATTTTTGGAATACAGTGAAGACCCGATTTGTCTACCCCCGATGAACTCTGGCAAATGAACCTACTGAAAATTCGAGAACATAAATGCTTTCTTAAGAATACTTTCTTACCTTAAAAATTTAAAATGAATAGATCTAGTTCTTGGTAATTCGGTATTTTCCGGAGTAACATTACAGTACTACGGTATGATTTGTAAATTTTAATAATGTCCTAGCAATATGAATATCGAAACATTCTCAAATTGTCCCGTAAGTCTGTTATTTATTGTTACGGGACCATATGGCAATTTGACCTCGGAATGGCAACTAACGGCCTCACGGAAACCTGCTCCGGAATGTCCGTTCCGGGGTTAAATCACCAAATGGTTCCAAAACCACGAGATACAGCCTACTGAATCAATTTCAAGAATTTTGGTACCCATCAGAACCGTAGCGTGTGATTGGCCAGTTTGGCCCCTAAGGGGGCGCCAAAATGTTGATCTGTGAGGTTAAGTCATAAAATAAGTCAGGATAGGAGTATCATTCCCAGGTACACACAACATTACTGTGTGAAAGTCGAACTGAAAAAGAAAGCCAAAGCAGACAGCAAAAAAGCGCATAACTGAGACTCTACCAAAGGCGCCTGAAAACTACGCTAAGGTCCTGTTAATCCAAAATAAACAACGAACAAGACAAAGACTTCAAATTTCAACAAAAATAGCGAAAATTATTGCAAACTTTTTCCGCTCTTTTTATCCGTTTCATAGGAACCAGGGGAACGGAAATGTGGTCAGGGGTAGTAAAGCAGACCACCTTTTTAAAACTGTAGAAAAGATCGTAGAGTAAGCTAAATCAATAATCATCGAGAAGATAACCCCATGCCGTACCATGAAAATTGAAGTCTCCTCGATACCGGCAGGAGTTCCGCAATATTACGAAGTTGTCGAATCCACAACCTAAGTTGAATCTCTGGTCACATCAGATTTTTGGTGCTCTTGGAAGCGTTGGAAACTCTTTATTTCTACTCAATTGTCTAAGACCAGGTGCTGTTTGCTTCGGATTTGTGGCAGGGCTTTCTCTTTTGCTGTTAAATTTGGCGGCCTTTCGCGTGAGAAAAATAAATTATTGTTACGAAGACCCATTTGCTTGTAATTAGTGCAATACTGTATGCATGCATGCAGTTCAATGTGTTTGATTTTAAATGGAAGCTCGGAGTCTTTGGCGACGAATCTTGTTCGACATCCATTTTAGGATGATTTGGGTCAATTCTGGAGAGTATATTTAAGCACGGACCTAGAGCCAGACGCAAAGTGAAAACTGAAGAATGGGTAGGAAGAGACAGAAATCATGGGTAATATAATTTAAAGAAAAATCTGTGTTGGTGACCAACCCTATTAACATTGTCATCCCCTTGTGCTGAGTAATGCAAATTGGATTGCTACCCAGCGGAGCTTCTGCTACCAACGACTCAACAGCGCGGGAAAATTTATTGGCTTCACTACACAGTTGTACCTGCGGCAGAACGAATCTGGCATTGATTAAAACAAGCCGCGTCGAGTGCGGAAGAATTTATGTTTAAATGTAACTTACTAGTTTAGTTTTGTAAAATAAATAGTTATTATTAAAGTGTCGTTTGAGTCCAAGTGAGGTGTTATACGTACTTTGGCCGAATTACACCTAATCCCAGCGCACTTGGAATATTGCGCATACCTATCGGACCACCATCATCTCGGTTTTCCCATCATCCGATCGGAAGGCAGTTGACCAGATCCGGGGACCCCACCGAGCTATCGAACAATCTGAATTTGATAGTAAAGGAATAATGTGGTTATCTATCTTCACATGCTATATGGCTGGTCGCAACCTATTTTATTAGAAACTGGAACGAAGAATATGTGAAAAACCTAATCCGCAATAGATCATAAAAGCGTCTTTGTTTCATTTGCTTGTGCAAAAAAATGGGTGCAGTGTGGATTATAGTCTGGATTATAAACGAAATTCTGTGACGGCCCTTGAACTGGTAATTTAAATCTAATGATATGCACCGTAATCAGCAATCACCAATCAAATCCTAAAATTGTCTCCTAAGTATAATTGATATATGGTATAGTGCCAATATTTATGGTCTTGCTGAAATTTCAAACCGTACACACCTCAAAAGTTTTGGTACCTCGTAAAAAGTCCCCACGCAACATTTGAGCGCAATCGAAAAACAATGTCATGAAACGTCGAGATCTGGTGTAATGTTGAAAAAAATGCCATTGTGGTACAAGGAAAATTCTCGAATTGAGATGGGAATTGAGCTTGGAAATATAGCTTTTATTTATTTCTGTATGCCAAATGCTTTAGAAATCTGGTGTCAATTCCAAAAAAAAACAATTTTTTTGATTTGTATTTGAAAATCTCAGTTTAAAAATTAAAATACCAGAAAGGCAACGCTTGTCAAAACATTTTTTTACGCGAAGATATAAGATGTTTCATGCACCTTTAAGACATTTGGCATAGAAAATAAATTAAAAGCAGCAGAGGGATTCCATGAGAAACCGGCCGACCGCAAAATATGACCATCGTCGACTCGAACGAAACTTTGCAGGTGTGTTCGCTGTATGAATCTCCATGATATTCTCTAGCAATTGGAATATTTTGATACAAGAGTAATTTTTCAAAAGGGCGTAAACGTTTCTACGTGTATGAATTTCAATTTTTTTTTGTTCGATTACTGTATTTTATACAACAAAACTATCTGAGAACAAGTTACAGGGAATGAATACTTCTGTCCGAAAAAATATACACTGAAAAAAATGCTGTGTCATTTTTCAAAAAAAAAAAACAAAAATTTATGATAAAAATTTAAATTGCGAAAAAACCCATTTTTTAAATTTTTTATATTTTGTTACCAAAAACCTAAAGAGAAAATTTTTATTGCGATTGCATGATGGAGAAAAAATCGGTAAAAAAGTTTTTCTAACAATAACTTCGTACATGTTTTTAAATTTCATACTAATTGACACACAAAATTGTAATTTTATTACAGAATATAATTCTAAGCACCATTTAAAATCAAAATGCATTTAACAAAAATCTTCCAAAATGCGATAGTTTTCGAGATATTTGAAATTTTGCTACTTCAAAAACAATTAATTCGTGTAATTATGCTCTTTTTAAAAGTTATTAACGTTACCCCATCAAAAAATGTCAAAATTTTAATGTTTATCGTTTTAAAGACGTAAAAGCAACCTTTTTAGTGTATTTGGATCATGGAGAAGCTTTCAATAAAAAAGTTTTCCTAACAACAACTTTTGACATTTTTTTATAATTCTTACTATTTGCAGTCAAAAATACAATTTTCTTTTTGAATATGATTCTAAACTCCATTTTAAATCGAAATGCTCTTAACAAAAAATTTCTAAAATGTAGTAGTTCTCGAGATATTTTAACTTTTGTTTTAACAACACAATTATTTTGTTTTATTACGACCTTTTCATAAGTTAGTCGCGTTTCTCCATCAACAATAATAGGTTTTTCAAAAGGCCCGTAAACTTTCCTACAACTTTCTTTTTGACATGAAGGCGATATTGTAAACCATTTGAAAGTTACATGAAAGCAACCAAAATATATTTCAACCATAGGGTCTGTTGATTAAACTATATAGCTGAATCATATGTTGGTTGTTTTCATGTAACTTTAAAATGTTTCACAATATCGCCTTGATGTCAAAGAGAAAGTTGCAGGAAAGTTTACGGGCCTTTTGAAAAACCTATTATTGTTGATGGAGAAACGCGACTAACTTATGAAAAGGTCGTAATAAAACAAAATAATTGTGTTGTTAAAACAAAAGTTAAAATATCTCGAGAACTACTACATTTTAGAAATTTTTTGTTAAGAGCATTTCGATTTAAAATGGCGTTTAGAATCATATTCAAAAAGAAAATTGTATTTTTGACTGCAAATAGTAAGAATTATAAAAAAATGTCAAAAGTTGTTGTTAGGAAAACTTTTTTATTGGAAGCTTCTCCAGGATCCAAATACACTAAAAAAGTTTCTTTTACGTCTTTAAAACGATAAACATTAAATTTTTGACATTTTTTGATGGGGTAACGCGAATAACTTTTAAAAAGAGCATAATTACACGAATTAATTGTTTTTGAAGTAGCAAAATTTCAAATATCTCGAAAACTATCGCATTTTGGAAGATTTTTGTTAAATGCATTTTGATTTTAAATGGTGCTTAGAATTATATTCTGTAATAGAATTACAATTTTGTATGTCTATTAGTATGAAATTTAAAAACATGTACGAAGTTATTGTTAGGAAAACTTTTTTACCGATTTTTTCTCCATCATGCAATCACATTCAAAATATTTCTTTTCTCTTTAGGTTTTTGGTAACAAAATATAAAAAATTTAAAAAAATGGGTTTTTTCGCAATTTAAATTTTTATCATAAATTTTTGTTTTTTTGAAAAATGACACAACATTTTTTTCAGTGTATATTTTTTCAGACAGAAGTATTCATTCCCTGTAACTCGTTCTCAGATAGTTTTGCTGTATAAAATACAGTAATCGAACAAAAAAAATTTGAAATTCATACACTAGAAACGTTTACGCCCTTTTGAAAAGTTGCTCTTGAGTCAAAATAATCTTATTACCTGTGGAAAATATTTAGTCTTGCATGACGGTGAAACGTGTAAAGTTTCATTGGAATCTAAGATGGTCGGTCACAATTTTAAAGATTTTCGGACGGATCTTCGTGGAATTCCTCAGCATTTTCAAACCGCAGTATCAACTCAAATCCAGAATTATCTAAGTTCCATAAGGGCTATCTTTAAAAAAAATCAGCTTGGCAGTAGATCTCGACGTTTCATTACATCCTAAGCCATTTAGCATCAAAAATTCTAATTCAATCTTCAAAATCTTCTAAGGGTCCTTTTATGTTTATGCAACCTCTTAATATTGTCCGATTGAGCTAAACTTTTGCAAAGAGACTTTTTTCGAGGTGCGTCCGGTTAATAAATTTAATGATCACCTGTTTCCCGTACATGTCATTGACATCCTAATGAACAGTCTTCTTAATAGATGCTCCCTCCGTCGCCGTCAATCTGATTTCATAACTATACAGTGAAAGATTTGTGGCTGGAATTTACATGAAATGAACGACAGTCAAACATGAATTAAGTAGTGAGTAGGTGTGCACTTTCCATGTACACAAATTATTGTTTGGAGGTAGAAGAAAGTCAAAGTAAACACCAAAGGGGCGCAAAACTGAGACTCCGCCAAGGGCACCAGAAGACCACGCTACGGCTCTGCCCATATTGCGAGTTTCCATTGAAATTCACAAACTGGAACATGCTTCATGGCTTGCTTCATTTAGTTCCCAGGAAACCGGATTCCTGGGAACCGAATGAAGCAACCCAATTGATTTTTACCAACGCTAAAAGTGGATGAGTTCCTGAATCAAAAACACCCAAAAGTATCGAAATCGGATGGAAATTGCCTTAGTTATTGGCATTTCAGTTTTGTGGGTACCCGGGTACCCTTGTCGGCCTTTTACGTAGTTAAAAATTTTAGGAGACCCTCCTCACTCCCCCTTACTATATCAACAATATTATTAACCCAAAAGCTTGACTTAGTGAAGTTCTAAGATGTCACAAAGTTTCAATTTCCTATAGATAAAACATTGGAATTTCATTAATTGAAACCTTGACCGTTGGACATTGAGAAAGGGGTACATGGAACGAAAAAGGTTGAAAACCACTGGCCTAAAACGACTCGTTAATTGTCAATCCCATTCCAAAATACCCATATTGTTGAGGTTATAGAGCGTTTTCTAAACCGGCAGTCATCATCTTGGTTTCAATATGGCCTAAAATATCGATTTCCGTCATATACTCATAAATTCCATCCCGAAAATACTCATATTGTTGAGGCTATAGAAAGTTTACTAAACCAGAAGTCAAAATAGCCTGAAATATTGAATTCTACTCGTTAACCCCAATTCGAAAATACGTATGTTCTATAAGCTAATAATATTTCAAATTATGTATAACTTCACACGGTACTGTTCGTACACAAACTTTTTTACCAGCTTGGTTCTTAAAAAAAGAGTTTGTTATTTCGAATTTGGTTCGTAGACAAAGTTGCATAAATCGAATATTATGCAAAAAAGAGTTCGTAAATAGAGGTTTCAGTGTACCAAGGTACCAAGAATTCTTTTTTCAAAGCTTATATTTTTGCGTCTCTCGGAATGTTCTTTGTGTTCTGCTGGTAGAAGATGAGCTTAGGCAGAGTTTTTGCATGTACCGTTGCAAAGCAGGCCATGTAACTCGTTTTTTTAAACAGGATAATTTATTTGTTTTTGTTTTGATTATTATATTTTCTTCGAAAATTGAACTGATTTAATTATTTTATTTAGTTTTATCAAATTTTTCACGTGTTCGATTTTGAAAATTTTATTCGTTTTATCTATTTTATCAATTCATTTAATTTATTTCATTAATTTGATTCATTTAATTTGGGTTTCCAGAAAATCCATTCTATTTGTTTAATTAAATTTTATTTATTTTAGGAAGCCTTTTGTACATTATAATGTATCATTTCAATAACTCGGTGGCGAAGCTATTTGCAGAACGTCGTGAAAAATAGCAATTCCGCCATTTTATGAGGTAATTGAAAAGTTATCTCGAAAGCTCAACATAGGGGTTAGGTATTTTATACATTCTATACAAAGTTGGAAATAAATCGGTTAAGTGATTTTTGAGTGGCAATTAACACAGCAAATCGTATTTTTTCTAGAGACGTTCTACAAAACCATCGCTACCGAGTCGCTTGCCGATATTTCTAGTTAAAAAAATTACGGAATGTTATTGAAATGATACATTAAATCTTCGAAAGTTTTGATCAGTTCGCTTCACCCAAATCTCTAAAAAAATCGCAAAAAAGTGTTTTTTTACACTGAAACCCTAAGTTCACCCCCACCCCTTCATTAATTTGTTTGTTAAGTCATCCCATTTTTGACTTTCGTAATCTTTAATTTTTTTTTTTTTCCGAATTTTGACTTCAAAATTCGTAATCTTATCCGCCACAAAAACGCTGGTTTTCTTCTCATAGGAGTAGATCCCTTGCCAAACCATAAATCATTTTCGTGAAAACAAACTTGAATTTACCAGGAGCAGCAAATGATTCATCGTCGACCAGGACACATCCATTGAGCATAATCAGCACCTGGTCGTACAACACATGGGCTCGGATTTTGACCGCTGTTCGTTGTTTAGGGCTTGCGCTGTGTTGTTTATTTTCTCCGTAACATGGACGGAACAATTTTTGTTTCTCACAAGCTCGGGGAAAATCACATCTCAAACCGTTCGTTTTCTATTCACAAGAAAGCTTTCTTCACCAATGAAACATTCTTGCATAGGAAATTTGTTAAATGATGTTGTACCGTTTTAGATATTGTACAATATCCATTTCAAAATCGAAATTTCAGAACCACCACACCACATCGATTTCCAGATTTCGGCTGTCCTTACATAAACGATATTGTGTTTGGGCGACTGAAACTTAGTGGCATGCAAAAGTTTTTAATCTAGTGTGATAAAGAGCTTTAAGTTTTCTTTCAGAGGATTTCAACTACTTGTGAGGATAACTTACCTGCTGTGTGTGTTTGTGCTCTCATTTTTCCCACTCTTCCAATTCTACTTCCTTCCTCCTCCTTCTCATTTCCATCCGATTAGGAAAATAAAGACAAGACACGGCATGGCACATATCCCCGATTACATAAAGGGACATGCCAATATATTCTAATTCCTGATTCCTGGCCGAATGCTACTCGGACAAATTTGGTTGAATTCTATGTGATCGAATACCGCATGGTTGAATGCAATTTAGCAGCATGGGTCATTAAGCCAAATAGCATTAGTCCGAATGATATTTGGCTGAAAGGGACATGTGATCGAATATTATTTGGTCGAATGTTATTCAGTCGAATTCCGTCGGGGCCTATTACATTTAGCAGAACGCAGATATGACTATAGACGTGGGCTATAGACAGAAGTCGGCCACCCGATTTTTTAGTACTAGTGATATTTATGCTAAGCCATGCATATCATTACCATCTTTTAACGCAGGCTTAGTTTTTGGAGGTTTTAGACCTACTTGCACATTAATGTAATTTCTCTGGCCGTGTTAGGGAAAATGTGGCACTATTTCGTTCTTTACTAGGACTACAATTGATGAAATAAGTATAAATAGGCACCAATATCCTTACTTCGTCGTTAAAAAACCAATATGATAGTAAAACTGATCCGAAAACGATGGAAGGTTCGTGTTTGAACGCAACAAAACTCGAATCGAATGCCCCAATTATCGACCTGCTATTTGAGCCATTGCGTTGCACAAATATGGTGTTCATTGCTCAAACCAATAATGGCTTCCAATGCGTAAGATGATCTACATTTCTACATTTTACTATATCGATTTTGTTGGCTATTTTCGGCAAATTTAATACTAGGAGAAACAAACGTAATAAAACTGAAAGATGGACAGGCGTTCCACCCAAGTCTACCGCATGGTCGATGACAGAACATAACTGATCATCATGTTCACACATTCTTTCGATCATGTCCATATGAGTCTGCCTAGTCCTAGATTTTCGTTCTATGTTTATAACTGATTCGCTCTAGAATGCCTATCCGTTTTTCAATTTCTTTGCTTTCGTTTCTCTATAAGTATCAAACATCTCTACATTTTGACGAATTGCAGCCTTTTGTCAGTTTCGAATGCACAATTCTGAAGTTTTTTCCTCCATTTTAAAACCACCATTTTTAATTTGGCAAGTATGAAAACAGATTAGTAATTAGCAACCATGAAAACCCCCAGATCTACATTCAAATTCATGTATGTGGACTTTTTGAGAAGAAGAAAAATTAGATGGCCTACAATTTCGAAAAAAAACACAAAACCACACTTTCAAAAACCCAAACATATTCGAAATCCAATTTCAGGAATCTATAATAGCAGCAAGTTCAGATTTTCAACCATTTCATGACCAAATTCAAAACTTGGCCCACTTCTGTCTAAATTGCTCTGCTTTTTAGTTATTTTAAATATGGTAACAGAGGGTAATTTATTTTTCATTAGGGTGGCTCAAAGAGAGTTTGGTCGTATCGGTTTATAAAACATCCATATTCAAATTATTTGGCCGCTGGATTCGTTTTAGATATGAAAATTTATTAGAAAAAACCTGTTTTAATCCACCTAGTGGTGTAATTGTGACTTTCTCATTTCTCCAAACTATGGCTCGGTGGATGGTTAAGTTCAATATAATTGTGGAATTGTCTACTACATTCTTAGTGCACAGTGGCTCACCAGCCACGAACTTGTCGAGCTACGTGTCGACGGTGAAATACTTGAAACAAAAAATATCATACTTAATTAGCCTAATCAGCATTAGTTCAACATTATCTTCTTGCTAAGTAATTTTGTCATGCGAGAGTGGGTGTGTGAGAAGGGCGAAAAACCCACGAACGAACGACTCCCCAGCCTAATTTGGTATGCCTTGTGATATAATGGTGGTTTAATGATGATTGTGTTGACAGGGGTAGGGGTATGAGAGCTGGATAGAGTGGTGATCTGAGGGGTGATTTAAGGGTGGTGTGAACAGTGGCGAGGGGGGTAACCACTCTCCACACACCCCTAACTACGCCCCTGTTTAAATCCAGAAACCTTATGCCAGTAAAAAAAATTGGCCGGGATTAGGTTGACGGGTTTCAGAGTGATTGCATAAGCTTTCTGTATGAGAAAGGCAAAAATGTGCCAAAACCGTTTTTGTTTGGAGTTTGCCTCAAATCTCAACATTTCATGCACCTTGAAGACATTTGGCATCATAAATATAACTCTATTTTAAAATTTTCCTATAGTTTATAAGAAGAATGTCTGTGTGATCGCACTCTTAAACCCGTAACTCCGGAACCGTAATTCAGATCGACACAAAATTCAATAGCAGCCGATGGGTTGTACCTTTCATTTGAGACTAAGTTTGGGTAAATCAATCTAGCCGTCTCTGAGAAAAATGAGTGACATGTTTGACACATACGTACATACATACACACACATACAGACTTTTTTCCGATCTCGATTATCTGAGTCGAATGGGATTTGACACTCAGCCCTCCGGACAGGGATTATATTAACGGTTTTCAGAGATATTGCATAACTCTAAATAAATCAGTTTTTGTGCGTTGAATTCATATGTTTTCTTTTTAAATATATTAAAAATTACATTAACTGCTCATTAGGGTGGCTCAAAAATAAGTATTTTGTCTTTATGAGTCAAACTTTATTTTGAAGTTGATAGGAATAAAGTTATTAGGTAAACCGTGCAAAATAGTTTATTCAGCCTAAGTATAATATGGCCAACTACAATAAAACTATCGTTTAAATTTAATATCAGTAATGACCATTTTTTGTCATTTTGATAGCTTATAACAAATTTTCGCAAAAATAACTTAGGCTCATTTGGAAGAGAATAACCCATGCTTTCCAATCAGTATAGCGCGATCGCGGGCGTCATTGTTGTTATGCCACTATAAGTTCATGTTCAATGAAATATCATGACACAAAACTCAAAGTCTGATTCTTCAACTACAACATTATCAACGTGCAGAGTACACACATGAAGCGTGACCCGAAAAGGAGGAAAAAGAATTTCAACGAAGCTTGCCAATATGATGAATACTGTAATAATAAGTTGTAAAGAAGTGAAAATGCGGCCGACCATAAACTATGGCCATCGCCGCTTCGTGCAAAACTTTGCAGTTGCGTTCGGTTTATGAATCTCCATGTTTTCCTCTTGCAATTCGAACATTTTGACACAAGAGAAAATTTTCAAAATGGCGTAGAAATTTTTGCATGCATTAATTTCGAAAATATTTTATGTGATTATCGTATTTTCAAAAGCAAAAATATCCGAGAACAAATTAAAAGGAAGAAATAGTTCAACGCAAAAAGAATATGCATACACAATCAATTCAGTTCGGTAATTTCCACAACTGAGCGGTCAGTGAACTTTTTTCAAATGATAACTCACCAAAGTGGCTTTAATTTACTGATTTTCAGTGATATATTTCCCTAGCTTCAGCAAAACAAACGTCACTTCTACTATGATCTCGGTAAAAGCTTTGTTAACTGAGTTCCCGGCTGTGTAAAACTAGGCAAAAGGTAGGAAAAAATAGAAATTCGGTAGAACAAAATGGATGGAAAAAAATTTGTGATATTTTGTACAAAACCAAAAATTTAAGTTAAAAAATTAAATTGGAAAAAAACTGCTTTTCTGTTTTTTTTTTATTTTTTGTCAACAAATGCATTAAAAAAGAAAAGAAACATTTTAAATATCGTTACATTACGAGCATAAAAGTTTTTCTAACAATAACTTGAAACATGTTTTTAAATTTCATACTAATTGACAAAAACTATAATTTTATTATAGAATATGTTACTAGAGTTCATTTCAATTTAAAATGCTTCTAATTAAAATCCCCCAATATGTGATAGTTTTCAAAAAATTTGGAATTTCGTTTCAACAAAAATAATTTTTTCGTAAAATCATACCCTTTTTTTTAAATAATTCACGTTTCTCTATAAACAACTATCAACTATCACTTGTTTATCGAAACTAGATCACGTGAAAAGTACATTCAATTTTTGTTTGTTGTGTAGAACTGTGCAATCATTCACCAAAAATTTATGAAAAGATTAATATTTTAAGTATGGTCTTGTAATTTTTTTTTGCATAAATGCATTCTATTATTGTGTAACAATTTTCGGACTCTACAGTCAAAACAAATTTAAATAAATCCTGCCACACAATAGAATTATTATGGTAACAATTAGAATTTATTTTACATTTACAACAAAATTAAGAAATAGGAATAACAAATAGCTTCCAATCAATGAAGTTCGCACCTTGCATCTTCACTATCAAACTGTGCTGAAGCATGCCAATCTCACGATAAATGACGCAGAGTACTGACCAAAATTTCCACCGGTATTATGAAATACGATTGACAAACACTTTAATGTATTCATCAATCAATCACACAGAAAGCAAAACGTAGATGCGGATCTTCTAATGAAACAATGCTGTCGGAAGATCGGTACGCAACTTTTCACGCAGAATCGCATCGAGTTTGCAACGTTCACAATTCATTGAACAAAATGACCACGCAGTAGTGTAGATGCTAATCATTACAAGTTCTCCGCCCCATTGCAATTTTATGCATTTATAATTACCCGTTTACTACGAGCTCCTCAACCTCAGCGGGAGCTATAAAGGTAGACAGTAATGCGGTAGTGTAAATTTCATGCTATCACTGTCGGTTGTTCGGTTCTCATCCATTATCATTATAACATCTCGCCAAGTGTCAAAGCTGTCCAACACGGAGCAACACGATTCGAGTTCGTCACTTGTGTACGCATCGAGTCTCTTTCTTCTACCGGCACTGGAGGTCACCCAAAGATACTCACGTTTTTTTCGCCGTCGTTGATCGTGCAAACACACAATGTGTTTGCAGATTCGCTCCGCTTGGGCTGGTGTGTGAGTCAGATCAAGAGAGCGACTTAGAGTGGCCCCCTCACCAGCAGTGGTAATGATCATTGAGTGGTGGTTTTGTGATCGGACAAGCGCCCGCTGATAAGAGCTACCCTAAACCGAGCGCAATCGATGCGGTAGTGATCCAATCGCACATCTGTCCGCCAATCAGTGCTTATGAAGAAGAGCTTTAGCAAAGGTCGTGAAGATGTGCGATTTTTTCTGATGGCAACACAACCGTCAAACGGCAGACCTGTTGATGGTGGCTTATTATGCAATTTGTTGACTCTCGTGGGTAAGCAGCTACGATTGAGGCTTGAAATACGGATATTTCGGCTGCTAGAGCCGTGCCCGTGAAACGATTAGTCGGTCAATGGATGGAAGCTGAGCATGCCTTTCGAGTGTGTGTGCGAGTTGTTGTTTGATAGGTGGTAGAGGAATTAAATGAATTAGTAGATAAACAGAAGAGTAAGACTGAGCTGAGCACTCAGCACGATCGTATGGCGTCTGGGTTGGGAAACTTGGGAGGTCAACAGGTCGCATAATTGATTGTAGAAAGGCAGAAGCTGCCGATGTTCATGTTAATTTTAGATTGTTAATTCGAAGAGCCGAGAGTTTTGCACAAGAAATACCAAATATCAATTTCAAATATTTTCAAATGTCAATTTCTGAACAAACATGTTTGTGGTAGGAATAATTCAAGGCATGAATTAATAAATCAACCGATGATTTTTTTTCGTGTAATAGGAATTTAATCTTCATTAGAGTAATGAACTCTATTATGGGAAATTAGTTATGGAATTTACGTTTCGACTTCGTCTCATCAGAATCCGACACTAACTTAGTTAACGAACTAAGCTAGCGTCAATAGCGCTTGAAATCATGTACAACCTCCAAATATCACGAACATCGTTCAATTTTCGGTTCGAAATCGTTAATACAAATCACATATTGCTGTTGGATTATTCATGAGTAAAATTAAAAAAAAAATAATAGAGCAGAAAAATTTAATAAAAGGTATCAAATTCACGAAATTGGTAGAATAATTCAAATAAATCAAATTAAAAAAATAAATAAATCGAATTAGTTTAGCTTAAACGAAAATTCGACAATATTTAAAAAAAGTTGTAAAATAATATAATAAATTAAATTGTTTCAAACTAACAAATTGGATGAAATGAATATAGGGAATTAATGAAGAGAATTAATAAAATATATTACCTAAAAAAATTAATAAAATAAATGCATGAATAATAGGAATAAAACAAAAAATATATTTAAATAATACAATTAATAAAACAATCAAAAGGAATAATATGGACGAAATAAACTCTTTCATGCCCTACTTTTTTCTAGCACATAGAGGGTTCCAAACCCGTTTTCCTTTCTTAAACGTGTTGGAGTAAAGAAGCACGGAACACCTGTTTTGATCATGATAGATGCTTCTCTAGCAGTGCTAGAAGCTTGCCCGTTTTACCTTCCGATCCTCAGTACACATCTCCTGCAAAGTTTTCAATGGTTCAATAGGGCGGCAAGAGAAGTAGAAGACAATCTAAATTGATAACATTCATCAAATTTCAAAAATATTTTAAGCCAACGAAGATATATCAAAATATAATTATTCACCGATAACTGAAAATGCTTCAGTGGAATTCAATCAGAACAACTGCAATAACTTCAGTTCTTCTAGCTGTTAGCGCTCAAATAAGAGATAATAGAGGAATTCCACTAAGATCCGTCCGAAAATATTGAAAATCGTGACTGACAATCTTAGATTCCTACGAAATTTTACACGTTTCACCGACATGGAAGACTAAACATTTTTCACAATCAGTAAAAATTTTGTTACTCAAGAGCAATTTTTTAAAAGGTCGTAGATATTTCTACGTGTCATAATTTCAAAAAAAAATTGTTCGATTACTCTATTTTATACAGCAAAACTTTCTGAGAATGAGTTACAGGGAATGAACGTTTCTGTACGAAAAAAATATACACTGAAAAAAGTGTTGTGTCATTTTTCACACAAACAAAAAATTGTTAAATTGCAAAAAACCCATTTTTTCTGATTTTTTATATATTGTCAACAAAAACCTAAAGAGAAAAAAACATTTCGAATGTGGTTATATGATGGAGAACTTATTGTTAAAATAGTTTTTCTATCAATAACTTTATACGTGTTTTAAAATTTCATGCTAATTGACATACAAAACTGTAATTTTATTACAGAATATAATTCTTACTATCGTTTGAAAACAAAATACATTTAACAAAAATTTTCACAAATGCGATAGTTTTCGAAATATTAGGAATTTTGTTCCAACAAAAACAGATAATTCATGTGATTAGGCCCTTTTTAAAAGTTATTCTCGTTACCCCATCATAAACTATCAAAAATCTAATATTTGTCGTTTTAAAAGCGTAAAAGAAACTTTTTCAGTGTATTTAGAACAATACAAAGTTTTCCTAACAACAACTATTGACATATTTTCATAATTCATACGACTTGCATTTTCTTTTCGAATAAGATTCCAAACACCATTTTAAATCAAATTGCTCATAACAAAAAATTTCTAAAATATAGTAGTTCTTGAGATATTTTAAATTTTGTTTTAATAACACAATTCTTTTATTTTGTTACGACCTTTTCGTAAGTTATTCTCGTTTCTCCATCAACAAAAATAGGTTTTTCAAAAGGCCCATAACATTTCCTGAATCTTCTCTTTCGACATTAAGGTGATATTATAAACCATTTATTTAAATTGTTTTTGTGAAAAATGACACAATATTTTTTTTCAGTGCATGTTTTTTTTCGTAAGGGGTCGTGCATAAATGACGTAGCATCTTGGGGGGTAGGGGGGGTATAACAAATTTGTGACGAAGTGTGACGAGGGGGAGGGTAGGGTCAGAAATTGTGCGACGTAGCATGAAGTTTAAGTTTTTTTTTTGACGGGCATCAAAACCCATTAATTAGAGAAAACAGTTTAATGTTCCTCCATTCCCAAGTTGCTTTTCACGCGGTTTTTCATTTTGTAAATTTTACTGTTCGCGAAATGGCAAGCTCGCAAAGAAATGGGAAGATTTTTCATGCGGATTTAAATTGCCACATTAGCTAGCTAATATTGCTAATTAGTAGACTTATTTTGGTAGCTGAATTAAATTTTCTTTCGGATTCAATCAAAGAAAATTTAGTAATTTAGTTGAGCTTATGCTTCCTAAAATCGTTGGCAGCTGCAGGATTGTGAACTTCTCTTCATGCTTTTTGACATGTAAAATTCTAAACAAAACTATCCACACTACATTTGTCATGAAATGTACTTGCTTGTAGGCAATTTGCTGTTATAATGAAAATGTTGATAAAAGTCGTCAAACATTTTGTAAGGACATGCATTTAAAAGAATTGAAAAGCATATGTATTTTTTTATTAGGGAAATGCTACGTCATTTACAAGGGGGAGGTTAGAATTTTGTGACCAAATGCTACGAGGGGGGAGGAAGGGGTCGAAAATCGCCAGAAAAAAGCTACGTCATTTGTGTACGGCCCCTAATGAAGTATTCATTCCCTGTACCTTGTTCTCAGATATTTTTGCTGTATAAAATAGAGTCATCGAACAAAAAAAAATTGAAATTAATGCACGTAGAAGCGTCCACGCCCCTTTGAAAAATTGCTCTTGTATCAAAATATTGCTATTGCCCAAGAAAATCATGGGGATTCATAAACCGAACACAACTGCAAAGTTTCGTTCGATTTGACGATGGTCATATTTTGCAGTCGGCCCGGTTTCTCATAGTATCCCCCAATAGTCCCAATAAGTAGCATTACTTGCTTTTGTGAGCAAGTCTTGTCTAACCTCAAAGTTATAGCTGTGTGAAAACGATGTTGTTTGTAAGCAACATGGGTATGCAGAGATTAATAAAATCAATATAACGAATAGAATGAATAAAATAAACAAAATAAAAAAATTGAACATTTGAATAAAAAGAGAAAAAAATAAACGGAATAAAATTATTAAAATGAAAAATTTAACGATATTAAAAGGGTAAAAAAAATAGAATAAATTAATAAAATAAAAATAATTAATTTTCTGGATGAAATAAATAAAATGAATGACCGAAAAATAGTCAGATTATTAAAATGAACAAAGTCGATAAAATATGTGAACTAAAAAAAACGAATAAAATGCATATGAAAAACCTGTTTTAATCCACCTAGTGGTGCAATTGTGCCTTTCTCATTTATCCAAACTATGATTGAATGACTGGTTATGCTCAATATAACATTGTGGAAATGTCTATTACATTCTTATTACACTTGATGAGCATTGAGCATATATAAGTGCACGACTGTCACGAACCTGATAAGCAACACGTTGACACTGACATACTTAAAAAAATAATCTTTAAATAGCTTAATCAGTGTGAGTTCAATGTTGTCTTCGTGTTAACTTCATGGTGGAGAATGGAAGGGATATAATTGGTGGGAGGGGGAAGATGCGTCGGGAATCATCTAACTTATTTTAGTATACGGGGTGGATGAAGAGAATGCCTGTAGGAGGTTGGTCTGAGAGGGTGGGGGGGGGCGAGAGATGGGAGGGGGGTTGAGAGGTAGAAGGTGCAGGGGTATATGGAGGGTTCAACACCGCACTTCATATTACCTTCATATATACCTTCTATTTCAGACTAGGTTAGTGAAATTTGGTTCAATCATCACCGAAGTGGAAGCTTTTGATCTGGAATTTGCCCCGAATCCCGGGACTTTCGGAATTATCGATAATGGACAATACATTCCAATAATTTTTGATTCGCCATCAGTGATCTAGGGCTGTGAATAAATTTTATAAATTTAATAAATTTTTTAAATTTTATAAATTTTATAAATTTTATGACATGTATATGACATGTACATGTCATATTTATGACATGTATGTACATGTGTATGACAGTGAAGTTTCGCAGTAATAAATAATCCGAAATCTTCATGAATAGACATAAGATATTGTTTATAATGCACCATCAAATCAAACTCAACAAGTGGCTTCTGTTTTTTTTTAATTTTACAACTAGTGATGCTTTTACCATTCATGGAGCAAGACGCATAATGTTTTCATGGATAAATGTAGACTCTTAATTTTAAGTTTGTATTTACAGGAGAAATTTTCAGATTGTAGGCGTTTCGGTGGGTTTTAAGATTAAATAATTAGAAACCCACCAAGCATAATAACTTTATCACTGCGCAATGAAGAAACTTCGTTCTTAGGCGTAAGAGTTTTCCTTTAGAAAATGACAAATCGAAATTGTTATGTCCAATGGCTAAGGAATAAAAAATATGGCAAAAATCCTATGAACTGTTTTCAAATACTACAAAAAGGTGAGGTGCAGGTTTATCCATTATTTAAATATTTTTGGCTAACTTAACTCATTTGAGTTGTAATTTGCTGTAACAAAATAGTTTGTTTTTCCTCATATAGAATATTTAGCGCGCATCTCGAGGTGCTTCTACTTCGATGGGAAATAAATATTCAGATTAACCGTTCTTATCTCATCGACTATGTAACATGAGAACCAATTGGTTGTGTTTTTGAATCATAGTGTGATCTGAAGTCGTATGGAAGTTATTGACATTTAAGGAATAAATATGGTAATTAATGTCGTTGTTCTGGGCGAAAATAGCCCAAAAGCCTGGTTATGTAATTGTGATTTTCACATCCAATATAAATACTTTATTGCTTTTTTCCATTTTTATTTTGACTGCTGTGTAGTTACATTTTTCTACAAGCTTGAGATTTATAAGAAGAGAAAATAATGGAAATTTAAAAGTCATAGTACACAAGTGAGAGCAAGGATTTGAAATATACAAACCGGACAATTAGAAGTAGCTTTGTTCGTACTCTGTTGACATAATAAAATAATAGTTGAATAGCACTTTTTAACACAAGAAACTTAGTTTGTGTAGGCAGTAATGCAAATCTACATATGGGTCATTCCACGTCAGATTTACAACCAAAATTGTAATTCCTTCCAATTTTTTTTCTTGCATTCTTTAGCTAGCAATAATTGATACGTATTTTTTGTTTTGGCTGAATATGATTTTTTTAAGTTATTGGTTTTTGAACTATTGAAGTTATTTAAATTGAACATTTTTCAATCACTAATAACTCGGAAAGGATTAGATATATGGAAAAACACATTAAATAAAAAAGGTGCATTTTCAAATAAGATTACCGAAAAAACACAAAAACTTTTTTTTTGTTATATAACTGATGAAATCTGCAATTATTAGAAACAAAGTTAAAATTGGATCAAATATTTTTACTTCTTCAAATATTAAGAATCATGTTGAATATATTGTGTAAAAATTTGGAAGTGAATATTAAAATACCTTGCGCGATATTACAATTATAAACTTAACACAAAGAGTTCTACGCTAAACGCCCAGTGTTAGGCCTGTTAAAATTGATATATCTCATAAAATACTTTCATTCTGAAATTTTCACTCAAGCTTCTCGATAAAATTATAAATTATTTAAAAAAACACAAAAATAATTTTTTGGCTCAATTTAAAAAAAATCATTTGCTTCTAACATTTACAGTTACATAACAAAAAAAATATTACCAAAATATTTCCGGTGAGATCATGAGAAAACAAGACTTTTGTTATTTAATGCTTTTTCCACAAATCTAATAGTTTCTGAGTTATCAGTGATTAAAAATGTTTAAATATATAAAATTTATAAAATTTATAAAATTTATAAAATTTATAAAATTTATAAAATTTATAAAATTTATAAAATTTATAAAATTTATAAAATTTATAAAATTTATAAAATTTATAAAATTTATAAAAGTTATAAAATTTATAAAATTTATAAAATTTATAAAATTTATAAAATTTATAAAATTTATAAAATTTATAAAATTTATAAAATTTATAAAATTTATAAAATTTATAAAATTTATAAAATTTATAAAATTTATAAAATTTATAAAATTTATAAAATTTATAAAATTTATAAAATTTATAAAATTTATAAAATTTATAAAATTTATAAAATTTATAAAATTTATAAAATTTATAAAATTTATAAAATTTATAAAATTTATAAAATTTATAAAATTTATAAAATTTATAAAATTTATAAAATTTATAAAATTTATAAAATTTATAAAATTTATAAAATTTATAAAATTTATAAAATTTATAAAATTTATAAAATTTATAAAATTTATAAAATTTATAAAATTTATAAAATTTATAAAATTTATAAAATTTATGAAATTTATAAAATTTATAAAATTTATAAAATTTATAAAATTTATAAAATTTATAAAATTTATAAAATTTATAAAATTTATAAAATTTATAAAATTTATAAAATTTATAAAATTTATAAAATTTATAAAATTTATAAAATTTATAAAATTTATAAAATTTATAAAATTTATAAATTTTATAAATTTTATAAATTTTATAAATTTTATAAATTTTATAAATTTTCTAAATTTTATAAATTTTCTAAATTTTCTAAATTTTCTAAATTTTATAAATTTTATAAATTTTATAAATTTTATAAATTTTATAAATTTTATAAATTTTATAAATTTTACAAATTTTATAAATTTTATAAATTTTATAAATTTTATAAATTTTATAAATTTTATAAATTTTATAAATTTTATAAATTTTATAAATTTTATAAATTTTATAAATTTTATAAATTTTATAAATTTTATAAATTTTATAAATTTTATAAATTTTATAAATTTTATAAATTTTATAAATTTTATAAATTTTATAAATTTTATAAATTTTATAAATTTTATAAATTTTATAAATTTTATAAATTTTATAAATTTTATAAATTTTATAAATTTTATAAATTTTATAAATTTTATAAATTTTATAAATTTTATAAATTTTATAAGTTTTATAAATTTTATAAATTTTATAAATTTTATAAATTTTATAAATTTTATAAATTTTATAAATTTTATAAATTTTATAAATTTTATAAATTTTATAAATTTTATAAATTTTATAAATTTTATAAATTTTATAAATTTTATAAATTTTATAAATTTTATAAATTTTATAAATTTTATAAATTTTATAAATTTTATAAATTTTATAAATTTTATAAATTTTATAAATTTTATAAATTTTATAAATTTTATAAATTTTATAAATTTTATAAATTTTATAAATTTTATAACTTTTATAAATTTTATAAATTTTATAAATTTTATAAATTTTATAAATTTTATAAATTTTATAAATTTTATAAATTTTATAAATTTTATAAATTTTATAAATTTTATAAATTTTATAAATTTTATAAATTTTATAAATTTTATAAATTTTATAAATTTTATAAATTTTATAAATTTTATAAATTTTATAAATTTTATAAATTTTATAAATTTTATAAATTTTATAAATTTTATAAATTTTATAAATTTTATAAATTTTATAAATTTTATAAATTTTATAAATTTTATAAATTTTATAAATTTTATAAATTTTATAAATTTTATAAATTTTATAAATTTTATAAATTTTATATATTTAAACATTTTTAATCACTGATAACTCAGAAACTATTAGATTTGTGGAAAAAGCATTAAATAACAAAAGTCTTGTTTTCTCATGATCTCACCGGAAATATTTTGGTAATATTTTTTTTGTTATGTAACTGTAAATGTTAGAAGCAAATGATTTTTTTTAAATTGAGCCAAAAAATTATTTTTGTGTTTTTTTAAATAATTTATAATTTTATCGAGAAGCTTGAGTGAAAATTTCAGAATGAAAGTATTTTATGAGATATATCAATTTTAACAGGCCTAACACTGGGCGTTTAGCGTAGAACTCTTTGTGTTAAGTTTATAATTGTAATATCGCGCAAGGTATTTTAATATTCACTTCCAAATTTTTACACAATATATTCAACATGATTCTTAATATTTGAAGAAGTAAAAATATTTGATCCAATTTTAACTTTGTTTCTAATAATTGCAGATTTCATCAGTTATATAACAAAAAAAAAGTTTTTGTGTTTTTTCGGTAATCTTATTTGAAAATGCACCTTTTTTATTTAATGTGTTTTTCCATATATCTAATCCTTTCCGAGTTATTAGTGATTGAAAAATGTTCAATTTAAATAACTTCAATAGTTCAAAAACCAATAACTTAAAAAAATCATATTCAGCCAAAACAAAAAATACGTATCAATTATTGCTAGCTAAAGAATGCAAGAAAAAAAATTGGAAGGAATTACAATTTTGGTTGTAAATCTGACGTGGAATGACCCATATGTAGATTTGCATTACTGCCTACACAAACTAAGTTTCTTGTGTTAAAAAGTGCTATTCAACTATTATTTTATTATGTCAACAGAGTACGAACAAAGCTACTTCTAATTGTCCGGTTTGTATATTTCAAATCCTTGCTCTCACTTGTGTACTATGACTTTTAAATTTCCATTATTTTCTCTTCTTATAAATCTCAAGCTTGTAGAAAAATGTAACTACACAGCAGTCAAAATAAAAATGGAAAAAAGCAATAAAGTATTTATATTGGATGTGAAAATCACAATTACATAACCAGGCTTTTGGGCTATTTTCGCCCAGAACAACGACATTAATTACCATATTTATTCCTTAAATGTCAATAACTTCCATACGACTTCAGATCACACTATGATTCAAAAACACAACCAATTGGTTCTCATGTTACATAGTCGATGAGATAAGAACGGTTAATCTGAATATTTATTTCCCATCGAAGTAGAAGCACCTCGAGATGCGCGCTAAATATTCTATATGAGGAAAAACAAACTATTTTGTTACAGCAAATTACAACTCAAATGAGTTAAGTTAGCCAAAAATATTTAAATAATGGATAAACCTGCACCTCACCTTTTTGTAGTATTTGAAAACAGTTCATAGGATTTTTGCCATATTTTTTATTCCTTAGCCATTGGACATAACAATTTCGATTTGTCATTTTCTAAAGGAAAACTCTTACGCCTAAGAACGAAGTTTCTTCATTGCGCAGTGATAAAGTTATTATGCTTGGTGGGTTTCTAATTATTTAATCTTAAAACCCACCGAAACGCCTACAATCTGAAAATTTCTCCTGTAAATACAAACTTAAAATTAAGAGTCTACATTTATCCATGAAAACATTATGCGTCTTGCTCCATGAATGGTAAAAGCATCACTAGTTGTAAAATTAAAAAAAACAGAAGCCACTTGTTGAGTTTGATTTGATGGTGCATTATAAACAATATCTTATGTCTATTCATGAAGATTTCGGATTATTTATTACTGCGAAACTTCACTGTCATACACACTTAAATTTTTCTGCCGAATCTCAGCTTTTTCTGCATCATTTGCCGAAATTTCAACAGCTGAGATCTCGGCCAACAATTTTTTTGCTGAGATATCAGTAAAAGTGACGTTTGATAACTGAGACTCGGATAATATTTCGCCGAAAATTAGTAAACAAATGTCACTTCGCTGAGATATCAGTTCCCTACTTTGCTGACTACACGGCTGTTGGAAAATTACCGAACTGAAAAGAGTGTGTAACTCATAAAGCGAACGATTCTAATACCAAATGCAAACTTCAGCCCTATCCAAACAATGTGTCATCGAAAGGTATCATTTTCGTACAAACGTACTCACCACAAGCACCAACGAAGGAATTCCCATCGCTACCGGAAAGTTCACAACGCTTTTCCGCTTATTTTCTTCGTCCGCCGATTGCTTCTTGTCGCAGTTTGTAAGTGGCGACGTTTTTTTCTCCCAGAGTTGGTTGAAAGCCGAGAAACTTGGCGGTACGGCCGAAGAACGTCGTTTATGTTGCTGTAGCGAGTTGTTGGTACCAGCAAACATATGCACACACACAGTCAATTGTATTGTTTACTTGTTCATTAGAACTGCACTTCAAACGACGAATCGGTAGGTCTTCATTTCATGCCTACACTCAATTCGCCGGATTAGGCTGGCTGATCTCTCGAAGACTTTTAACGCGCCTGCACAATATTTCTGCACTTGATTGCCTGTTAGCAACGTTCCGAAGCTGTCGAACCGATGCGCACGCCTTGAAACACGCCGCGTCGACACGCTTAGAATGAAGGAAATGCTGCAATCTTCACACAAAAAAACTCTTAGTCGAGGGGCACACTTAACTGCTCTGACAGCGGGGCGAACGAAAAACAATTAAATATGCAATATATAATAGAAAGATTAAAATGGAATAGAATGGGACTCTGCGATGAACTATGATTTGATTCCTCTCTGAAACATCCACGACGAATGTGGCATTCGCCGTCAATTGGAAGGGTAAATAAATAGTGACAGAATAAACAGTTTTCTGCGGCGCCCACAGTTCACATTTTGAGTTGAAATCGAGAAGCTCTAGCGAATGTGCGTCACCTGCTCTATGCCTTCAATGGCAAGTGCCTGTTCAATTGATGTTCCGGTTTTAGATTTATTGTAATTTATGCACAATGTACACCGATAGCCGAAAAGTTCAAGTTCGAAAAATACCAATACACCAGATTCGGAGCAAAATAATTTAGATCACTTGCTGGAATTGTTAAAAATAATCTAGATCACTTGCTGGAAATGTTCAAGTTCCAAGAACCCAACTGAATCCACCAGGAACTCCTGAACGAATTTACACTACTTAAGAACGACCCTCACCGATCGAGCACCTCCAAATAACTGACAGGAGAATTTAGCATAAACTTCATTTTAAATGCGGCATTTCAACGACTCGCGTGGCTCACGGACAGTTTGCAGCACAACGACGACGCCGTCGGCGGCGCTGCTGCGCATCTCGTGGTTCTCTCACGTAAAAACAAAAATGCAAGTTGCACGCTGGATGGTGGAGAACTCACTAGCACGAGAGCCGGTGGCATCGCGACGCCACCGGCAGCATCCCACGTTCCCGCAATCATGTGTATAGACAGATCAAAACAAAATTGATAGTAGAACATAGTGCTGTTTGTTTATGCATTAACGGTGAGTTCCACCGAACACGATCGGGAGCTACGATCGAGCACGTGGCGTTGGTGATGTTTTCAGAGCAAACAAACATGCGACAGAGCAAACAAATCACAGAGAGAGAGACGGCCGAGATACGCGATGCTTTTTGACGATCATTTGATAGAATCATTGAACTTTGTCTGACGGGAACCAGCAAAAGGATTCAGACTATAAAAGGGATATCGAGAGGGATGAGCGTCATTCTAGATGATTCAGTGACGGGATGCATACATTTCGAACTATGCAGCATGTTGGATTAAAATGATATGTCTTTTGACTGTTCGATTTGAGAATCTCCAATTATGATCCAAACCGGACATTCCTGAATTGAATTTATTCGTTATGAGGGATTTAGCACACAAAAAGTTATCTTCGAACTTTTTTTAGAATTTCTTTCGTAAACGCAACTCACAAAATTAAATGACAATTTAATTTCATACTATTTTTAACAAATAGGTAAGTATTGTTATATTTACACAGGTGATCCACGTAAAGGTCTAAAGATTCGGATTCTGATGAGCTGTTTCTGACTATGCAATGACTTTTCGCAATGCAGAAGTTAAGATCTCATTATTCCCCCTCCTTTCAGCGATTGTATCCTTCGATGGCTAATTCATCGAACGAGGTCAAGGATTTAATCACTGTTCTACAGTGGAATTGCAGAAGCATTATCCCGAAAATCGATTCGTTTAAAATCTTACTAAATAATTTGAAATGCGATGCATTTGCCCTATGCGAGACATGGCTCACTTCAGAAATAACCCTACACTTCCACGATTTTAATATTATTCGCTTGGATCGAGAAGACTCTTACGGAGGAGTACTTTTGGGGATCAAAAAGTGCTATTCTTTCAATCGGATCGACCTCCCCTCGACACCAGGCATTGAAGTTGTCGCTTGCCAAACCAGAATTAAAGGCAAAGAACTTTGCATTGCTTCCACCTACATCCCCCCTAGAGCCTCAGTTAGCCACCGACGGCTTTGCGATATTGCGGAACTCCTCCCCGCACCGAGGCTAGTTTTAGGTGACTTTAACTCCCACGGCACGGCATGGGGTTGCCTTCATGACGATAATCGATCTACCCTACTCCATGAGCTTTGCGACAACTTCAATATGACTATTTTGAATACGGGTGAAATGACACGGATTCCTGCCCCTCCAGCGCGTCCGAGCGCCTTAGACCTGTCCCTCTGCTCGACATCGCTGCGGTTAGATTGCATGTGGAAGGTAGTCTCTGATCCCCACGGCAGCGACCATCTGCCAATCGTAATTAATATTGCTAACGGTTCAGGGCCACCGAATACAATCAATGTTTCGTATGACCTCACACGAAATATTGATTGGAAGAGCTACGCGTCCGCGATATCCGAAAAAGTAGAATCGACACAAGAGCTTCCTCCGGAGGAAGAGTACGGGTTCCTGGCTGGCTTGATTCTCGATACCGCGATTCAAGCTCAGACTAAACGCGTACCAGACGCGAATTCACGCGGGCGTCCTCCCAATCCATGGTGGGACAAAGAGTGCTCAGACGTGTACGCGGAGAAGGCCGCTGCGTATAAGACCTTCCGGGACGACGGGCTGCCAGCTAGCTACCGACAGTACGCGATGGCGGAAACGCGCATGAAGAGTTTGATAAAAGCCAAAAAACGTAGCTACTGGCGCCGGTTCGTCGACGGACTAACGAGAGAAACATCGATGAGCACCCTTTGGAGTACGGCCCGGCGCTTACGAAACCGAAACAGTACCAATGAGAGCGTGGAATATTCAAACCGTTGGATATTCGATTTTGCCAAGAAGATTTGTCCGGATTCCGCCCCGGCACAGAAGATCTACCGCGCCGCGTCCCCTCACAATAACGCGAACGAAACACCGTTTTCGATGGTGGAGTTCTCACTTGCTCTCTTATCATGTAACAATAAAGCCCCAGGGCCAGACAGAATCAAATTTAACTTGTTAAAGAATCTGCCAGACTCTGCCAAGAGACGCTTGTTGAATTTATTTAATAAGTTTCTTGAGGGTAATATTGTCCCTCATGACTGGAGGCAAGTGAAGGTCATTGCCATTAAAAAACCAGGAAAACCAGCCTCCGACCACAACTCGTATCGACCGATTGCGATGCTGTCCTGTATCCGAAAGTTGTTCGAGAAAATGATCTTGTTTCGCCTTGATAATTGGGTTGAAGCAAATGGCTTACTGTCAGATACACAATTTGGTTTCCGCAAAGGCAAAGGGACGAACGATTGTCTTGCGTTGCTCTCAACAGAAATTCAAATGGCTTATGCTAGCAAAGAGCAGATGGCATCAGTTTTCCTAGATATAAAGGGGGCTTTTGACTCAGTTTCTATCAAAATTCTTTCTGAGAAGCTGCACCAGCATGGTCTTTCACCGACTCTAAACAACTTTTTGCTAAACTTGCTGTCTGAAAAACATATGCATTTTTCGCATGGTGATTTATCGACATCACGAATTAGCTACATGGGTCTTCCCCAGGGCTCATGTCTAAGCCCCCTTCTCTATAACTTTTACGTGAATGACATTGACGAATGTCTTGTCAATTCCTGCACGCTAAGGCAGCTTGCAGATGACGGTGTGGTCTCTATTACAGGTCCCAAAGCCGTCGATCTGCAAGGACCATTGCAAGATACCTTGGACAATTTGTCTGCTTGGGCCCTCCAGCTAGGTATCGAGTTCTCCACGGAGAAAACTGAGCTAGTCGTATTTTCAAGGAAGCGTGAACCAGCGCAACTACAGCTTCAATTAATGGGTCAAACTATTGCTCAGGTTTCAACTTTCAAATATCTCGGGGTCTGGTTCGACTCTAAAGGAACCTGGGGATGTCACATTAGGTATCTGAAACAGAAGTGCCAGCAAAGGATCAACTTTCTCCGTACAATAACCGGAACATGGTAGGGTGCCCACCCAGGAGACCTGATCAGGCTGTACCAAACAACAATATTGTCGGTGATGGAGTACGGGAGTTTCTGTTTCCGCTCCGCTGCGAACATACATTTCATCAAACTAGAGCGAATCCAATATTGTTGTTTGCGTATTGCTTTGGGTTGTATGCACTCGACACATACGATGAGTTTAGAAGTGCTGGCGGGCGTCCTTCCGCTGAAAAATCGATTTTGGGAACTCTCCTATCGATTACTCATCCGATGCGATATCTTGAACCCGTTAGTAATTGCAAATTTCGAAAGGCTTATCGAGCTCAATTCTCAAACCCGATTTATGTCCTTGTACTTCGATTACATGGCACAAAATATCAATCCTTCTTCATACTATCCCAACCGTGTCAATCTCTTTCATGCTTCTGATTCAACTGTTTTCTTTGACACATCCATGAAAGACGAGATTCGTGGAATCCCGGATCACAAACGCCCGCAAGTGATCCCAAGCATCTTTCATAGTAAATTTCGAGAAGTCGACTGCAACAAGATGTTTTACACCGACGGGTCAAGCCTCGACGGCTCCACTGGCTTCGGTATATTCAATCAAAACCTCACCGCCTCATTCAAACTCAATGATCCTGCTTCAGTTTACGTCGCAGAACTTGCTGCTATTCAGTATACCCTTGGGATCATTGATACTTTGCCCACCGATCATTACTTTATTGTCTCGGATAGCCTCAGCTCAATCGAGGCTCTCCGTTCAATGAAACCTAGAAAGCACATTCCATATTTTCTGGGGAAAATCTGGGAGCGCCTGCGTGCTTTGTCTGCAAGATCGTACAAGATTACCTTAGTTTGGGTTCCCTCGCATTGCTCCATTCCAGGTAATGAAGAAGCGGACTCTTTAGCTAAGGCGGGCGCTTTGCAAGGTGACATATATGAAAGACCAATTAGCTTCAGCGAATTTTTCAGTATTACTCATCAGAGAACCCTCGAAAGTTGGCAAACATCATGGAGCAATGGTGAACTGGGAAGGTGGCTACATTCGATAATCCCTAAGGTATCGACGAAACCTTGGTTCAGAGGGATGGATGTGGGTCGGGATTTCATTCGCGTGATGTCTCGGCTCATGTCCAATCACTACACGCTGGACGCACATCTCCGGCGTATTGGGCTCGTGGATAGCGGTATCTGCGCTTGTGGCAACGGTTATCACGAAATCGAACATGTTGTCTGGGCATGCGCCGAGTACTGTTCTGCCAGATCTCAACTATTCGATTCCCTTCGGGCCCGAGGAAGATCACCCAATGTCCCGGTTCGAGATGTACTAGCAAGCCGCGATATTCTCTACATGTCCCTTATATACACGTTCCTCAAAACCATCAATATCCAAATTTAAATGCCCCTATCTTTTCTCTTATCATTCCCAGAAGTGCCCTCTTCCGCTTACCGTACCCCAACGATGGTTTGATACGACTCCAAGACGAGACAAAACATCTGTCGAATGAACCAACAACATGAGATCTACAGTACAACATCACACGCGCAGCGCGGTGTGTTCCCGATCCGTATCTGAGCCGTACTACGAAATCGTCTGGAGGAACCCCTGCCGGCTCGAGGAAAACCGCCCGGCGTCCCAATACTTGATACATCCGTTCGAATCTGTAATCCTGGCCGTTGATTCCTGATGCTGGAAACTGAAGTTTATATCCCCCCCCCGTTCAGTCTTGTCCACCCTCTCTCCCATGTCTCTGATACACAGATGTATGTCTTTACCCCCTTCTCCCCTTGAATATCTTCCCAAAACTTATGTGCCCCCCTATCTTCTAGTGTTAGTTGATCAATCCATTCGAATCTGTAATCCTGGCCGTTAATTCCTGATGCCGGAAACTGAAAGTTTATATCTCACCCCCCCCCCCCCTTCAGCCTTGTCCACCCACCCTCACATGTCTCTGATACACAGATGTATGACTTCACCCCCTTCTCCCCTTGAATATCTTCCCAAAATTTATGTGCCCCCCTATCTTCTAGTTTTAGTTGAACAATATTTAATCTCGTTAAGAAATGCGCAACAGTACCACTACTTTAAAATAGTCCTAATTAATTCCCCTTAATCTTGAACCACTCTTTCTAGTTATCTCTAGTTAATAAGCTTGTAAAATGTTCCGCTTAGTTAATAATTATTTTTTCTACAATCTCCCTTCTAAAAATCATAAAGTGAATTACTATACAAAGAACACACAAATGACCCGTCCCCCAAATCTTACGAATATTATATTATACCCTCTTTTATATGTATAAGTTAGCTGTAGTTTTTTTTTTTAGTTTTATTATATAAAACAAAATAATATTGAAATGTGTATCCCCCTAGTTTTAAGAAATTCAAAATGTAAAACAATGAAAAAATGGCACCTTTAAGCTAACGCATACGTGCCTTATCAAATAAACAAATTGAAAAAAAAAAAAGATCTCATTATCATCATTATCGCGGCCGAACAATCCGGGTGCTCCAAAACATCTTCCTTGATTGCATACAATCAGTGAGCACGGCGTTTTTGCAGTATCTTTATTTAATCTTTCTTTCGAAATTCGCGCTACATGTCCAGCCCACTATAGCCTATTGAATTGAACGAAAATTTCTTCCCTCAAAAACAACGAGCCCTCGATAGTCTTCTTACTTCAACACCCATGCACCATGGCTGCGCAGAGCTGCAGGGACTATCAGCGATTTGTATAGAGCAAGTTCTGTGCGCATCTGTTGGTTACGAGACTTTAGCTGACTACGCCAACCATTAAAAATCTTATTTTCAACACACCTTTTTACTTCACAGGCAACCTTGCTATCAGATAGATGAGGTCGTCGACAACGTACCACCTCAGAACTAACGACAATGGATCCCAATAATGAATCTCGAAAACCTTGCCCTTATCACATTACGCATCAAATTAAAGACAAACAGGTGCGTCACACGATTGACAATTCGTTGTAATTCTGTGATGGCTGCATTCGCTGTGTGGTAGAACCGCCGAAGAGTAGCAAAAGAATATTGCTGTGCAACGCCCTAGTTCTAGCTTGGACATTTACTCGTTCGATCAAGGCTGGAGAATCGATGTGCGCTGACAACAGATCGGCGACAACTAGAGATCTTGCTGTGTTCTTGCGATGCTGGAGGGTGTCCAGTTGAATTAGTTGGATGCGACTCTCGTAGCTAGGTAGTCGAAAACGATCCCGTCTGCATAGATGTCTCAGAGCGAATCGAATAAACTTTCGTTGGATATAGTGCGAGCTCCAAATCGTCGAGCAATACTCGAGAGATGACCTTTTAGGGAGCAGTATAGACTCTTTAGACAGTATATACCCGTGAATGATTCGACAGCACGGAAGATGAATCCCAGGTTTCGTGAAGCCCGGTCAATAAAATATGAGCCGTGTTGTTTGTAATCGAACATCACTCCAAGATCCTTCACGGAACATTTCTAAGAGATTGTAGTTGAGATTAATAGATTCTCTTTTCCTCGAGAAGGTGATTGCAGAGCATTTTGCGGGATTTAGAATCATTCGATTATCAATACACCTATCGCTAAAGACATCGAATTGTTTCTGCAGGATGTGAGCGTCTGCCAAAGTCTTGATACAGTTGAGTATCTTGTCGTCATCGGCGTACGACAAGCCTGGTCCACTGAATCTGTAATTCACATCATTGAAGTAAAGTAGAAAGAAGGGTGGTCCGAGATGGCTTCCCTGTGGAATGCCAAACGTAGCTGCAAATATTTCAGAGTGGTCGTTGCCGTTGTATGACTGAAACCAACGGAGAAGTGATCCATTGAACCCAAGTTTAGCTAATTTGACGATGGCGATATCGTGGTTGATTCTGTCAAAAGCGGCGGACAGATCGGTGTAGATAGCATCGGTTTGCAAGCCATCTTCATAACTCTCAGAGATGAAAGAAGTGAACGACACTACACTCGTCGTAGTCGATCGGCTAGGCATGAATCCATGTTGGTCCTCTGAGATATATTGCTTGCAGTTAAAAAACTCCGACTCCAACACAACTAATTCGAAAAGCTTCGTTACAGCGCACGGTGCAGAAATTTCGCGATAATTTTCTGCGTTCTTCTTATTTCCTTTCATATGAACTGGAAACACAAAAGCTAAATTCCACAACGATGGAAACGTAGCGGTGGCAAGCAATAACTCGAATAACCGACGAAGTGGTTCACAATAGATTAGAGAGTCATCTTGTTTCAAGCTAACTCACATCACAAACGAGTCGAATGTCTCTCCGGCTATTTTGACGCTTAATTCTGACCCACCGAGCGTCATACGAATCACTTTTATCAGTTTTGTCGGAAATCCCTGCTCAAACAGTACCTGCCACCGTTCGTTTCGTTCCACTGAATGTTACGTTGCCATGAAATCCACAAATAGATAAGTTCACAAATTGTATTCCCGAATTTAACCCAAGTTTTTCGCAGAGTAAATATCTACTACCCTTTAGTCGTTCCCATGTTTCTTACGTCTTTGGTACTCAGCATCAAACCAGCCATTCCACAGGTTTCCAGGGGGGGATACCCAATATTTTTGTGGCTGTTATTTTTAAGATGTGAAACTTAAAATTTGCCATCACATTGGCTCATTGAGTTCATTATAGTACTAAGTTAAACGGAAGTCACAGATCAAGCAAAAATGTTTTTATGCACAAATGCGGCCTCTACAAAGAATGGCAGTAGATCAAAAGAAAAGAAAACTGATTCCGAATATTCCCGGAACGAGATTGACAAGTAAATGGTGGAGATCGGTGTGCGATGCCATTCTAAATTACAAGATACTTTCTTCGAAATGGACGACCCTAACAATATAAAAATTTTCTAAATGGACCTGGTGAGCAGATATTGGGTATAAATATTCGGCGCCATTTTAAAATCCAAGATCTCAACCGGCGGTTCAGCAATAGTCTCGATAAACTTTAACATTGTGGTTGTTTTTTGAACAGGTTTGACGAGTAAATGACAGAAATCAATGTTTGACGCCATTTTTAAATCCAAGATGGTTGCATGTTGCCATAGCAAAATGCTCTCTAAACCTTCCAATATGAGCATCTTAGTGATGGAGTGTAAATTAAGGAAATCCACGAATAAAGCCATTTCAAAATCCAAGTTGGTAACACTTTACTTCAGATAGCTTAATTAGAAGTCAATTTTTTAGAACTTTTGGAATCCATTTAGAAATTACCCGATATGAAGAATTTTGCTCAACCGAAAGTATTGCTCTAATATTTCAAAATTTTCTTAAGATATCGTCTTCTAGTTAACTTCGTTCCCAAAAAATCCCATATCGTTAGGGTTATAGAGAATTTAATTTCGCCATCTTGGTTTTTGAATTGGCGTAAGGCATTTCCTTATGGCATGTACTGGTCAACCCAATTCAAAATATACCTATATCATTTATATTATTTTACTCAACAGTAAGTCGCCAGCTCAGATGTTTAAATAGCGTTAGACATTGATTACCGACATCTAGTCAACCTTCTCGTTCCGAAAATGACCGAGCCATATTTCAAGAATTGCAGAGAATTTTACTCAACAGGAAGTCGCTATTTAATATGCCGCGAAATATCGATTTCTGTCATTTACGCATCAATCTAATTCCGAAAATTATTGTGAAGGTCATAGAAAAATTTGGTCATCGTAAACTTTAAAGTCACCATTCCGAAAGTACCTATATTATCAGGGTTATAAATTTTTTTGCTGAACTAGGATATTGAAATGGCGTCAGCCAACGATTTCCGTCTTCTACTAATCAACCTCATTTTGGAAATATCGCGCCATTTTGCATTTTTAAATGACGTCAGACATCGATTTCTGTCAAATAACCATCAACCACATTCCGGAAATACCAAACTTTTATTAATAATTGCTCAAGCAGAGAATATGTTGAATTGCATACATCTTCATTCTGTGCTGTATTCATTCAATTTTTTACTTAATAGGTTCGCGTGAATTTGATAGCAGAGCAGGTTCAGAGCCTGATAACGTTTCTTTTGAACATGTATCCGGAGAAAAATCTTTGTGTCATCGACAGTGTTTGTTTTGATATCCCTTTGACTTGAAATTAAAATCGTTCTGTAGAATGCTTGCGTTAATATAAGACTAATTCTAAATCAACGAGTTGCAGAAACAACAGTTTGCCATCACTGGTGAGAGCATTAACATTTCATTCAACAAAATTGAAACACCCTATTACCAAGCACCAAAGACATCCGTTACGATACTCGGTGTACTTTCTACTTCCGTCCAAGCAAGATGACTAAAACAGTTTAGTTAAACGATCAAACCTTCTTATGGTGAATTATTTTCTGGATGCGAAAATAGATCTGAGGCATTCGGAAGTTACCTATATCCAGTTCCATCACCTATGCCATTCAATACTGATATCGTTCATCAGGTTAGATCAGGCAGAAAGCTTCGTTTTGCAGAACAATCTGAAACATGTGATTGAAAGTAAAAGCGATGAAAGAAAGCTTCCCGTATATGTTGCGAATGACAGAATTGAGGTACGACTATACGATCTGTTACCGTACAACCAGATATTGGAAAGAGCTCCTTCTCCGGTATTACTGCATTTTTGTGGTTTGTTCGTAAATTATGCAACACTTTTATTGGGGCGGAGGGTTTGTTACATGTGGAGACATAGGAAAGGGGAGGAGTAAGCTAGAACGTAACATGTTTTTACTGAAGAAAAAAATCAAGAAACTTTTACTTACTGGAGAAGGGAGGATAAAGAAATGTGTGATAAATTGTCACATGGGAGATGAGGAATCAAATTTAGGCTATTTTTACGTTAGTTACCAAGGATGCGGGTTAGGGCATTGCAAAAAAAAATTTTTTTTGAATTCTCAAAGGCCCCCCTTCTTATATTGTGACAAATGTCAAAGTAAGCTCAGATGCCAAATTTCACATCATTTGGACAATTTTAGACCCCCGCCCACTTCGCTTGAAATTTTTTGAAATTGGTACTATGGGAAAATATGGAGGAAAAATACATTAAATGCTATAACTTTTGAAGTAGCAATCAGAAAATTACAATTTATACCTCTTTTGGAAGGAAATAATCTAAGTATTTGAATGAAGGTATATTTGTTTCTTGAAAAATACGGGAAAGTGGGTACTGGGTCATTTTGGCCCCAAAATCCCCTATTTTTAATGATTTTTCTGCTCCGTGAAGCAAATCATACATATTTTGTAGTTTTTCTAATGTGAAAAAATCTCAGAAATCGAACGGAACCCTTTTGACTTTAGTTCGAATACGAGAAGTTGGGGTTATAGGGCTTTTTGTCAGTCATATTAAATTTTATCATTTTCTCATGTATATATCTCCATTATTCTTCAATCAATTTTCATAAAATGTAACTTATAGCAATTCTTTCTACAAAGCTAAACAATTTAAAACTCACGAAACTACAATAGCGAGAAAGCTAACAAAAAAACTTACAGGATACATTCTTGACCCGTAAGTACAAGAGGCATGGAAGCAAATCTGATCGCGAGCACCAAGTCAGTCTTAACGATGATAGCTTTGACGTGATGATAATCTTCGTACTAATAGTAAATGTACGGTCTTAGGAGGTAAAAGGTTTGTTTTCTAATAGCACTATAAATTGTCTACGCTACGCGACGAAATCAGTAAACAAAACTATTAGCTTTTACTTTCAAGATTACGCCGGATTTTGTAGCTAAATACCACAAATAACTAAATCTTCAAAGTCTACTCTAACTCGGTGGCTGTAAGTACACAGAGCTAAATAAAACAGTGTTTTGATTGTCTCTATATAGTGCGATGGCAAAGAAAACAACCAGAGAAAAGCAAGTGCAGGGGCGGACCCAGAAAATAATTTCGGGAGGGGTCCGAATTTTCGATTTTAAAATGAAAATTATACATATTACACCTCTTATTTAATGAATACCAGTTCCGCTGGTGAATTTTTCTTTGGAATGATTTTGAGTTTGAAACTAATATAAAATTTAAACTCATTTTAAAAATTTTAACAAATAAAATAATTTGGGAGGGGGTCCGGACCCTCAAGACCCTCCCCCTGGATCCGCCACTGAGCAAGTGTATTTTATGTTTTAAGTCTTCATTCAGCACAGATAATGCTGGGGGTAGTCCATCATAATAAGCACTAAGCACTCTCTTGAGCGACTTTTATCTCCAAACCAACGGCCATCATAATCAGCGGATAATCAAACGACAAAGACAGTGAATACAGAACTGAATGACAAGAAAAAATTACCCATATCGGTTCACAACTTAGTCCAACGCTGCTCAACCTTTTTCATATCTACTTTTTTGAACTTTTTTCGGCACACTCCTAAATCAACTAGTAATTAGCTCTAAAACCATATACCAAATAAGAGCTTTTACCTATAGCTCTAGTCTACTCAAAAGAGTTTAGAAGTTTCGATGGTGAAATATATGGAAAATCGGAAATAAAAAATCAAAATTCAATAAAAACTCCCACAGAATGATGAGAGATTATTGAACAAAGTTATTTAACTTCGAAGCTAAATATATTTTTTTTAAATGTCCTATTCTAAGCTTGTGCGAGAAAGAGGGCAGCATATAAGATTGTATTAGAATATATTTGCACCACAAAGTCGGATCAATTTGCAGTCTTCTGCAATGTTGATCCTTTCCTCTTCAGTTATACATCTGAGAATTTTAGGATACATGAGATGATGCTGGCATTTTTTACTAAATTTGTTTCCATTGCCGATATTTCATATATTTTTACATACATACTTAACCCTTTCATGCCCAACTTTTTTCTAGTGCATGTAGGGTTTCAAAACTATTTTTCCTTGATTACGGTGGGGTCTAGAAACACGAAAGCCTATTTTCATAAAGATAGGTGCTTCCATGGCAGTGCTAGAAGCTGGTCAATTTTTACCTTCTAATGCTCAATACAACTCTCCTAGAATAATTACAATAGTCCAATTATGTGGAAAACGTAGCCAACGACAGTCTAAATTCATAAGTTTTATCAGTTTTCAATAATATTGCACCATAACGAAGATATATGAAAAAATCATTTTCCGTCGTCAACGTAGACTGTTCCTGGCAGCACTGCTCCATCGGAATCCAATCAGACTAATTGCAATAACTTCAGTTCTAGAGCTGATCCTTGCAACTGTTAGTACTCACATGAAAGGCAATAATCACATTAATGAGCCTTACTTGTTTTTGTGAGTAAATCTCGTCCCAATCAAAAGTTATAGCTGTTTAAAAACGTTGTTGTCCACAAACAACATGGGCATGAATGGGTTAAAAATTCTTGTGAGTAAATCAGAAGCATCTGAACAAGGTTGTATTTGGAATGGGGTTTCTGGAGCCAATTACTATTCGATTGTGTGGTGTTCCAAAAAAAGTCAAATTTCGTGCCGTGCATTCGTTTAGTTGAATTATGATTCCATTATTCCGTCTTACTTCATTTGTCTTTCTTGCTTTTGTCAATGGAGTATCGAACGATATTAAAACACTGAAAAGTACTCGAATGATTGTCAAAATACTTGGGACGTTTTATAATGGAAGCAATCCTGATTCTCATTTAGACTACATGTAATACCTTTTCCAATGCGCTCTTTTATCAATGCCATTTTTGAAAGAGACCATAAACACTATTTAAATTCATTTCGCAAAAATCAAGTTCTCAGATCGCCTAGAAAAAATAGAAACCATTCCTCTTTAAAGTAGTATTTTATTCGCTATATTATAGGCTTTTTCTGATTGATTCCACGGCCTTCTCATAGAACGCCGAGCATGCCAGATACTAAATAACTAAACTTGATACATCAATCAAATAGGTCACCAACTTCTTACAACTTCATCACTAGCCAGCAAACAAAAAGTTTTCAGTAGGTTCTGCAGTCGTGACGCCAGATTAATCACCTTGCAGATGTTGTCGATTAATTAACGCTGTCCTATTAGTCTTCGCTATCAATCCCAATCCACCGACTCGGCCGGTGAGGACCCAACCGACTGCACCCAGAACGCCCTTTTCCGTTCTGAGAACTACCTCCTCTGTTGTCTGGTTTCACGTTTAGTCGGATCTCTGCACAGCGCGCGCTTGTCTCTCGCCCATCGTGATGCGCGGAAAGCTTGTCGAATGGGAAATTCCACGTTTCAACGGGCATCTTTCCGCACACCGGGTGTCTTAGTGCGATTTAAATGAGATAATTTGTAGAAAAAATTACCACCGTCGCAAAAATTAAGGGTTCTGGCGGGCGATGGGTCATCGCTTCTGGTCGTTCGTAATTGAGCTATTAGTTGAACTGCTGGTGTTCGCGTCTGCCGATGTTGACGTTTCACGTCACTATAGCTTCCCAGCAGAGGGGCCCGTCACGCAATCGATTCGTGAGGCGAGATCTGGAATTTGTCACCGGTAGAGTGACCCCCGGTTCCGCTGGCCTTGATTAAGTGCGACTTGTTGTGTATCATAGCGCCATTAAGTGGTAATTTTATTGCTTAACAATTGATATGCGCTCGTTAATGTCGTTTTGAGCGATTATAGTAATGTTAATAACAGTGCTAAAGGCATTTAGCGGATGCTTTGACATCGAGAATGGTCATTAATTTAACTTTGTGTCTCTATTCAATTAGATTTTAAGAGAAAAGTATACAACGTAATAAAAATCTAATAAAAATATATTAGAGCTGAGCTATAAAAATGCAACTTGTCTGATTGAAAGATGGTATTAATATGGTCTGCTTATCGAAACAGATGTGTTTTGTATACTTTTATGTTGGTAATATAATTTTCTCAATTCGCTCGAATTAAAGTATTACATTTGTTATAAAAGAAAGTTATAGAAACCGCTCAAACTCTGAAGAACTTATCCGAGGCCCTAACAGATGAAGTTTATTAATCAATCGAATCAACTCGCCGAATTGGAACAATATCTATGTATGTGAAATCAGGAATCAATATATATTGACTCGCATGGCAGGTTCCCCATGTTAATCGGAAATCAGTACCTTGCCATGTCGTCTCATCACATTCTTTTTGGGAAGGGAATGGGGGTTAAAGAAGAAAGGTACACAAAACAATCACAACACAAAACAATAAACAGCTTGCATTATTCACTCTCGAAGGAATAATGAACCCTACTGATTAAGCCTTCAGCTTTTTACTACACTGAGTTAAAAAGAATAGCATATCCTTCAGTTGTGGCTCTCTATAAAGGGTATCAGACATCAAATTGCATCACGGAAAAACGCTGTAGAAAATTACCTAGATCCTTTTTAAACCATCAGACAACCCATTAGTAAGTTTTTGTAAGCATATTTATGTCATTCAAATTCAATGCCATAACCGTACGCTCGCACCTTACGCTTAACTCCACTCATTAGGTTCTGTATAACATCTGGCTGCAGTTTCTTCTGTGCGTAAACCCACTTTTTCTTCATATCTTCCTCAAATATGACCTCCGATTTTAGAACTTTCTATTGAAAATAACAGTTTTGTAATTATAATTTAGAAAATGTTTAAGTGCTGATTTAAGGTAAAAGTGAAGGCGCCTTTCTGGAAGTACTGAAGAAGCGAGTAGCATACGATAGGCGGCCTGTTGCAGGAACAGTAGGATGGCTTAGTGTAGTACCGTATGAAGCCGTTTGAATTGAAAAATATTGTATACTCCAGATTTGTTGCCGGCGAGCCCGTTCTGCTTTTATTTTGTATCTTTCTTTGTTGGATATTGTTGTTCGTTTTTTACATTTCAATGAAAACCATCCTGTGAGGTGGTGATAGAAAAGGAGGAAGCAAATTTTCATATGTCGTGGTTTTCATCAATGAAAAAAAAGTTTAGAATAACACTAGATGACCAGCGGTCGATCAAGCATACCAGATCCAGAGTTCGGGTCAAGCAGCACAGATAATCGGAATAGTTTTGTTCCCGACTGCAAGATTAGAGAAACTGAACATATAGATATCGATGCCGTCGGCAAGAACGAAGGCGACCCCGTTTAATACTGGAAATTTAAAAATGTCTTGACGAGTTGACCTTGACTTTGAGCAGTTAATTCGGTGAGATCTAACTTGTTTATCTTATTAATTCTTTATATATTCTGAAGAAGAGCCCATCTAGATGGTGATACCCAGAAAAATCATTCTGAAATCGATTCGGAATCATGAATGGATTCTATATGGATTTCGGCACGGATGCAGCAACTGATTTCTACACCGAATAAGTCGGAATCGGATGTTGCATTTGAGCTAGAGTTCATGCTGAGTCTCTTCAGGATAACGACCCTGTTTCGGAATGAGTTGATAACCTCGTTGAGAGGCGATCGAAACAGGAGTCCTTTGTTTCATTGTGGTAAATTCGAGCTTTTAACTAAAGTGCTGATTAAGTTTTTGAATAAGAATCGCTCTAGGTTCACGCGAAACCATTAATTTTATATGGGTTTTGTAGACATTAGGGCGACTCGAATCCAAAACCGAGCGAATAAAGGCGCTATAACCTAGGCTCACTAGCCAGGGCAGGGCTAAATACCTTTGTCCCATCTCAGGAACCAAAGGAGTGACATTAACCCTCGTAGTAAAGTCACTCCCAACGATTTATCAAACCCCCACCAAATTGAAACGGTTGTGTACGGTTGTCCACGTTTCTTCCTTATTTAAGGTTCAAAATGATTCGTTGATTAAATTCTTCATTAAATGAATAATTTGATTTCCGTATAATTTTGAATCATCTTTATTTTGTACGCTGCACAGTTGGCTTGGCCGCTTTAATGATTGTGTCACATTCCTTATGTGCCACAAACATTAATATTGACAAGAAAAATTATAGACGAACGTCTTCAATTTTCCAGGATCCCTACATGTATTGGCTGTGTATGTGTAGACTAGACTAGACTAGATATCTTCCTCAAATATGACCTCCTTGGGATGCTTCCGTAGTGCGTGCTTCATAATTGCTGAGTATTCTTCGATGGAGCTTAGTTCCTGGGCGGTGGGAGGGGGGGGGGGGGTTCATTTTCTTGGGTACGAAAATTACCCCGTCGGCTTCGTACCAATACAGGACAACATTTAAATAATGGCACGAAGCTACACCCGACCAGAAGATCATAGGGCCCTCATGTTGCTTCAAAAGAGGAAGCAAACGCTTCTGTAGACACTGCTTGCGGTAGATCTCCCCGTTTACAGTCCTGGTAGTCACGAACAGTGCACTCCGTTTGCCACATGAGAAGATCGCTTGCCGAATTATGTAATTATTGGCAAACCTATAAGTTGCTACTTCCTTACTTCCTTTGGAACATCAAACTTGTGCTGGATGGTGAAGAGCAGTAATCTCGGAAGCTGCCGGAAGTCCGCCTTGACGTAAGTCTCATCATCTATGATGAGACAATGAGGCTTCATCAGCATCTGGGTGTACAGTTTCCGGGCCAGTGACTTTCCCACCGTATTTGGCCGTTCGTCATGATTTGGAGCCTTCTGCACTTTGTATGTACGCAGTCCCTCCCAGTACTTGGCTGTCCAGACGAAAGGCTTGGACCGATTCATCTTTTTGGCCACATCCCTGACCGAAGCATTTGGGATTCCGCTTAAACGCATTCACTACACTCTTGTGATCTTGATCACTATTAGAACATCCACTCTGATCGCATTTCTTCTTCCGTTCGATGCTCAGAGTTTGGTAGTAACGTTTAATGGCACGACTCACCGTTGACTGCACGATTCCGAGTTTTTTCCGATGTCGCGATGAGAGAATTAAGTATTTTCCAGGTTCTTGCACAAAATCAATTCACAACGTTGCTTTTCGGGTGACGCATTTTTTTTCTAATATTAGAAAAAATGACAGCGATAAAAAAAAATACAGTGTGAACACTCTTAACCACTCCTGCCCAAATTTTCAAGAGAAAATGCCCAGTGATTTATTTTCTACAGCGTTTTTTCCGAGATGAAATTAGATGTGGGACACCCTTTACATAGGTCCATCTTTGTATAGAGAACCAAAAATCCGGATACGTAATTGCATTACTGCAGGGCAGGTGCATATCAAATGCTTTTAAGTTCAGATTGATAAAGGTCGAATAATAACGAATATTATTCAGCACGTTGAATAGTAGCCATGTGATAATTGAGTTTGCAATGTCCAGTTAGTGCCCCGATTAGTTCTTCGATTTGAGTTCGACATGCGGTTACTAATTTCGATCTCGAATCTGTCAAACTAAGTGCTTTCAGGGCATCCTGACTATCAGAGCATAAATAGATTCTTTTACCGCAAATTCTCTGTTCAAGTGCCGATTGTACGCCACACAGATTTCTGCTTGGAATACGGTACAATATCTACCAAGCAAATCAGATTGGTTTAATCTCATTTCACGACAATAGACACCAGCACTTGCTCGGCCCTTCATTAAAGAACCGTCAGTATAACAAACTAGGTATTCCTCAAGTTGTGGCGCCATCAAGCCAACCATTCCTCGCGAGGAACTGAAAGTTTGAAAAGGAAAACTATATGTGAGTGTAAAGGAGCGGCCTAATGGTCATTTGGTCTAAAGACAATTCAACCTCCACATTTCTGTTGTTGATTCGTACCGACGCGTTACAAATCCGTATGTTCCGACATATCTGCTTTTTTCTCGCAGTAAAACCGTTTATATCGTTCAAAAAATTGTACCAAATCGTAGCCGTACGTTCAACGTTTTAACTGCACTAATTTGCTGCTTGAAAAAATTGTACGCGACCGAAAAGAAAATAGTTTACATATTTTGCTGCCGAAACCAAAATCTCCATTGTTCCGTCTTAGTTGTTGAAGTTGTAGTACAAATAGTTTTAATTGGATCATTAAATGAGAAAAAAAAAAAGTCGTTTTTTATTACTTACATCGATAAAGCTGATTTTCGTGATTGCAACAATGTTTTTTTCCAACTCAGGAAACGTAAAAATAATATTAAAATTTAAAATAAAGAAATATGTTGACAGTATGGATTTGACACTATAGGAAGGATTTGACATATCGAATTTCACGACAAATGATGCCCTGTCAGAAAAAATTAAGGCATGTTTCTCGGTTTTCCCGCAGGGTTATTTTTATTTGACATTGCATATAGTTTTTTTCATGTTGGGTGTTGTCCTGATAGCCCAGATGTAAACAACCGCAGTTTTCCTATGTATGGTTGCCAAATTTACATAAGATTTATTTTAAAAAACAAAAAAATCGTTTTTACGTATTACAACGAATTTTTTTTTAAATAATGTTATATTATGTATATTGGACCTAAAATTTATCGAATGGAACGGAAAACTATATATAGCTTAATGACCCAATTAAACAGTTAAATTTACTTGAATTTTAGCAATGCGTTTAAATTGAATCAATTCAAACCCCCAACTCACACCACATACGTCTCTTTCTTCTCTCATTTCCATTCTCACCGCACTCTTCTGAATGAACACATAAATATATTTTGAATTACGCTGGTTTATGATTAGAATATTCAAGGACCTTTTGGATGATCGCCCAGATTTTTCAAAATGACGACAAACATCGAAATTTGACTCCTACTCGTCAAAACCATTCCGAAAATACTCATATTGATTGAGTTGTAGAGAATCTCGCTAAGTCGGAGGTCGCCATCTTGGATTTCAAAATGGCGTCAAAAATCATTTTTTCATGGACAACCTTGCGCGGAAGATGCAGATTTATTTATTTATTTATTTCTGGCACCTACTCGTTGGGACCATTTCGAAAATATCCATATTAAAACTGTAGAAAATTTCTTTAAGCCGGAAGTCGCCATCTTGGATTTCAAAATGGCGCCAAGAATCAATTTCTAGTACCTACTCGTCAATACCATTCTGACAATACCCAAATTGATTGGGTTATAGCAAATTTAACTAAACCCGAAGTCGCCATCTTGGATTTCAAAATGCCGTCAAAAATCAATTTCTGGCACCTACTCGTCAAGATCATTCCGAAAATACCCTTATTGATTAAGTTGTAGAGAATTTCGCTAAGCCGGAATTCGCCATCTTGGATTTCAAAATGGCGTCAAACATAAATTTCTAGCACCTACTCGTCACGACCAATCCGAAAATACCCATATTGTTGAGGAGCGGCCCATAAGGAGTCCAGACCCGTCTCTTCCATCTTTCCGAAAATCTTCTAAGTCTTTTGCATTCGAAAGGACTTAGAATATTTTTTGCAAAAATCGTGTTAATTGCGAAATCCGTGCAAAAAAAACTGTCAAAGTTCTTTGCATTTAAAAAGACTTAGATTTTTTTTCAGGAAATAGTCTAAGTCTGTTGCATTCAAAAGGATATTTTTTTGCGAAAACAGTGATAATTGAAAAATCCGTGCAAAAAACTCCCAAAAATATTATAAAGTCTTTTACTGAGAGTTTTTTTACACGTATTTTCGAATTAAAGCGAATTATTTTTTTACGCGGATTTTCGGCTTAACGTGTTTTTTACGCGGATTTTCCATTAACCGCGGATTTCCCAATTAACGCGGTTTTTTTACGCGGTACGTATCCCCCGCGTAAAAAAACCTGGATGTAATTGAAAATCAAAAATACATATAACTAATTCTTATTTTTTTAGTAAAGAGCACGATTAATTTACACGCATACGTGTTTGACCAAATTTTTATAGCACCAACTTTTATAACGATAACGATAACCACGATGACTTTCTTTTCATAGATTCTGCGGAGTGCATTTTGTTTTCGGAATTGACACATCGTGATTCTTCATTTTTACAAGCGCTACAATTTATTTCTTTACCCATAAAAATTTTATTTATTTTTGTCAAACGGAGTATCCGCGACTAACTAGCCAGTTATGTCGAGGGGCAAGCACTAAATCTTCAATGCGTGCCAAAAGTCTTACTTAATTAGTTACTTTAAGTACCATTAAGTACATTAAGTATCGCCAATATTTCAATAGTACGTGTCAAATTCATTGTTATTTAATTACTAAAAAGATTTTAAATACAGCGCATTCGTACTTTAAATACGCAAAATATTTTAATTACCGGAAATATGTACTTTAAATACTTTAAGTACTTGGACATCGACATTAATTACATTAAGTATTTATTAAGTACAACAGAAGTATTTCTTAATATTTTCATTAATTACTTTAATTACATCCAAAATACGTCGATATTTTCAATACGACGCACTCAAACCTGCCCCTCGAGTTATGTTCCTAGCTCTACACACATTTTTTTAGTGACAATAACAAGAATTCAATAACATTTAAGAGTAAATTTAGACAAAAATAAATTTACCCTCAATTAAATTTTCTTGGAAACGGGAGCAATTATTTGAAAAAATCATTCCAGAGGCAGTATTCGAGGTTGCAACCTTTGGGGCTCCGACACAATGTACTAACCCTTATGTGGCCCATGGCTCTAACATCCCAGGATGAACACATGATTATCGCATTAGCGGCAACGATGCCCGTCACACCTCTCAAGCCATATATCACAGCTTAAGATAGATTAAATGTATTGGGTTGGCGGGGTTGGTGATTTACGGTACTCCACTTGCAGAATAATTCATGATTGTGAAACACGTTGCGATTACTCACTGACACTAATGAAAAGCTGATTATCACAGACCAATAAACCAGCACCGTAGGATTTTTTTAATCTCACACCAACCAACATCCTTATCCTATCTCCCAGTGTCTGCATCCCACCCGGTATCAAGTATTTAACAGTCAAATGAATTAATCCCATCGTGCCATTCGCTTCTCTTCCAACATCCGTTCTGAAATCAAATGTTCGATGCTGTGCCATCAATCAATTCGACTGTAACGCAGCAGACGCATGTTGAGATTCTAGGTTCCTTGGTTCTCACCATTGACCGTTCCGTGGCAGTACATTCACCCAGTCACACATCGTACCTAAATATTTGCCATGGTCAACATTAACTAGATATGCAGTACAAAAAAGACCACAGATAGAGACCACGCCGGAATATTGAGCATCGAAAGAAAAACAAAGACCGCACCTTGTCATAGAACAGGAAAATCTCGTACCCCTACACGCCCAGTGTGGAGCGTGAAGCCACCATCCCAGATCGACAGCCGACAGCGCGTCGAGGTCAATGCTTTTATTACCATTCAGCAATGGTTCTATCAAGGCGAATTTGAAACAAACGCTTCTGAGTGCATACTTAGGTATATTTACGGTGGGAAGATAGCTGCAAGGTGAAGAATTTATTTTTATTGCGTCTGTGCTTCTGGGGGGATATGGCAAGAGGCGTTTTTTATCCTAGAGTTCTATTTTTGGTTTGATTATGTGCCTAATGGCTCCGACCGCCTCGGCGCTAATTGCTAATTGCTGTATAGCTAGTTGTTGATATTGATGCCCATTGAAACTTAGCATTCTCTTGCGCTATATAAAGCAAGGACAACTGTAAGAATTAAATGTCACAAGTCGGAAGCGGAAGACTATCTGGACCGCCGCCAATGATCCGAACAAAGATGACACCAAAACGATTGAGAACCAATGCAAATTCTAGACGAAAACACATTTTTGTTACTTGTTTAACCAAACGCTTCATTTTATCAAAGTCTTTCACCGCATCATAAAACATTAGTAGTGTAGCAAAAATGTTTTTCAATGTTGGCAAATCCTAATAACTATCCTGGAAGCTCGCCCTTCTGCACAACAATTTAGAACTACAAACTATTCCTATCATAGTCTACTCTGTAATTAGGTAATTGCTATTACATCAATAATACCTATTTTCGTTTCTCAGTGTAATTCATTTTTTCATGCCAAAGATTTATGAGAGCTAAAACTTCTCAACAGGTCATAAATCACCTTGCGCTGGTATAGTACACGATGCTGAAAACGAAGACCTCACCTATATTTTACCCATGAAAGGCTCAGCTGAGAGACATAGTGACCTACAACCGTAGTACACCATTATCCAACTGATTTTTTTTTCAATAACCTCTTCAACGTATATTTCTTAACCTCACCCAGCAATGAAGATATCTGTTTCAGGTTCATTGGTAAATTAGTGACCACCAAATGTAGGAAACGTTTATGCCAGAAAACGCTCAGTGTGACGAAATTGCAACCGCTAAAATATGTGCAACGCAACCGCTCATTACAGAATTCGTCCCTGTTCGCCTGTGTCATACGTACATAATGTCATTTGAAGATCCCCGAATTATTGACTGAAAATTTCCACCATAATTTATACCTCGCTGTTCCGTGATTCCGCCAAATATACACTCAAGCTAGAACCGGAAAAAATACAAATTGAAACCTTTCTGTTCTCAGCTCGCAACCTGGACAAATTAGTTCGTCCCGGGGCGGTCGTTTTTCACCGAAAAATTGCCATTGCCTCATAAATAAATCATTTCACTGACTCCATATTTACCGTCATAAATTAGTCATTACCTACACCCCGCGATAATAACCTCCGGGAGCACACACACGCACCAATCATCAGGTATTTCATTACATTTTTCGGGTTCTGTCCCTGATTGCTGTGCGGGATCCCGCTTACATGGCGTGTTTGTGCTCATTGCGTGCAGCTCGTTCTCTCGTCATTGCACTGCGTGGAGATCATATTCATATGAACATTTTGATGAACATGGAACCTGTTACCTTCGGGGGACGAAGTGTTTAACTGACGATTAATACCCATGACAGTGTGATAAAACCATATCTGCATACTGTAATGGGAGATTCATTGTAATTTTAGACACCGTTGCTGCGATTTCGTGATGATAGTTCGACTGATTTGCACACCTGATATTCGAGTTGCACCTTCGAGAGCTACAGTTTACAACAAAGTGGAGAATGCATCTCTTTGGTTCAATTCATGAGTCGGATGTCACACCAGCTAATAGCTTGATTTTGATTCATTGGAATCATACGAATGAGCTTAAGCGAAAAGCCTAATTTGTTTAACTGAATCGTACCCTGTACTCCAACTCACAAACCGCAAGTTGTACTCCCAAGGTTAAGTAAGTAATAGACATAAACTAAACATTTTATTCCTCGTTGATTGTCCTCCTCAAACATAGTTTTGGTAATCGCCGACGAAGGGCATGAGCAGCCTGAAAAACAAAACACTGAAGAGAGCCTCATATTTTACAGCATTTAATACACAGTGCACGGAAAAAAATGTTCCTAAAATCGTGAATAAAGTGCCATTAATTCTTGAAAATTCAACGTTTTTACGTTACGAAAACAGGACCATGAACAAAAATCATGGGTTTTATAAATATGTTCAATTTCCCTTCAGTAACGCCCGCATAACGCTTTTATTAGTGGAAATATTTATTTTTGCTTTGTGAACTTTAGTCACGGTTTCCGCCAAGTTATTTCTAATTCGATTCTCAGTACGCGAACTAGTTCACAACTTTATGAACATTATTCATAAAACCAAAGGTTGACTCATGATTTTTTTCATAGATATAGGAACATTATTTCACAAAATCAAAACATTCTGGCTATTTTATCGTGAACTATTTCACGAAATTCGGAATTGTATTCATGAATCCATTCAATCCTCGTTAACTAATTCATGATCCCTAATATATTAGTCACGATCCAACATCCGTGCTCGTGAAATAGTTCACGAAACCATGAAATTTTATTCGTGTATTCATGAACTGGTTCATGATACCTAGTAAAATAGTCACAACTTATCATTCGTTTTCGTGAAAAAGTTCACGAAATCATAAAATATTATTCAACGTGAACTGGTGCATGATTCCTAGTACATCGTTTACGAAATATCTAGTATCTATTTGCGTGCTTGTGATATTTAGAAGATAGGGATATCTTACAATTTCATTCAACATGGTAATGAAATTTTTACGTTATCTCTTTCACAAAATTTGGAGTATTATTCGTGGAATCATTTTTGTTGCATGCACTTTTTCATGGAATACCCAGCTGCTAGCGAACAGGAATACCATGATAAAACTGCTGATATCATGAATATTAGTTACATTACTCTTTGAAAGTAAGCTCTTACTGATATTTTGTCATAATAACATGAACAGAAATTACGAAAATTGTGACTACGATCCTGAAATCATGAACATGAATCACTCTACTCATGACTAAAATATCACGATAACGTGAACAGAAATTATGATTATTGCGACTATGATCTTGAAATTATGAACTTTAAACCCGCTAACGTCATGAGAATTCACAAGAATCACGAATAAGCTCTTGAAATCATGAACAACGTTTGACTGTTGACTGTGTATTCTCAAATCATGAACAAGAATCACAACAAAAACTAAACTCAATGTCCAGGGAACAACAACAGTAACCCAACCAAACATTCTAATGTAACGCCATGTATACAGTGTGTCCCACATTTATACGTTCACCCCATTTTTTCAGGATAACTTTTTTTTCTTTCGAACAAACTGCACCAAATTTTCAGCGTTTGTTTTAAAACCTAATAAGCGATATACAATCTTAATTCCCAAAAGGGAAAATTGGATTAAACCAATTTGCGCATTAAGGGTACAAAACCTAACTTAAATTAAGTGTTGATTTTGTGTGTGTCAGTAACTAGCACCACCTGGGTATCTAGTTAGACGATGTATCTAAACTAGTACCCAATTAGCACTAGTTAGACTCAAAAAAAAATCCCAACTGTTCACACGACATATGTGACAGGGATGCCACATTGAAATTTGTGTTTCGGTCAAAAAAATCTTTTTACCATCTCTAATGATTAAAACAAGAAAAAAATCTGTGATAAATTTCCAAAAAATCTGTGAAATATCACAATATTTCCAAAAATCTATGAAATTTTTATCAAAATGGCAAAAATCTGTCATCTGCGAAAATGAATCTGTGATTAAAAGTTGTGAAAAGGGATCATCCAGTGACGTAGCATTATATGGTGGAGGGGGGAGTTTTGTATTTTGTGATGTGTGACGACAGGGGGGTAGGAGGTCATGTCATGCTACGTAGCTTTTTTAAAGGGGAATAACTAACATCGTTTTTTTATATTTTAAAAAAAAATTGCGGGGACAAGGGGGGGGGGGGAAATTACCGTCAAGTTACGTAATTACCAGGGGGTATTTAGAGGTTTGTGACGAAATGCTATGATAGGGGAGGGGGGTGTTAAAAATCACTCAAAAAATGCTACGTCATTTATGGATCGTCCCAAAAAAAATATCTGTGACATTACAGAAAAATCTGTGAATATGGTAACCCTGATATGTGAACGTCTAAGCAACTGCCTTTTCCTGGGTGACGTTCCGGGAAGTAAAACAGAAGCTCTGGTTTGCTGACGAGAAAGCGAAAACGAACTCTTGTCTTATGGCTAAAATGCCAAACGCCCGGCATTATGCAATCAAAATTCCCAAAATGAAAAATTGGATTAAACCAGTTTGCGCATTAAGGGCACAACATCAACACTTAATTTAAGTTAGGTTTTAATGTGCAAATTAGTTTAACCCATTATAACCCGGCTATGTTAAAACTTTTGATAATTTATAAAATACTTCGTGGGTCATCATATTATGCCGAATTAAGTATGGGGAAAATAAAATAACCTCTTTGAAACGTTTTGTTACGCGAAAAACTAACGTATGAAATTTCATACGCTGGGCTGATAGGGTATTAAAAAATAATTACAGAGAAATTTCGGCAAATATCCTTATATTTAGCATAAAATCGAAAAATATTTTCAACCTTGCGAGATCATTAATTTAGTGGCTTTTTTGAATGATTCTCATCAGTATTCGTCAGTTGTAAAGTGCAAGAAAGCAATCAAATCATGTTACATGGATGCATTTCGGTTTCGCCTCATCAGAAACCGACACTAACTTTTGGCCGGAATAGATTAGCGCCGGCTTGACGCAAATCCCTAAAAACTAAACACACTTTGTGATTCAATCGAACGACTGATCAAACGTGATTTCCCATCCGAGCAGAAGTTCTGTTTATGCCGATGAGACTTGTCTTGTCTTGGTTTGGAAATATAGCATAATCAAATCATTCTAAAACACGCTCAGAGCAAGGAATATAGAAAATCGTAATAATTAAATGCCGAAGCGAATGAAACTTGTGTTCAAAAATGATGGGAATTCGATTGACTATTACGTGAAGTGTTAATTATTACTGGATAATTACTTAAATAAATCAATTTTTGGGAAAAACTATAATTTTTTTAGCGAAAGTATAAATGCAGGAACAACTGCTTTCACTTAAACTGTCATATATATGTATAAAACAATATATAGGTACATGAATATATTCATTTAAATATATACATACTGATTTACATATGCATACTAAGATACGTACATATACATATGTATATGCACAGATACATGCATACATATATGGATATATAAGCGTGATATAATCGAAACATTACTGTATTCATAATTTCAAGAAATTAGAAGATAGGGATATCTTACAATTTCATTCAACATGGTAATGAAATTTGTACGTGATCTCTTTCACAAAATTTGGAGTAATATTTGTGGAATCATTTTTGTTTTAATGCACTTTTTCATGAAATACCCAGCTGCTTGCGACCAGTAATAGGTACGAGCAGAAGAAATAAGAAGAAATAAGAAATCCGTTTCGACCTCGAACATCAATATTTATTTGTTAAGGTACAGTCTGATGTCTCAAAAGAAAACGAAAACTGCGCTGCGCACCAAAAACATAATAGAGTTACAAATGTTGTTCGTGATATAGTTCACAGAACAAGACACCGCGAATCAGTCCCACTTTTGTGATCCAGCTAATATTATTATCACGTTACTACAAGTAAAAAATCCGATGGTAACCGAAAATAACATATTGCGATAAATCGAAGTGAAATTACGAATTTCATGATAAAGCTGCTGAAATCATGAATATGAGTCACATTACTCAACATGACGAATTTCGCGCCAAATCGTATTCAGAGTTAACAGCACCCTCTCAGATTTTAATGAAACTTTCTGTACATGAAGACTTTGTCACAAAAAGCCACTTTTCATACTTTGTTTTTCCAAAAATGATCTAGACAGTCTTTTGAAAAGGGCTAAACTTTTTTTACCATTTTTTTCAAATGGCTATAGTCTAAAAATGACAAATCCTACAAAAATGTTGTAGGAGTGGTTTTCACAAAATTAGTCAAATTTTCGAATAAAAATATTGAAAAAAATCTTCATTGACTCCTACACTGAAAAAAATCGATTTTAAAAATTTAAAGTCGATTTACAAAAAAAAACCCATTTTTGATTTGGATGAAATTTTGTTCCAAGATAGATAATTATGTTCCCTACCTACCGTCAAAAATTTAAGTTGGGCACTTTCAAGGAAAAAAAGTTATTTGAAAAAAACTTTGCTTTGTCCAAACTGATTTTTCTTCTTCAGTTGTATTTCTATAGAAAACTAATCCAATGACAGTCATAATCATCTCAGAATCCAATAAAACCCAGTTTGTGAGAATATATTGTCTAATTTAGCAACTAAGCATATTTTTATTAAGGGGTTAATACTTTTTAATTTTTAATAAAATCGATTTTTTTTATTACTTTATCCGAAAATACAACTCCTTGAGAATGTTTTCCCAAATTTTTATAGATATCCGAGAAATAGATCGAAAGTTACAGCGCTTCCAAGCGCGCTACGTCTATCAAGAGCCGTAGTAATTTGAAATTTTAAACTCGATTACCTTGAAATGTCGTCTTACTAAAAATGTTTTTTCCGTGATCACGATTGCCGAAAAATTACTCAATCAATTTTATTAATTTTTTTTCAATTGATCGTAATTAATTTTTCTCGTTCTTTAACGATTCCTTTTTTATTCATAATTTTTTGCTTCATGGATAAGAATTTTTTAATACAATTTTTTGAGCTTAAAACAGCGATTTTTTACTAAAAACGTTCTCGAATGCAGGAAAAAATTATTATTTATTCAACTAATCGTTAAGGTACGAGGAATACTCATATACCAATGGATTTTTTTTTGAATTTTGGGATTTTAGATAATCTATTGGTCTTCAATCGTGATCACCGCAAACCTCTTAAATAAAAAAGGGTTTCGGGGAAAAGCCATAACTCCGCCAATTATCAATTTATTTTTATAAATTTATGCTTGTTTATTTCACTGAAAAATGTACTATAAGTTTGATATAATGAAATCATTGCTATATTCCTTTACTTCAATTCAAACTTTCTTGACACTTCTTCCATTTGAACTTTACATAATTATTTATTTATTTTTATATGTAACATTTGTCTTAAAACTATTTGTTACTATGTTTTAATTGCCGCAAGGTTCTACTGTATCGATTTTGTTGGCTATTTTCGGCAAATTTGAGACTAAGAGAAACGAAAGTAATGAAATTGAAAGACGGATAGGTATTCTAGAGCGAATCAGTTATAAACTTAGAACGGAAAACTAGAACTAGGCAGGCTCATATGGGCATGATCAAAATGATCATCATGTTTTACCGCCGGCCGACTATTTTTGTCTTAAAACTATTTGTTACTATGTTTTAATTGCCGCAAGGTTCTACTGTATCGATTTTGTTGGATATTTTCGGCAAATTTGAGACTAAGAGAAACGAAAGTAATGAAATTGAAAGACGGATAGGTATTCTAGAGCGAATCAGTTATAAACTTAGAACGGAAAACTAGAACTAGGCAGGCTCATATGGGCATGATCAAAATGATCATCATGTTTTACCGCCGGCCGGCGTCGGCGGTAAAACATGATGATGAGTTATGTTCTACCATAGACCATGCGGTAGACTTGGGTGCAACGCCCAACTCCTACTCTGCAGAAGGAAAAGAATTCTTCACATTTCCTTTCGATCATGCCCATATGAGCCTGCCTAGTTCTAGTGTTCCGTTCTAAGTTTATAACTGATTCGCTCTAGAATACCTATCCGTCTTTCAATTTCATTACTTTCGTTTCTCTTAGTCTCAAATTTGCCGAAAATAGCCAACAAAATCGATACAGCTTAAAACTATTTTCATGCATGCTATTTTGTATAATTTCTGTACAAGGAAAATATTTTTGGTTCATCTTCTGAATTAGAATACCTTTTCGTCTCTACTTTGCCACCAAGAATAGGCACAAAACTGTGGAATTTTTGAGTTTCAGATATTGTTTTGGTGTTATTATACAGCTCTTCGCGTTCTTCTGACGTTTTGTTGTACTGTTCAGTGAATATGTAGCAAAAAATTAATTTTATATTTTTATCAGTTTGTTCATCTGCCCAGTTATGTAACTCTCGGGGAGTTGTTATGGTATTTCCATAGTCGCGAGCAGGACTGACTCTTTTTGCCATTCGCTTGAGAGTGCCACCAATAGCATCACAGGGTACTTTTCCATGGGATGCTGCAACAAAATGCCATCCTGCGCTCAACTCATACTTTGACTGGAATCTACACAAGCTTGCGAAGTTTTGCTTATTTTGGTATTGTGCTGCTGCTCCATCAGACATACAATAAATTTTAGAAAGTTTGTCAATTGTTTCATAAAATTTATCAGTTTTGAGAGGAACAAATGAACTGCACTCTTCAAGTCTTCCAGTCTTCTAGTCTTCCAGTCTTCCAGTCTACCGATCTTCCAATCTTCCAGTCTTCATTCAAGTTTGTTATGAATATATACCGAATTCGTTACTGATACTTTTTGCATGTATCAGACAACTAGCAGCTAGGAAAATGGATCCTGAGATGATTATGACTTTTACTGGTTTAGTTTTCGATAAAAATACACTGAAAAACAAAATTCAGTTTGGACAAGGAAAAGTTTTTTTTCATATAACTTTTTTTCCTTGAAAGTGCCCAACTTGAATTTTTGACGGTAGGTAGGGAACATAATTATCTATCTTGGAACAAAATTTCATCCAAATCAAAAATGGGGTTTTTTTGTAAATTGACTTTAAATTTTTAAGATCGATTTTTTTCAGTGTAGGAGTCAATGAAGAACTTTTTCAATATTTTTATTCCAAAATTTGACTAATTTTGTGAAAATCACTTCTACAACACTTTTTTGTAGGACATTTTTAGACTAGAGCCATTTGAAAAAAATTGGTATAAAAAGTTTGGCCCTATTCAAAAGACAGGCTAGATCATTTTTGGAAAAATAAAGTATGCAAAGTGGCTTTTTGTGATAAAGTCTTCATGTACAGAAAGTTTCATTAAAATCTGAGAGGGTGCTACCAACATTTGTTCGAGTTGGCGCGAAATTCGTCACATATCAAATTCGAAAGTAAGCTCAAGAATAAAATATCACCATAACGTGCATGTTAATAACGAAAAGCGTGACTGTTATCCAGAGATCATGGCCATAAATCACTCTACTTGTTACTAAAATATCACAATAAAGTGAATTACGAAAATCGTGAATAAGATCCTGAAGTCATGCACCTAAATCAAATTACAAGTGATTAAAATATCAAAAATCGTTACTATGATCCTAAAATCATGAAAATGAATTAGTCTACTCATGACTAAAATATTACGATGATGTGAATAGAAATTACGAAGATCCTGGTAAATCTTTTAATTCACGAAATCGTGATCTTTGTTTCATGAATTTATGAACAGATTTTTTTTCCGTGTACATTGTTAAAAGAATTGTCGTGTTTAATTTTGATTTATTTCAACCCCAACTTTGTACGTAACCCCTCCGAAACACAGATTTCAATGTAGCATCGCTGGTCGGGATACCAAACTATTTTGGAAAATGCGCGTCGTCATAGACGATAATGAAGAGTAAAAAATGCGGTCATTGGCACAGGTTTGTTGACGGGTTAATGTGGAAAACAGCAACCCGACTAATGCGAAATCGAAACAGTGCTAACCAAAGCATGCAATATTCAAAACGTTGGACATGCGATTTCGCTAAGAAGAGTTGTTCAGAACAGAAGACATATCGAGTCGCATCCTCTCACGACATCGCCAACGAATCACCTTTTTCAATTGTGGAGCTTTCACATGCTCTCTAATCATACGAAAATAACGCCCCAGGGTCAGACCGAATCAAATTCAACGTATGAATTAATTGGTTGACTCTGGAAAAAAGGGCTTGCTGAATTTATGAAACAAGTTCCCTGAGGAACCCTTATAATTTGAGGCAAGTAAACCAACTACCAAAATATATACAATGTTAACCATCCGTATTAAATACATTGAATTAAATTACCGTAATTCTCGTTCCAACAGTAATGATCTAATTGATCGAGATGACCTTCATTGAAGATGCGAAGATTTCTTTGTGATGTAACTGGACGGGTGATGCGGATATCCCGAATTGTAAAATTGGCCTGCCCATACGATAAGTAACCCGAGCAAATGAGAAGCCCATAATGCCCCCATGATCATAGTCCAAATTCACCCTCACTGCATGGTGTTTCGATAGTGCTTCGAATGGGTTCAACCCATGAAAACACCATCGCCATGGTCCAGAAGGTCCCATTTAAAAACCATATTCTAGTGTATTTATCAACAATCTTATGTTTATCATTTTAATTACGCAAAAAAACTTGTTCAGTTTATTTGGATTCTGGGGAATCTTTCAATAAAAAAAGTTTTCCTAACAACAATTTTTTGTATTTTGATCATTCATACTATTTGAAGTCAAAAACAAAAGTTTCTGTTTGAAGTCAAAAATATAAGTTTCTGTGGTTTTAAGTATTAATTCATGTAATTATGCCCTTTTTAAAAGTTATTCACGTTTCCCCATCATACAATGCCAACAATCTAATGTTTGTCATTTCAAAGACGTAAAAGAAACTTTTTCAGTGTATTTGGATCATGGAGAAGCTTTAAATAAAAAAAATCCTATCAACAACTTTTGACAATTTGGTATAATTCATACTATTTGAAGCCAAAAATACAATTTTCTTTTTAGATGTAATTCTAGATGCTATTTCAAATCAAAACGCTCTCAACAAAAAAAAATTTGAAATGTTGTAATTCTCGAGATATTTTAAATTTTGTTTTAACAACACAATTGTATTGTTTTATTACAACCGTTTTTCGTTAGCACAACAGCGACGAACTGTCATATTTTGGAAGATTTTTGTTAATGCATTTTGATTTCAAAAGATATTTGGAATCATATTCTGTGATATATTCATTCCCTTCAATTCGTTCTCAGATAATTTTGCTATTTAAAATACAGTAATCGGATTTTTAACTCAATGCACGCAAAAACGTCTACGCCCTAATATAATATAAGATTAAAAATCGCGACGAATTTCGAAAAAAACGCAACCAATCTATGTAATTATGACAAACTGTCTTTCACGTGTCATGTCAGCACCGTAAACAATTGCTCGACCCACGATTAGGTAGGATTATTAGTTAGTAGAACTATTATTTGAGCAAATCAGATAATTTCGGATGTCTTGAACAATTTGTTGTATCTTTTTTAGTTACTAATGTAACAGTACTAGCGATTCAAAAAAAAAATTAAAGGGTTGTGTACAGGACACGACCACGGTGACATTAAAAATGTAGCTTTTTTCAAGAGCGTGCAAATGAATTTTATCTATCATACATATCGACTCACGTTCTTGTTCACTCGCCTATTTTCATATGTTACAATTTGCTATATACCCTCCCCATCAAAACATAATTTATTGAAGGTCTTTTAACGGTAATCTATTAATTAATCAAGTATCTCACTAGGTGATTGGCATTATTTGGCTGATCCATCTAGTAAAAATAGGCTGGCCTGTCCAGAAAATATATTCAAAAGAAAAGTTCCATATTGAGAGCTGCGATGAGGAAGCCCACGCCCGCCAACTGAAATATACAGATTCTCCATGAAATATGAAATTTCATTTTCCATTTAAATTTTCAATAATGTACTCATGAACTTAAGTAAACAATCTAAAGGTTAAGTATTTGTTGATCGATTAGTGGTGGAAAAAATGAAATTATTTGATAAATTACATTGTTATGCAACGTTCGCACTACCAGTTAAAACGGGGGTTTATGCTATCTTGGTGACATTTTTCTTGTTGCTAATTATTAAAACGTGTTATAACTCTATAGTGTAAACATTGTATTATTAAACCAATTCTGCAGCGTTTTATGTTATATAGGTGTTTTATGTGGTAATAGGACTGACATAATTATATGTTCAGTACAGCGGTTTGTTTCATAATTTAAAACAGATTTATTTTAAAATTTAAATTAGTATACCCAACCGTTCTATTTGTTGTATACTTTAAAACGCAATTAGAAATGTGTTTTAAATACATAGGGTAGGACAGATTTTCTGACTGGATAAACTGGGAAAAACAATTTTAAGTCCAGTAACGCTTAAGACATGGCTTGAATTTGAATCGAAAAAGAACACCCGCTTAAACTGCTGCTGGGACGGTAAGTTCTGTTTTAAAATTTTCCGTGGTGTGCAGTACGAAACAAAAGTGTTTGAAATTAGAAAACAAAAAGTTCTGTTGGGAATGTGATTGTTTCCGATGCAATTACACTCAGATTTTTCACGCAGGGGATACAGGCCGTGTAAATGAAAACCGCGTAAATTAAAAAAAAATGCGTTAATGAAAACCGCGTACATTTCAAAAAATACTACGCTGCTGAACAGTGCAATAACTACAGAAGCACGTTGTCAGATGCCTTACTTATAAAAAATATATAACCGAAATATGAAACATGAAAACCAATAGGCTCTTTATAAAGCGCCGTAAACATGGATTAACAAGTTACAACGCACACGCAGGCATAAAAATATATTTTTTTCAAACGCAACACTTAAGCAGCACACACCGTATTGAATTAAATCCAAACCACCCCGCCCACCCACTTTGCAAATCATTCTGTGACACCATGCTGGTACCCGACAAATCCGCACACGGCCACCGCTGCCGAAAATGCATAGCGTCTACCGCTTATTGTAGTGCCCAGACGCTGCAGCCATGATCTTACCCGTTCGACATAAGAACAAAAACTGATTCAAACGGGTACGCGTCACCTCTATTTATAAACTAACCGTATATGGTTTAGTCACTTAGGTGCGAGTGTGTGCAAATGCCAACGTTACCGAAAATCGATAGCACTTATTGCATCGCCCGGAGACGATGTTACTCGTATGGGATAAGAGCAACAACTGATTTAAACGGACATGCGTTGCTTCTATTTATGACTTTTCGTGTTTCATTGAGCAACTAAGCTGCCCTCTCTTGACGGCTGTGTCTGAGAAATCTGCCTCACGAATGGTAATTTTCCCGTTTTTCGTGAACTTTTTAATTTTACCAATTTCCAAAAGTCTACTTTTATTGGGGAGATATTAAATTATTACCAATATTTAAGTTAGGTGTTTCTGAATCGGTTGGTGTATGAATGATTAAAATCCATCTAGTAATATCGGAGTTATAAGCGTGCAAACCTTACATAGTTTCGTTACATGGGAGATAGTTTAGATTTTAGAATGACACCTAGCCCCAGATAGTGGAGTAAGACATTTTTAATGTCAAAAAACTACTGTATCACAAGCGAAATTCTTAAATCCGCCTACTATATTGAAATAAATATATACAGCTAAATCGTAAAAAAACAAGTTTTCTTTGAGAAGAAAATTTTGGTGGCAGAGTTTGAGTGGAATGCCCCGTATATATTTAATTCTTTTTAATCATTTATTCCTGATAATTAAATAAAACAAATAATATTACGCTTACAGAATGAACTCAACGCCACTCAAAATGAATATTTAAAGTTGATTCAAACATTTTTCTTCCCACGAACAAAGTAATCATAATATAGGTACAAAAAAAAAGTTCCTACGGGACAAATGAGGCAGGAAATGAATTCAACAAAATGATGCAGATGATTGTGTGTCCCATAAATCCAACAATATACGGGAACGTGTTACATCTTAACAATGCTGGTGTTTCGGTTTTTTTTGGCAAACTGGACTTGTTTCGGTACGCATAAATATTCATGCTTGTTTTTGTTTATTGACCACACGATTTACGAGAGAACTGCACTGAGCCAAAAGATAGTTAGTGTAAATTACCCGAAATATGGCCTTGCTGAGGATGCGCTGTTGACCGCAACAACAGTGCTTTATTTAACGAACTGATGGTAATGGTGATGACGAAAAGGAAAATTATTGGGCAATTTGTAAACTGTTCTTGGTCGTTCGATTCAATGACAGACTAATTTAGTTTTAGTTAGTGAAATTCCGCGAAAAGGGGCAAATTAACAAAGATTTTTTTTCCCAGGAGGTTTCTTTTAGTCTTCCAATGTTAATGCCAAGAAACCTGTTCTGTGTTTCCTCTGGAGTGTTTGTACTTACACTGAGTTGCTTCTGCAACGGACACAATCCATCCTCTTTTTAAGTGCCAATAGGTATGACAAAAAGGGTCTGACTTCGTGTCGTGGGTCGAACTCTTGAAAAAACATTCTTCTCTCCGATTCCATAGAATTCATTGACGAACCATCTCAAAACATATTGTGCCAGAATAACTGAACTTTTCCACAGACAATCGGTAACCTCGATTTCGTTCCCGAGTGCGGCATTATATAGCCAGCAGGTGAATTAACAAAAACCGTAAATTATTGTTCCGGTGCATTCCCGGTCAAGAGCAATGAGCATCCACCAAAGCCGATCAACAATGGCCCAATCAGAATCGCACCGAGAAAAAAAATGTACTTGATTTCCTTTGTCATTTTCATTTTCTTTCGCTGTCACTCATCTGCGCGCTCCCGATCGCCGGGGAAAGCAAGTAAATCAAACCACATATTTGTCGACACAAATCGACAACGATAAATATTCATTACGTGTGCAATTTTCGGGCCTCGGAACCTGTCCGAAGCAATTATCGTAACTGTAAACGTTATTACAGCACTGGGGTGGGAATCTCCTCCCACTTTGAGCCGGACAAAAGCGGAAAGCTCATTGGCCTTTGTGCGATTGTCCGCGCGAGAGTACACTGGCAGGGGGTCGTACGAGCATAAACACGTTATTATTGATTTTGCCCACCAACAGGAATTTGGAGCAGGCAGCATCAAGGCGCAAGGAACACATCGTCGCATCGCATGCAAAGGATCGATCTTCTTTTTATATCATGTCATCAGTTCGTTTCGGGCTGCCGCAACACAGTAGTGAGAATAATGACCGAGATCTGATCGGCTTAATGATACTACCGGCTCGATGTTCTGGCGTGCATTGCATGTCGTTTTTGTTTTCTTTCAACTGTGCTTGTCTGTAGCGAGCTGCCGAAGAGCCTACAGGTTCGTCACTCGGACGTGTTGAAGTCTTCTGTCTCAAAACGATTCGGACGTTGATGGGCGTCGTTTATCGACAGCAGAAAACGTGACAACGTCTTTCAACATTCGGCCCCTGTCGTCGATCGCCGTAGCGTGATAAGAAAATCAGATATTGATTATTGGGTCCACCTCGAAAATGTTTCTTGAACAGGATCATTTAAACAGACGATCGTTGTTTAAAAACATGTTTCTTTAAATTGTTCCTAATTTTTTAATAATGCTTGTTTATCGACCTATTAAAAAGTAATTGTCGGCTTTGATTCCCAGGCCTGCATCGACCTACTGTATCCCTGGTGAAGCGGGAGCCACTAAAAGAGAATCAAACGACAAGACGGACATCAAAGTTCAACTGACCATGGCAAGACCATCGTGAAGTAGGTTTTGCTATTTTCTATACTCTTGTTTTCCATACAATAATCACTTCTGAAGATAATCCCTCGAATAGGTATAAGGATGGAAACGTCGTCGAATCAATCGATCCGAAGAAATATTTAACCCAAGAGCGAAGTACACAATTCAAGCGAGCACGATTCCACTTGTCACCCGATCTGACAGCAAGATGCTTGGTATCTGTTCGCATTAACTTGCGCAAAGAAAAGTGTTTCAAACAAGATGAACGTATCTGTGTTGGCTGTCATCGAGAAGAAACTATTGTCGATAAATACCGATTGTGGAGTTTTGCGAGAACATTGTTGCTGTTTGCTTTGCGTTCCAGTGGAACAGATTCATATATGGAAAAATCGTCCCTTTAACGAAACTATTTTTTTTCTTTGACTGCAAGTTAAACTGCTTCAAGACATACAGTCTTCAGCTGCTTTATTGGCAAGGAATGTTCAGCCAACATTCTTCCCACATTACCGGCTGTCAACTAGTTTCTTAATTGGATTATTCTGGTGCAAAGAGTACTTGTAAGAATCTTTTTTTTTTTTGTATTTTTAGTGTTAATTCTTCTCATCGACCATACTCCAGTTACAATTATAAAAGTTATATCACTGCGTGAAGCCACTAAATTTTCCATTTCATAGTGCTAGGGATTTGTTCAGAAATGTTTACACTTAATGCTATTGCTAGTAGCAATGTTCAAAATTTCTAATTGCTAACTTATAATTAGATTTAGTGGTATGGAAGTGATAAAGCAGTTTCGTTGAATCTCCTACAACATCTGTCTACCGGATTGTTCTGGTCATATGCTGTACGGTGCCTAGGAATCCGACGAAGAAGCGGACGATTCCCTATATCACGCGGGGGAACAAACAAATTGGTTCTTATTTTTCATCTGACCTATGTTGGTCTACATGAAATGTAGTTGAATGGGAAAAGTCTATTTCAGGATATACTTCAGACGCAATCCTCAAATGGGCGTAAAAACCCATTATCTTTTCATATTTTCACATCTGATTACAATGGATTCACACTACAATAAAATATAATTACATAGTACACAGCATTACAAGAACAGAAAATTACAAATATTACAAAAAATGCATCTTAAAATCTAAGTCAACATTCTTAGCGTATTTTTGAAAACACCACATGATACAGAAAAGTCAAAATGGTCATAAACACTATTAAAAACATTACACATCGCCCTAATGGGTTCGTTGTGACCGTACTCGGTGCGTTGAAACTCGAGTCTTAAAAAGTTATGTGATCTTAGACTTCTCGAGGGCACATTGACATTTATTTGTGAGAGAATATCTGGAGCATCTATTTGGCCAGATAATATCTTCCCAACAAATACTGCCCTAATTGTGTTCCGCCTTTTGGCTAGGGTTTCGATATCGAGCAGCCCAGTAAACTAAAAGGCGGCTAGGCGAGTTAAACTAGATGCTAGCGATCGGTAGGCTATTGAAACTTTGTTCTAGGCTATCCGCCGTAACTTGCCGTTTACTGTAAAAGTAGTGTGGGAGACGACAACGATCAATGTACGGTGGTAGCTCTGTTGGGTTACGCCACGGCAGAGTTCTATGAGCAAAACGGAGGAATCTTGCCTGCACTGCTTCTATTCGGTTGATCCAAATGCTCATATAAGGACACCAAATGGGTGCTGAAGCTTCCAGGACATGTACGATCTGGCAGTGAAGGCACTAAGTGAGAGGAACTCTATTGCCCGCAAACAATATGGATCAGTGAACTCTTTGGCGATTTTTATAATGAAGCCGAGATTTCTATTTGCCTGTGCTGTAATATGAGAGAAATGATTTCTGAATGTCAGTTGTGAGTCCCGGAGATGGTTTAGTTCCAGAGTATTGGATTTTTTAAGTGTAAAAGATATTATGGAGCACTTGGACACGCTGAGAGCCAGCAAGTTGCGATTACACCAACTACAGAAAGCATCTAAGTGTTGCTGTAGTTCCATGCAATCTTCTATTGACCGCACAATAAGAAATAGTTTGAGATCATCGGCATATATAAGTTTACACCCAGGATGTATAACAGAACAAACGTCATTGAAGAACAACGAGAAAAGCAACGGTCCTAGATTGCTCCCTTGAGGCACTCCCGACAAGTTGATGAAACTGTATGACTCGTTATTCCCTAATTTTTTTTTAAATTGGTATTCTTCGATCTGCCTGGAAAAAGCCATGTTGGTCTTTCGATATATATGCTTTGGTCTCACGTAACAGCACGTTTCCTACTAATATCTCAAATAATATTGAGCCAGAGCAAAGTGAAGTTATGCCACGATAGCTCGCAACATTTTGCTTATCACCTTTTTTTAAAAACGGGAAACATAACTAATTTTTTCCAACACATGGGGAACGCTGATTGCTACAGTGATTGGTTTAAAATTATTCTTAGAGGCGTACACAATGCGCTTGTGCATCTTTTCAGTATAATGGAAGGAATACAGTCTGGTCCTGTCGATGTTGAAGACTTTAGCTTTCTCATAGCAGTTAGAATGTCTTCTGACGGCGCCGGTGGTTGAGTGGTAAGCGTGACCGCCACTCATTCCAGTTGGTCTGGGTTCAATTCCAGCCGAGGTCGTTGAGATTTTTCTGAGGTGAAAAATGTGTGGTCACGTCTTCCTTCGGAAGGGAAGTAAAGACGTTGGTCCTCGGTCCATGAGTTGATGGATCGATAATCTAGTCCAGATAGTAGAGCCACCTCTCTGGCGTCGGTAAAGAAGAAGTAGAATCCAACTTCTATACTTACTAACAAATTCCTCCTCCCGTGATACTTGTGGAGTGCGCAGTAGTATACATGGCCTCTAGCAAAAGCAAGTATCGGATTAACATTCCTTCCCTTTCCTTCCGTGATCTACGTTCGGGCCTGGCCGGCCCCTTTATTGATCAATAAACATTTTGGATTACCAGGAGTTGCACATTGAAAGATGTTTCGCTACGGCAAATTATCTACTGATTCCCTGTGCAACTTCAGCTAGTCCTAGCTTAAGCTCAAGTTCATAGCAGTTAGAATGTCTTCGTCAGTAAATTGAATAATACCTAAATTAATTACATCATGTGGGACATCCTGAAGGCTATGTTCCATCTGAGTGGAGTTGGCCGAGACTTTTTTAAAAACACTTGAGAAATGCTGCGCAAATAGGTCACAGATGCCGCTTGGGGTGCTTGATATTTCATTTGCAAGGAACATACTGGAAGGAAGCCCATTTTTCTTACGTTTCCCGTTAACGAAAGACCAAAACTGCTTTGGATTTTGTTTCAGGTTCGATTGGGTTTGTTCTACGTGTCTCGAATAGATAAAGCGGTTATATGTCTTGTAACTTTTGCTGGCTTCAATAAACTCTCGTTTTGTAATGGGGTTTCGTTGGCTGGTGTAATGCCGAAGCGCAGCTGCAAGCAATCTTCTCAGTTTACGTAATTGACGATTGGACCATGCTGATTTTGGTCAGGGACGTGGTGCGGGAACATGTATTCTGAAAAGCTGCTTTAGGAACAGTGAAATTTTTTCCACGGCAACATCAACATCGATCGCGGAATTCAACAAAGTCTCCCAATCGATTGCCTACAGTGAGTTTTGCAGCCTGTGGAAATCAGTTCTCGAAAAATTGAACTCCCTGACATCTAGCATTACATCATAAACAACTAACTGGGGACAAACCTGCGTTACAAGAAGAGAAGGATGGTGTGCGTCACAAGCAACTAACGGCTCAAGGGCTTCTGAAAACGGCGCAGTTAATTCCGTCCAGTAAGGCAATACGGGCACTCGAAAAGGTTGATTCAGAAGGGTCTGGGAAGGTATAGCCAGAGGAGGTACTTTTCCATAGAAGTCCAGGTTGATTATAATCACCAAACAGTAGATGAGCCGTGTTGGGTTGAATGGAAGTGGCGATGTCAAGTGCTGAGTCTATGTGCTTCTGAATAATATCTGTAGCACATGCAAAGTCGGGAGGAATATACACTACACCCACACGAATATTATCATCGCGACCGCGAATATCTACCCATAGTTGCTCGAGATCGGTTCTAGCAGTTTTATGTTTGGATGATAGCCAGTTGGACACTGCGATAAGCACACCGCCACCGCGTTTTTTTCCTTTACTGTCTGGATCGCGATCGTTACGGTAAGCCGTGTACTTTGAGCCGAATAACTGGAGTAAATTGATTTGATCATTCAGCCACGTTTCGGTTAGAACAATAACATCATATTCGGCATCTGAAACAGCGATGAACAACTCGTCAATTTTGGAGCGTAGTCCTCTCACGTTCTGATAGTAGATACTAAGATATTCCTGCAGGTAATGTCCTGACGGTTAAGCTGTAGAAAAATGAACGGGGCTGGCGTCCGCCTGTAATGGGAGTGGGTTTTCAGCGGGGCCAGCATTTGTATGTCCTACTTCGGAAGAACATATACATTAATTGCATTTACCTAACAGGGAAAGGTCGCTGCCATAACATAAACATTCCGTCGCCAAGCTGTAACTGTGGATCTAGTTTAAGGTGCGCAGTATCTTGAGTAGCTTCAGGGGAAATGAATCCTTGAGAGAATGTCGGGACAGGCAATATTGTTCGACAACATATCGAAAATGAACATTCTTTGCAAGACAGTGCGGCGAGACTCCAGCGTTGGCAAATCTAACAACATGCATCCATTATTATACGGCGGAAGACGGATAGGGTCGTTCCAATGCAATTTTCTGAGAGCACATCGTACAAAACTTCTCTGAACACGTTCTAGTCGACTACTTTGAACGACATTGTATGGCACCCATACTTGTACAGCATATTCCAAGGTGCTCCGGACCAGTTCGCAGTATAAAGATTTCAATGCGTAGAAATCCACAAAATCGACTGTGTTCCGGTTTAGAAAACCCAATGCTGCAAAAGCCTTCGCCGTTGTTGCAGTGATGTGGTCGGCGAAACGAAGTTTTCTGTCGAATAGCACTCCCAAGTCACGGATAGAATCCACACACTCGATGACACAGGTTTGACGAGTATATTCGCAACGCCTTATAGTTGCCGAGCGTCCGAAACTTATCACCTTACATTTATCAACGTTGATCTGCATATCGTTCAGCAAGCACCATTCCTCTATATTGGCTATATCGTCTTGGAGCACAGCAGAATCGAGTGCTGAGCTGAGACAATTGAACGAAAGATTTTCAGATCATCAGCATAGAGTAGTTTTTCAGAGTGGATGCGGATGCAGAGATGGTTGATGAATAAGAGATAGATCAGTGGCCCTAGGTGACTTCCTTGAGGCACACCGGTTGGGGTTACGAATGCGCTTGAGCGTGTGGTGCCAATTCTAATGAAGGCAGATCGTTGTGAGAGGTAAGAATGCAGCCATCTGATTACCCAGTCAGGACAATCTAGTCGCTCCAGTTTCAAAATAGCAATGTTGTGGGGCACATTGTCAAATGCTTTTGCGAAATCAAAATATATAGCGTCCACTTGTTGACGCTTCTCTACAGCTGGAACTAGAAAGCTCGTGTACGTCATCAAGTTTGAAGTAGCGGTGCGTTTTTAACAAATCCGTGTTGTCGTTCGTCGATTATGTTGGAAGAAGCAGCGTACATCATATTGTAGATAAACTTTTCCAGAACTTTAGCTAGACAGTTCAGCAGCGAGATTCCTCTGTAGTTTTCAACATTGTGCGTGTCTCCAGCCTTATGAATAAGACACATATTCAAGGTATTTACAATCTACTAATTTCGGTTTTGAAAGTAACTTATTTAATCTAGTAGACTCATTGACTTGGGACTTGGGACATTCGTGCATAGGCTTTTCCAACCAGTTCGCTCCTAGGATCGAGGGACTTTTTTGCATGCTTTGCGAACTAACTTAAATGCCATCGACCCGTCCCTGCGTCTGCGATTCCAAGCTCTTCTACATAGCTTTTTTAGTCAAACAAGATCGGTATTGCATCAAGGAGTTCCTTCAGAAGCACGTATAACTCGAAGCGAATAAGCCTCTTGGTGTTCTGCTACTATGAGTAAGTTTGCTTTATCCCCGATATCATCCAAGCCACTTGGAGATTCTATCATCGGAAGATACCCATGAAACCCAGTCGCCAAACCCTCTTCGTAGAGGTCCTAATTCGTAGATTTGAGATTACGATATGTGATGATATCTAGCGAGACATTTGAATGATCAAAGGCGATATACTTATGATCAGATGACGACAGCTCGTTTGGTACGAGCCATACGTAATACCATCAGAGCAGAGAGTTGCATCTAACATCTCTTTGTTCACGATTACGGGTGATTCTGGAAGATAGTCAAGATAGAACTAAGCTAAGAGTAACCCAACAAATCTATTGAAAATGCAAGCTTAATACCTCAAAATTATTGTTTCTATATTTTGACAGCTACGTGCCGATTTAAAAGTAGTATTTCAAAGATAGTCTTCTAAAATAGCAATGTCGTTTAAAAGCTACAGACACAGAAACTTGACTAGGGGATTACTCAGGACCACAAGTTGTGTCACCATTTTTTGGAGCAGGCGTCAATCCGGTGCTAGCTTAGTCCTATCACTAAGTTTGTATCGGATTCTGATGAGACGAAATCGAAACTCAAATTCCATAAGTATTTTGGATGCCAGGGTCCCTGCTTGCGAGCAGCATTAGCAATGGTAAATTACATGCATTTCGTTCTTACTGTCATGACAACGGTCCGTAAGATAGCGTTCCGGTTTAGATCAGTCAGTCGAGCTCTGATGGACGGCTTGCGTAAATATACAAGTGAGTTCCCGGTAGTCAGGCAAAATCATGATTGACTTACCAATTAAGTCGGACTTCGCGCTATCATTAGCATTACACTTCGTGCTCGAGACGCAGCTCGAGCAGCATGTGTTTACAAACAGAGGCGTGCGAAGGATGTGGATCCTGCAAATAGGTAATGGCATATATTACTGCCGGGCGTGACGCCCAAAGTGCAGGCTGAGTAGACTTGGAGTTGCTTACGCTTTTTTAATTATAGGCAAGATTGTTAAGATTAAAGGATAAAGATGGGTTACGGGATTGATGTGGATCAGATTTGTGTAAAATTCTCACGTATTTCATACCGCATTGATGATAATTGTAGCACAGGATGTGCGTCTAACTGAAACAAATTGTGGATTGTCCTTTTTTTGATTCTGACTTGGGATAGTTGATTATTTCAGGCTTCTGAAATTACTGGTCATTTTTATGAGTAGAACGTGATGTGAGACATAAACTCTGTCGGTCTGATTGACAATCATTATTTTTAATAGTAATTTTATTGACTGTGGGGTTCTTGGCCTTTGTGCGTAAAAGCGAAAACATTAATACCTTCTTTGTTTCACCTTCTTGGCGAAATTGAACGCAGTGATTCTATGATCTCATGAAGCTGTTGGAGCTCTAACCTACGACCTCAAATGGATAGGGTGACAATAGAAACAAGGCGAAAATTGGCCTATTGCCCTATGTTGATTCTCGTATCGCTGTTATTCGGGCAGCATATTTATTGATGCCAGTATTGAATTCATTCATGGTTAGCCGATATTGACATTACTGAAATCGCTGATTTGAACCAAGAATCGCACATCCAAGTTTTCTCCCTGCTATTTACGATGCTCTTACTGAAAGTTTAATGATGGTAGGATAAGAACATGCCAAAAAAGCTCAACAGTCAACACGCAACGCCCTATGTGTTGTGTACATATATTATTCTCTATGAGATGTATAATGATACTTCATTATGAATCCATCATCACGATTTGTAAAACCATTCATCCTATTGGCACAGCAAAATGCTACATTGCATTGCATCAAGAACGATAATTCCATGAGCGCCCTAATGCGTGGTTGCTTCGGTCATCATTTCTGTCGGTTGATTATGCTTGAGCTTAATGAGACCAACAACACCGTGTCTTTTCGCAATTATGATATTACTGTCGGTAAACCCTTTACATGTTCACAAAAGCTTCGAATCATTTCACGCAACCTTGACATCTGATCCTCAGCAAAATTTCCTCTTCCACCAGGAAGAGTTCGTCGAGAAAATTGAGATAATTTCATTGTAGCACTGCAACCAAGATTGCTTCCACAGGTTCGTGATACTGCGAAAAACAATTTTGTGATCGATATGTCTCATCGAGGATGCAATCAAGGCACACTTGGCTATGCTGCATTGGATGCTTCTTGAAGCAAAATAATCTAATAAAGTGGATATTTACTTCACTCATTAAGGCGATACATTACAAAGCCAATGAAGGATGCTTGATAATCTGAACATTGATCCCATTCAATAATGCAGTACGTAGTTATGGATACAAAGCATGAAAACCGAAACCAGTCATTTTACTGTATACGTTGAACTAACTTTCGTTTGTATCCAGATGGATAGTGATCAGTCAAATGTAGTTACATGTAATCGAAAACATGGGTTGTTTTGTTCCCAAGCATGAACCAGAAGTTTATATAACCTCTAATGAATTACTGCTGGCTTTAGTTTCTTATAATCAGTAATTCCTGTATATACAAAATGAATCCAAAATATCAATTTTCCAATTATGACGACTGTCTTAATTATGTAAACATATCGGTGCAATCACATTCCGATCAAACTGTTCAAACTAACCGAAACTGTACTTACCCTAAATAATCCTTACAAACATATTCCATAGCAATGATGGCTATAGGGGAAAGTGCAGTGTCTGGAGTAACGTTGATATATTTCAGTTTATTTATATTTTCAATTTTTGCCATATTTAGTGAAGAATGAATTAATTTTTTGGTTCAGTGTACTCCTACCGATTAGTTGTTTACAAAAATCGCTCCAACTATTTTTACTTTTTGACGAGATTTGTGAAGTTTTTATCGTTGTCTGTCGTGTTAATCGACTGAGAATTTTGTTTTTAACATTGTTATTGTGCAGTGTGAAAGTGTCTCCTGTTTGATTTTGTGTTGCGAAAAAACCAGCGAAGAACGCAATTGAGTGAACTTCTGTGACAACCATCAAAACTTTCCACCGAACGCAGCGCCATCTATATTTCATTGTTCGCATTCTCAGATCGGCACGCATTATGGCAAGTGCATGCGATCACTGCGCGAAAACCGTCAAAACGGATGACGACTATCGAATGTATGGGTTTTTGCAAAAATGATATGTACCAAATTTTTGCAAAAACCCATACATGTGGGAAACAACTTAACAAGCCGTTTTTGAAAAAAACTTGCGAAAAACCCAAATTTATTTTGGATGTTCAATGAATGTGTCAAGCTGATGAAGTTTGCTCGCGTTCGCGACACCGTTTCTTCACTTGGATGTGTTATCGCTGCTATCGCTGGGAAAACGGATGACGTCTGTGCTGAACTAAAAGCCGAGTTATCCAAAAATAACCAGCAAATTTCGCGTCTCGCTAGAAAGGTTTCAACAGCTACTCCAGTCCGGCCAAACTCCGGTACCTCTCGACCACCTCAGAAACGTTCTGCTTGTTAAAAAAGGCATAGACGTCAGTACTTTGAATTTCATATCCTTCAAAGTTGGAGTTCACCCAAAGTACCGTGATGCAGCTCTTAGCCCTGACACATGGCCGCAAGGCATACTGTTCAGGGAATTTGAAGACAGCAGTACCCAGAACATTTGGAGCCCGCCGACTGATTTTCCACCGCCTCCAGAAGAAGCATGTACTTCTCCAATGCAACCCGGCCCATCAATGGTCCTACAGAGGACTCCGCAACGATTGGCCATGTCACTATACCAAGCTACACTGCCCTTGTGAAGGAGTATCGATGCCGATCGCATACTGGGATGCAACGCAGTTCGTACTATGGAAGCCCTCGATCTCCCCGCTACAGTCGAGCCCTTGCCGCCAGCGTTCAGCAGTCGTCCCGGTCCTGTACGTGTGGGTGGAGAAAGGGTCTTCCAAGCCGCCTTTCTCGGCAACTCATCGTACGACTCTCGCCGTAAGCTGCTACCACCCCGTTCCTGCTCTCCGCATTCCGCCACCGGGTTTCAACGCATACTGGGACGCACTGCAGTTGGCACTATGGAAGCCCTCGATCCCCCCGCCACAGTCGAGCACTTGCAGCCAGCGATCATCAGTCGTCCCGGTCCTGTGTGTGGCATGGGTGAAAGGGTCTTCCAACCTGCCGCAAATGGCAAGTATACATCTGTTCCGAACACTTCAAGCGCTGATGTATTCTTCGCTTCCAGTTTTTGCTTTTTGCTCCGACATCTTATCAGATGCCAACCATTTTTCTCGACGACGACGATAATCGTATTTTGGGGCGCGAAGCAGTTGATTTGGGATGCCTCCAATCCCTCACCACAGTCGACCAAGCGACCGTGAACCGTTCCGATACTGTTCGTGGGATTGACGAAAGGATCTTCCTACACGGCAACATGGCTTCGCTCTCTGCTGTACCTGATCCGTCCTCCAAAAACATCGAGGTTTACTACCAGAATGTTGGTGGTTTAAATTCATCAACGGACAGCTATTTGCTCGCGACCACGGGTTGCTGTTACGACGTTATCGTGACGACGACGACCGTACTCTGTCTCGCTAGGTCTTTGGTTCAACATTCGATGTCTATCGCTGTGACCGCAATGCCTTCAACAGCCACAAGACATCAGGCGGTGGTGTGCTTATCGCCGTTTGCCGTGGTATAAAAGCCCGAATGATCAACAATGACCAGTGGGCGAGCTGCGAGCAAGTGTGGATATCAGTGAAACTTGCCGATAGCAATCTGTTCATGTGTGTTGTGTATTTTCCACCTGACAGAATTCGTGATTCCAGCCTGATCGATGTACATCTTTCCTCCGTTTCTTTTATCGCCTCGATCGCCGCCCCGTCTGATGATATTGTTATACTGGGCGAATTCAACTTACCTGGCTTGATGTGGTGCCAGGCAAGTAATGGTTTTCTACGATTGAATATCGAAAAATCTGCTCTTATTAACAATGCCAGTTGTATTTTGGACAACTACAGCAGTGCAACTCTTCGGCAAATTAATGTCACCAACGAGAATGGACGTACATTGGACCTCTGCTTTGTAAGTGCCCGGGACTACGCTCCGTACTGCTGCACTGCACCGACTCCTTTAGTCAAGCAGGTGCGTCATCATCCCCCACTACATCTTGTATTCGCTGGTAACCTAGGAGTGAATTTTGAAAACGTCTCAAGCTCAATCGTCTTGGATATAAACGCGAACGAAGCAGCGATGACGTTTTCAAGTATTCTTAACTACCTTATCGACCGCCATGTGCCAAAACGAACAATTAGTACCGATGAACACCCTCCCTGGCAATCAACCGTCCTTAGACGTTTAAAATCTGCCAAACGAGCTGCATTTAAAAAATTCTCGAAGCATAAGACACTTGCATTACGAAATCACTACTTTCAACTCAACCACGAATACAAACAAAGCAGACGCGCCTTTTTTAGACACCAGCGAAACCTCGAGCGTCAACTGAAATCCAAGCCCAAGTCGTTCTGGAAGTATGTTAACGAGCAGCGAAAAGAATTCGGTTTACCATCTTGTATGTCGTTTAATGGAGTTTTAGGCACCGACATTAAGGAAATTTGCCAATTGTTCTCCGACAAATTTTCAAGTGTTTTTTTCCAACGAGCGCCTGCCACCACAACAAGTCGCTGCCGCCGCTAAATTAGCTCCTTCTCTAGGACGAACCATCGACCGAATTTGTGTCGATAATGCTGGCTTTCTTGCAGTAAATGCCAAACTGAAAGCATCTTGTTCCCCGGGCCCAGATGGCGTTCCCTCGATTTTTGTCAAAAAGTGCATCAGCGGGCTTCTTGAACCACTTCGGCGAGTCTTTGCGCTATCACTCACTACTGGAACATTCCCTTCCTGCTGGAAAGCAGCGAACATGTTTCCAGTTCATAAAAAAGGAAACAAATCGAATATTGACAATTATCGGGGAATCTCGTGTTTAAGTGCCGTATCAAAACTGTTCGAGCTGGTTGTGTTAGATCCTATTTTCTTTCACTGCAAACACTACATTGCAGATGACCAACACGGTTTCATGCCTAAACGATCGACAACGACAAACCTGCTCTCGTTCACAACATATGTAATGGATGGATTCCCTGACGGATTGCAAACCGATGCTATTTACATGGATCTATCTGCGGCCTTCGACAAAATCAACCATGATATCGCAATAGCGAAGCTGAACAAATTCGGCATTCATGGACAACTTCTGCGCTGGTTTCGCTCCTACTTCGATGGAAGGCAACTCCAAATCAGCATTAAGGATTGTCTATCTGCACCATTCTTCGCTACATCCGGCATACCACAAGGAAGCCATCTCGGTCCAGTAATATTCCTCTTCTACTTTAATGACGTCAATATCACATTACAAGGACCCCGCCTTTCTTTCGCCGACGACATGAAAATTCGGAATAAAACCGATGCCGAGCTTCTTCAGAGGGAACTGGACAGCTTTAGTACGTGGTGTGATCTAAACAGAATGGTTTTGAACCCGAACAAATGCTCAATCGTTACGTTCACGCGGAAACGTCATCCGACTCAGTTTAACTACCATTTCTTCGGCTCGAGCATTCCAAGACACTCACATCAAAGATCTCGGAGTCATCATGGATTCGGCACTAACATTCAAACCACATACTTCATACATCGTGGATAAGGCATCACGACAGCTTGGGTTCATCTTACGAATAGTGAGAAACTTCAGGGACGTATATTGTCTTAAATCGCTTTACTGCGCGTTGGTCCGCTCAACGTTAGAATATTGTACTGCTGTTTGGAATCCGTACTACCAGAACGGGATTGACAGAATCGAGGCTGTCCAACGCAGGTTCATACGCTTCGCCCTTCGGCATCTCCCATGGCGAAACAGATTTCAGCTGCCGAGCTATGAAAACCGTTGCCAGCTAATACACCTCGATACACTCAGCATTCGGAGGAACTGCTCTCGAGCCCTGTTCGTCTCGGACTTACTCTCTGCCAGGGTGGATTGCCATACAATCATCGGACGTCTGGATCTTCAAGCCCGCACTATCTTCGTGCTAACTTTAGTTTCTATAACGTAAGATTTTAGGTTAAGTTATTGCATAATTACAATTTTTAATTTTACCTCTTGTATGTATGTAGTTTTTAGTTTTAATAAATAAACTGTACTGACTAGCCCGATACTGCGTGATTGATTCTTAAGCCAAGTTTAGGTAGGATACTCAATTTAACTTTTAAAATTACTTTTATCTTCCACTACTGTTTGTTTTCACTGACCGCTGACTAGCAATTTTCCTTCTACTTTCAATCGGCTGGTAGGATGACAGTTCAGAGTTGTGTTGAGTCATGCACAGATCGATGGCTGAAATATAAAGGTGCGCGCAGTTTACATGGATGTGGCACGCACAGCACATATCAGAGATGTTCAAAAAGATGGTGCGTCGCATCACAAAGAGATGTGACAATCCCCCCGGTACGCCAATATTTTCCAAGTGGTTTACCACCGCTAGCACCAACGTCTAGCACCGCAACCTTGGACGCTGATCTCTATAAAAGTCCGCTCGCTGTCTGCACGGTCACACGGCGAACTTGTCCGTCTTTGGCTTGGACTGCCTCGACAACACGTCCTCGTGCCCAACAGTTTCTTGGGAGGTTGGTGTCCACGATCACCATCAAATCCTCTTCCTGGATGGGTTTAACGGATTAGAACCATCTCGTTCTGCGCGTCAATGTAGGCAGGTACTCGGTCACCCGCTACTTGCAGAAATGGTCAGCGTATAGCTGGCCCATCTCCCAAGATTGCTTTAGTACGATTGGTCCGTCGTTGAAGGCGATCGGGGGCTTGGTTCCATCAGCGGATACTAACAGAAAGTGATTTGGCGTTAGGGGGGCTCGTCATCATTTTCGAGGGTTATGTCAGTTGAAAATCATCTCAATCTCCATTAGTGTGGATCGCAAAATTTCATCCGACGGTAACCGCGGCAGGTCGAAGTCCGCCCATGGTTTTCTTGACCGAGTAGATTAAGCGCTCCCACCAGCCACCAAAATGTCAAATGTGTTAGGACTGACGAATTCGATCATGAGTTTCTTTTCATCGACCCGTTCCAGGTTTTCACGTAGTTCTCGGAAGGCTCCGACGAAGTTCGTTCCTCGGTTGCTTATAATCTCTAGCGGTGCACCTCTTCTCGCAATGAAGTCAGTGAATGTGCGATTTCGATATGCACGCCTCGGGTTGTCATACAGGTGAGCAGGACTCCCCATCTTTTCTCGGTTCATCTACTAACTAGCACTGACATCGGCCCACACTAATCGACTCCTGTGTAGGAAAACGGTAGTTGGAACGCCGCCAACCGCACAGGTGACTCGCACGAATCACATCATCCTACGGTTATCCGGATTCTTACATCTGTCGCAGCTCACTCCCGGCGGTAGAGCATTATTTACTGGGAAGTTCCCTGACCATCACCTTTCTTTGCCATGCCGAATAGAGCCCCCGATCGATAAACGGATTTTATGAAATGTAGCGCTACCAATCGAACAAATAGAAATAGTTTCCGGTTTTGTAACTGATATATTTGATGACAGAAGTTATAAAATCCCTTCGGGTATAAATGCAAATTAATATTAGATTTCAAGTATATATAGAGTAAGCACTCACGTTTAGTTTCTTCTGCTGCTAATCTATCCGTACTAGACACAACGGCCCGTATTATTTTCGTACTAACTTTAGTTTCTTTAACGTAAGATTTTAGGTCAAGTTATTGCATGATTTCAATTTATAATTTTACCCTCTGTATGTATGTAGTTTTAAGTTTTCATAAATAAACTGTACTGACTGGCTCGATACTGCGTGATTTAGTCTTAAGCCAAGTTTAGGTAGGATACTCAATTTAACTTTTAAAATTACTTTTATCTTTCACTACCGTTTGTTTTCACTGACCGCTGACTTGCAATTTTCCTTCTACTTACAATCGGCTGGTAAGATGACAGTTCAGGGTTGTGTTGAGTCATCAGAGCTGCCAGATGATTTTGGAGAAAATCTGTATCCTCGTAATAAAAAAATCTGTATTTGTCCGTATTCAATGAAGAAAAGGAATTTCAGTAATTAATTGATATTTAAAAGTTGAAGTATTGTGTACTATAAATTCAAACATGACTAAAAATGAATTTATAATGAGTACTTTAAAGTAACTTGTACATTTTTCTATTAATTAGATTTTGATATTGTTGAATGTAAAAAGTGTTATGGATCACCTACCAACAATTAATTGATGAATAGGTTATTGTTAATAAACACGGCTGCAGAGAGGGTCCGCCAAAACGTTTTCAATTGAAATTTCAAAAAAATCTGCTTAAATATTTGAACAGATTTTTTAAAATTTGTATTGAAAACGTGTTGGCAGACCCTCCCTGCAGCCGTGTTCATTAATAACATGGTATGGTTAAAATAAAATGTCTTTCAATTTCTTTCCAGCTTTCATAATATAACAATTTAATAAGACGAATGAATACAAATAAATTACAATTACTATTTCTATTCCTGTTCTGTGAATACTGAACTTTTTCGTCCATCTACCGTCCATTCAGTTTACCTTGCAGGCAGATAAAAATGCGGGCCCCCAAATAGGAACAGGGCGTCGGAGCAATTACTCCGGCTGATCCCCCCTTTCCCACCCACCTCCCTCTCTCCAGGCCTACCTATATCACCCACAAATTGCTACCATAGTTTGCTGTCTCACCCCAACGTTTTAGCAGATGAGTAAATACCTGACATCTCTCTGGAGAATAGTTGTATGAAGGTTAAGATAGAGTAAAGAGTGAAGCCAAGATAAGTCAACTAAACGAGCACAATAAGAATCAACATTGGATACATCTGTTGCAAAACTGGATTCTGATTGTGCTCGATTGGTTGACTTATTTTGGTTTCACTCTTTGTATTGCTGGGTTATACCGTTCGTTATAAAACTAACTTTGTGCCAATCACCCATCAGCCATCACTGAGAAAATACACGTGTTATGTTTTGTAAAATGAAAAGTGCAAATTGAGACAAACAAAACTTTACAATACTCACCAGGTGGAAAATTTTATGGCTCGCAAATCAGATTTGCAACAGGTTAACAGATAGTTTTATCACAGATAACAGACGTTTAGGCTCGATTTGGATCGTGTGTAAATACCCGCTATTGAAATTCCGAATAAATCAGACGTCTGAAACACGTTTGGCAAACGTTTGTAGATGGCGCAGTGATCGATATAATGCAGTAAGAGTACAGCTGTCAAACACGTGTAGCAAACAGTTGCGCAGATGGCAATAGTGAAACACTGATTTCCAACGTTTATCAATTTGAAAGTTTACACAGGTTTTTGAAGAAATTTTGTTCTAGCCTAAACGTCTGTTATCTGTGGTTTTATTTTCTTAAATCATTAAAACAACACTTTTACTATAAAAACCATTTCCACTATATTGGATCGTGCGGAAGTTCAGTCTCCCCTATCATTTAATCACAAACCTCATACTCAGAAGTAACGAACGCTACAAAATTCCAAACAACTAGTCGCATACCAGCCACTGCATAATATAAGGATATAAAGTGAAAAAGTCTGTTTGGAATCTCTAATCCATCTCGAGCATACAAAGAAGATTTATATTTCATGCTTATGTTCGTTAAACCGTGCTCCACAGTTATGGTCAATACATGCAGTCTTGGTCTTGTCGGAGCTCATCTGCAACCGTCCGGATCCAGTCCAGTCCCGGGTTCCTTCCGATCGCTCGCAACCACATCATTTGACTGATTAGCCTTGAACTTGCAGGCAGAGCTGGATCGACCGATTCATGTAACCATTAGTCCCGTACCTTCAACAACAGCACCGGATAATGGACGAATGTCCTTCGTATATGCATTAAACCGAACCATAAAACCAGTGCTGAAAATCGTCCAACAAATTGTATCAATTTCAAACCGCTCCGGATTAAAGTCGTTCGTTTCACCGATCCCTCTCCCGCCTAGGGTAGATACTAGGTACCTACATGTACAAGTTGATGATGTAGGATGCATTGTAATGAAATGCTTCTTGGCAGCCCGAAAGCCAAGCGCATACCTGCCACACTAATGAAACAAAGCTGCAACTGGCGGCACTCCGTTGAAGGCTTGAAGCATCCTTTGATGCGGTCATTGTAATTACTGTTTTTTGTTCGTTTTATGGTAGATTAACGACATCTTTACCCAGTGCATAAAAACTGTAATCAGTTTTCCGCTTGCGAATAGACCTATCAGAGGTAGAATGTTCTTATACGATGGAACGTTTTTTATTTGTATTTAATTCAATACTTAAATTTCCAACTAAATGCAAAATACAGTTGAAAAGAACCAATTAGGACCTTTTGAAAAATTACTTCCGATATTCAATTTTAAATCTATCCGAGCTAGCCATGCGTGGTCGTAACAGTCATGAACTTGCCTGATTAGTTGCACGCGGTTATAAAAAGTTGTTCCATTCTTCAAAACGGCCAGGATTTGCATGCGAAACCACAATAGCGAATCGAACATTTTTAGATATCGTATCTAACAGGCATAGCAAACAATTGAACGTAAGAAATTCTTTTGCATGAATATTCAAGAAGTTATTGCTGGACGTTCTTTTTTTAAATTGAAGACAAGTGGAATCTCTATTTTTTTCATACAATAGGAGAATCGAAAGCAACCAAGCTGAAAGAGAAAATGTTAGGAAGATGGAATGTCAATTGAAATGAAAAATGAAAGGAAATTATTTTTTCCAATTCAAATATAAAAATAGTATTCCATCATGTTCTATAAGAGACCATTACCAATAAAATTAGGGGAAAATACAATTGAGAAATACGGAAAACATGTAGTTTACTTAACTTCAAACCTGAACCAGTCCGTCGTAAGTAAACCATCCCGTTCAATCATTTTCAGAGGCAATATTGCACTATTAAATACGTAAATAGCAATTAATAAGATTCACCCTCTCATCAAACGACATTTTTGTAATTGATATGCACTTCATTTACATGATGAAGATGTAAAGTAATATTACGCACTCCGAAAGCGCATAATTTACATACTATATCCATCCATCGTAAATTAGCACGTTGCGCGAACTTGCACAATCAAAATAATAGTGTTATTGCTTGTGGCACTAAAAACTGGATTCTAACCTGATTAATGAGTTAATCATAATCATACAAAGTGGTTGCAAATTTCGAAAGACATAATTTTATTAAATGGTAAGTCGATAATTATTCCGACACTTTAGATTGATTAGTAAATCGGCTATACACATAAAAGATAAGAATTTTATCGTTGACGTAATTTCAAACATGACACAATTTAACAAACTGTAGTTCACAAAATGATGAAATACGGTATGCAAAAAAAGTTTATCCACCCCCGTCAATAAATCAGTATTTGTTCCATATTTTTGACAAAATCGTTCAAACGAACGTGTTTATTTGCATGTTTTATTTCATCAAATTCATTACAAAAATACTTGCATTTTTCTCTTTGTGAGAATTAATACTATTGGAAATAGTAGTACGCTAAGATAAGACGTGAAAATAAAGAGGGCCGTTTTTGTTCCAATTTTACGTCAGAACGGTCCAGCTCCTGATTGGTTGATTCTGACTTTTTGCACCGTACGCAATGTTACTGCAGGGATAGCGAAATTATATTTGGCACTGTTGCTATATTTATAGGAAAAGATTGTCATTTCTTTTGACAAATAAAATTATTATCGTTAAGAAAGTAAAAATGACTAAATTGAACTGTAATTGTGCGGCAAAGTGAAACAAGTATTTATCATGCATTTACCGTATACGTGGTTGATTAACTTTAACAAAAATAAGACAGAAACCAAACTATAATTTAAAATTATTCAGAAAATGGCTTCATCAAACCTTTCAGCCCTTCTTCAATATAATGGATTCAAGATACAAAATATTGCCGGCATAAAATAAATGAACAAGACTCCATTTTCATTAATAAAAATAGCAACACTGTTCGGAAGATTTCGGTAGGGTGAAAATGTACGAAAAGAAGAATGCCGAAGGATAAACAAGAAGCCGATTGTCACGTCTTGTCTTAGGTAGTACGTAATGAAAAGACGCAAAAAAGTTTATCCACCCTAATTAACCTAGTTACATTTTAGCGTATATAAACAAGTATCTGTCATGTTATTCGATGGAAACACGAATGCCATTATTCTAGATCTATCTGGCACAGCCAGAGTTTTTTGCAGCTTCCAGATAAAAAGACAAACCTCTCATTCTGCCAGATTTTTGAATTATAAAAGTGTTTGCACACACATTTTGGACATTTGAGGCATATTTTCCCAATTTATCAAAAAACGATTGATAAATTTCGATAACTTTGATGTCGCTGTTAAGTGACAGATTTTGCCAGACATTTTTAGATGATCTGCCAGATATACTTTGAAAAATAGTGGCAATCCTGGATGGCAACATTGTTTATAACAGCAGTATCATCACTGGAATTATAAAAGCAGAAAAAAAATTTCAGATTTCTGAGCAAAATTCCAAATAATCTTGATTTTTTCGAGTATTCGAAAACACATGATAGCCGGGTGGCCAGACCTACCGATTTATCGGTAGTCCTACCGATTTTGGTCTGCCCTACCGATTCACAGACGACCAAGGCAAAACTACCGATATTTTGTTATACCTACCGAAAACTACCGATTTTTATTGATTTTGGACCAATCCTACTCAACTTTTCTTTTTTGGGTTGGATTTGGTCTGAGATCTGTGTTTTCAGTATTTTACAATTCTTTGTCAACGATGTCAACACTACGTTTTTGGGACAACAACCCGGCCTACCGATAACTACCGACAAACTTTTAGTGACCCTACCGATATTAAGGAATTCTATCTGGCCACTCTGCATGATAGATCATCATCAAAACTGAAAAAAATTGGCAACAAAATTTCCGAGACGTTTCTATTTTGTAAGAATTCATTTGCTAGAGTTACGCACAAGCTAAAAATGTGTGGTTGACTTATACCGACAAAGTATAAAGGTCGGCCAAATATTATATTTTTACCAGGGGGGTGTCACTCCTGTCATCCGCTATGGAGATATAATGACTTTGACAGTAGTCAACATATGATGGGCCTAGCTGCTTCTAGCCCCACGTCGCCCGTGCAATAGCATTGGGTTGTTTTGGTTTTAACAAAAGCAGATGTTGGCTAGTACAAAATGGCTGCCTAGCAGGGGGCTGATTTTTACATTTTATTTAGAAGTACAGTCGTGGTTCGCTGGTTGGTCACTTTTTAACTGGACCACTTGTTAGATGGACCTCCGCTAGTTGCACCATTGTCCAACTGAAAAGCATCAGAATGTCAAAATCTCGTGCCAAATTTACTTTGACTATCAAACTGACAATAATTAGAGATGTGAGCAGATGCATTTTCGGTCCAACTAGCGAATCAAATTGAACAGATGGTGTGGCCCAACCAGCCCAATCACGACTGTAAACAAAATTATTTGCCAATTACACTAATTTTTTTCGGTATCCAGTGAATTTCATACTCATAAGTCATTACCTTAGCCATCATAGTTACTTATAAAACATGATTTTGCTCCGTTGTGTTCAAAATAGTTTAACCAGTCTCTGGATTTTTGATATTTGGCCAACCCTTTTGCTTAGTTAATATTATTCAACAGCACTTTTTGAGCCTGTGTAATGTAATTCTTACGAATTAGAAGCGTCTCGGGAATTTTGTTGTCATTTTTTTCACTTTTGATGATGCTCCATTACATATTTTCGAATACCCAAATAAATTCAACATTATTTGGAGATTTATCCAGAAATCTGAGTAGATTGTTGTGCTTATACAATTTCAGTGATGATATATCTATTATGTACAATGTTGACATTGAATAAAATGACAGCAATTTGTTTGTGTAAGGCTGTAAGCTGAAATGTAAGTAGGTTCGTTAAGGTTGATGAACTTTTTTTGCATCTTTCCATTACCTACGACTGTTTTCGATAGTACCACAGAGAACAGACTATAATAGCTAGCAGGCCCGTGCGCAGAAAATGCTCATGGGGAGGGTTTTGATTTTTCCACGTTTCTTATAAAAGAAAGGTTAAACTTTGAAGATTTGTTATGAGACCTGAAAGGCCGAGTATTATGCACTAATCGACTCAGCTATTATCGAGAAGGAATGGAATTGGCTAGTGGTAGTGTCTGATTGGTTTGAGGTAGTTAATCCTACCGACTGAACTTAAACCTCTAGTATCTTGCAATCCTCATCCATCCGGGGCCACCGTTACACCGTAAAAACATTGTTCCTAAAATCGTGAATAAAAAATTCTGGAACATTCACGTTTTTACGATACGAAAACAGGACTATGATTTTCACAGGACAGGACTATTCGATTTTCTATACGTGAACTAGTTCACAACTTTATGATCAGTTGACTCATGATGTTATTCATAGATTTAGGCTCATTAGTTCGCAAAATCAAAACATTGTGGATATTTTCTCGTGATCTATTTCACGAAACTCAGAATTTTATTCATGAATCCATTCAATCCTCGTCAACTAAATCATAATGCCTAATACATTAGTCACGACTTACTATTTGCGCTCCTAAAATAGTTCACAAAATTATGAAATATTATTCATCTATTCGTGAACTCGTTCATGATTCCTAGTATAATAGTTACGACTGACCTTGCGTGCCCGTGAAATAAATCACAAAATTATAAAATGTTATTAATGTCGTGAACTGGTTCATTTTGTCTAGTATAATAGTCACAAGTTATCATTCGTGCTTGTGAAATAGTTCACAAAGCCATCAAATATTAGTCATGTAATCGTAAACAGCTTCAGTATTCCTAATGTATTAGTCACGATTCAAAATCCGTGCTCGTGAAATGGTTCCCAAGTTCATTACATATCATTCTTGTATTCGTGAACTGGTTCAGGATTTCTAGTCACGATCTATTTTGCGTGAAGATATCCCTAATTATATTCAATTTCATGCAACATAGTATTGAAATTTTCACGTGAACTAATTTCAAAAAATTTAGAGTGTTAGTCGTGGAATCATTCTTGTTGCGTGCACTTTTTCATGAAATATCCAGCTGCTAGCGACCAAGAATAGGTTCAGTGTGATGTTTGGATAGAAAACGCAAACTGCGCTGAGCGCCACAAATCGTGTCCGTGATATAGTTTACAGAACAAGATACTGCGAATCAGTCACACTTTTATGATCCAGTTCACCTTGTCACGTTATTCCGAGTAACAACATAAACATAACATAAACATAACATAAACATAACATAAACATAACATAAACATAACATAAACATAACATAAACATAACATAAACATAACCCGCCATGGAATCGAATTTTGGATAAATGAGAAAGGCACAATAGGGATCTTTAATTTGGAAAAATTGTGCCAGTTTTTCATAAGTATTGGTAGCGGGTGTCCTTACGAGTACACTCATATCATTTTTAAACCTTAATTATTCTTTTATGATTTTTAAATTTAAAAAAACCAAATTAAACTCAACCAGCAAACTGACAGTTGTCCTACTAAATGACGTATCTGCAATTATCTCGTTCGCCTCATTGTTAACCGGGACAGCACCCCACACAGCATGATCTGGTACTTTGTCAATCCGCTAGCAACCTGCCATCCCAAGTTTCATCTGCAAACTATGGTAGATCTGATAAGGCAACCTATAGGGTCGTGCAAGTCGCATGGGTTTGGATGTGTTATTGTCCTAAAAGGAAACAAACTAAAAAATGTTTTTTTCAATAGTTTCGGGACAAAAAATTGAAAAAGGACTGAGATATTAACTCACGGTACTAATCTGCATCAGAATATGCCTTAACCCGCACACCCCTAAAGATCCCTATTGCAAGATATTTGAATTTAAGTTGGATTTATTTAATTTTGTGTATACCTCCATCAACTCAAAACTACCCAGTGAGCCAATTTTCTGGCAGAGACCGCTCTGCTAGATTTCTGTAAGTCTTGGTTTGTCAGCCCTGTCAGATTTCTGTGCATATCCTGTCGGGTTAGTTGAGCTAGGGCGAACTCGGATTCGCTCGCGTTTTCTGGAAAATTTTGACAGGAACCGAGCTAAACCCTGGCATAACTCGGACATAAACGGTGCAAAGATCCTGGCAATTCCTACCTGGTAGAATTTAGCACGAATCGAGCAAAACATCTGACAAAGATGTGGCAGGAAGCGCGCAGAGATCTTGGCCGTACATTTCTGACTCGATTCTGGATAAAAGTGAGCAGCATCGGTTGGCTTAACCGTTTCTGTCAGAAACGGTTGTTGCATTTGAGCGAATTCGTTGCCAGAATTCTCGCACAAATCGCGCAAAATGCTCACAGAAACTCTGCCAGCATCAATTTCGCTTTGCTCAACTTTTGCTAACTTTCTGCTTGCCACGCTGACCGGGATACCTTATTCCACGCGACGTGACAAATTTGTTCCAATTTTACGTCAGAATGGTACAGCGCCTGATTGGTTGATTCTGACTTTTTGTACCGTACGCAATGTTACTGCAGGGATAGCGAAATGATGTTTGACAGTGTTGCTATATTTATAGGAAAAGATTGTCATTACTTTTGGCAACTAAAATTATTATCGATAAAAATTAAAAATGAATAAATTGAACGGAAATTGTGCGGCAAAGTGAAACAAGTATTTATCGTGCATTTACCGTATACGTGGTTGACTAACTTTAACAAAAATAAGACAGAAACCACACTATAATCTAAAATTTTTCCGAAAATGGCTTCAAACCATACTACACATAGAAAAAAATATTGTTAAAAATAAGAGTTTTTCACTCTTAGCAAAAAAACAACCAACGCATACTCTTAGTTTGAAAATAAAACATTGATTTTGATTACTATCCTTCATTTGCTTAAAAGAAAAACTTTTATTTTGATTATTATTCTTGATTAATTTAAAAATTTTACTTTCAACCCAATGGGACCCTAATAAAAAAATATTATACACGAACATTAACCCACATAGTCCAACGATTCCACATATGGTTTGGATGAACGCTGAACAGGTCGTTATACTATGTTCACACTAAAGAGTTCAAACAAGTTATAATAATTAGCAACAAGAAAAATGTCATCAATATAGCGTTAAAACAATGATAAGATGTTTATTAGGGTAGGCGTTTGTTGTTTTTTGCTACGAGCGGAACATTCTTACTGTTACCAATAATTTTTTTTCTGTGTGTAAACACTCATGACGTGGAAAAACGGTGCCTTAATCAATATAGTGGATTCAAGATACAAAATATTGCCGTAACTATATTTTCATTAATAAAAATAGCAACACTGTTCGGAAGATTTCGGCAGAGTGAAAATGTGCGTAAAAAGAATATCGAAGGAAAAATAAGAAGCCGATTGTCACATCTTGTCTTAGATTCCACGGAAGACCTCGATTGAGTGGAATCTATATGTTGGTTTTTGACAACACTAATAAGTGCAAAAACAACGCAAAACTCAAAAGTACCTAAATTTAAGTGAAAAGAACAAGTTTTTAGGTTGTTTTATTTTTGTGAGTTCATTTAGAACAGCATCGCCGATCGTCGTATTGCGATTTAGGCCCTAATGAAAGATCTGTATCGAATTCAAAATAAAATGCATCCACTACAAAGCTAGCAACCACGATGCCCGCCTCTGATTGCAGCCCGCCTCGTGTCTTTCAATGTTTGTTTCATCGGGCAAGCCCAATTCGAATTCTTCAAGTTTGATATTTTGCTAACATGTCGGCAAACGCCGATAAAGAGAAAAATTCAACCAAAATGGTACGTTTTTGCGATATTTTCCAAAGGGAAAACATTTCCAACGGATAGTGCGAGTGTCGGTGAATCGTTTGTGATAGTTTTTCCGTGTGAAAGAAGAACCGTACACGAACTGGCAAGATTTTGAAAAACCCATTCGGCTAGATACGCATCTTTTTCCGATGGCGTTGTGTTTGTTTTTAGTTCTCACTTTTACTTTACCATGGCAGTATGAATGTCAATCGCACACAGATTCGCGATTTTCTTTTGCAATTTAATACCCAAATTAAAACGGCTGATAGCATTATATGCAATTGAAGGATGTATTTTTCGCGAGTAGCCATACATTAGTCGAGATTTTTTTGCGAGTTAAAACGGGAAAACGCGTGATTACATTTTCATCCCCCTAGTGCGAATATGTGTGAGTTTGTGTCGTGGATAATTTTTGCGTTTCTACTGTGTTCATACGGTACAAGAGATGTACACACCGATGCAACGCGGCGAGAGGCACGCACATCAACGAACCTATTTTCCGCTTAGCGATCCAAACCTGCTAAGGTTGGGGGTCATACATGAACACCGTCATTCGACGTTGTTAAAAATGTACTGTTAATCCTAATCATCCTGCATGACTCCTTCACTTGATAACAAATCGTATTTTTTTTATCAGATGATACCTTGTTCGATCGCACCGAACCGGTTCGGCTCTCACACATACTTTTGTTTAACACTGTTGATTTGATTATCTTTCATATAGGCCGAAGATCGTGAGGAAAAGAAAGCCACCAGCCCCACTGACAAGGAGGATCCCAAGGTAGAGGCCACTGCTGCCGCTGATAAGAAGAAGGTCGACGAAGTTGAAGATGGTAACGGTGAAGCCAGCGGCAAGGAAGCCGCATCATCTGCTGACGACGAAAAAGGTGAGTAGTGAGATGCGATTCCTCAGCCTCGCGCTTGATCCATTGGAGCGGAGTTAGTGCTTGAAACCATGCAACGGAAATGGTTTGCAATGAAAAATGCGCGACCGTTGTACGCATTATTATGCCATGTTCTGTGGGATTCTCTATATACATGGGACGATTTTGCGTAGAGCAGAAGTGTGATAAAAACAGGTATTTTTTATTAAGAATACTACGCAAAATCAGTCAGTGTCATGTGGAAAAAATATGTATGTTGAAAAACTTCGCTAAAAAAACTACTGGTTTAGCAACTGTAAATTGACATTGAAAACAAAAGAGAATTAAATATTTTACACGTTATCGTAAGCTGGTAAAAATAGTAGCTAAATAAAATTCAGATACAAATGCACTGTCAGAAGACCAAGGACGTCTTTAGAAATATTAACATATTTCCGTTGTAGTCTAAATAGATAATGATATATGCTAGTCTACTCAAAATTTGATAGTTGAAATTGGGAAAAGTTCCATAGGAACTGATCCGGATAAAATTGCAATTTTAAATTAACTCACACTTAACTTTATACCAGGTTTAATATTAAAGTTATTTTCTATAATCGGTTTTCAGCAGAAGACAAGCCCAAATCCAAGAATGCAGTAGCAGAAGATAAGAGCGCTGCCGAAGAGGAAGATGGCGAAGCGGAGGATGAAGAAGCGGAAGCTGATGAGGAAGACGAGCCAGAAGAGGAGGAGGAGGAGGACGATGAAGCAGATTCTCCTGCCAAATCGAAACCAGCAAAGGTAGCCAGTAAGGAAGCGGCTGTTAGCAAAGAAAAGCCCAAACCAGAACCGAAAGTTGCCGCCAAGAACGGCGAGAAAAAACCCTCTCCAACCGGTAAACCATTGGGGGCCATCGCTTTGATCGATGCCAACATCGCCAAGACCAAGATGGAAGCTCTGCAAACGCTACATGTGTTCATCTTCGAGAAGGAAGGTAAAGCTCCGTTTATGAAGAAAAATTTGAAAAAATTCGATGGTTTCGAGTTTGATGCTGATTCAGATCAGTACAAGAAACGTTTGCAGGCGGCTGAGAAGATAGATGCAAAGAAACTTGCTCAAACTGCCGAGATTCTTGAATTGGACACTAAGGGATCCAAGGAGGAGCTCGCTGAACGCATTTTCAAGTTTCTACTTAAACCGGACGGCGATGAAGAGCTGCCTGAGGAAGAGGCTGACGAAGAGGAAGCTGATGACGCAGCCGAGGAAGAGGAGGAAGCCAGTGAAGAGGAAAAGAAGAAACCTGCAAAACGCCCCGCACCTCCCTCTGGTAGGGGTCGTGAGACTTCCAAGGGTGGTTCGGGTGGTAGACCAAAGCGGGCTACCGCTGGACGAGGTTATCAAGGTATGGTCTTCGGAATAGTTCTGTTTAAATTTATATCTGCTTATTGGACTGATTTTTCTTATTACTAACATTCTATTTGCCGATTCTAATATCTGTCAGAATTCCTAAATACGCTTCTGTTCGATAATTGTAGATAATTCCTTATATGTAGATTACACCAGTTCCGAGGAAGAAGAGCGGGTGGTTAAACCGAGGGGACGTCGCCGTAACGATTCCGACAGTGGATCTGACGTGAGTAGTGTTTAACCATGACGCGAAGTTTCGCATCCTTTGCAACGAATAATAATAATTGATTTTCCGCGTTGAAACAGTATAATCCCTCGGCTGGCTCAGATTCCGATGCCGGCAAACGAAGGTCCGCACGTGCGCCGGTACGCGGAAGTCGTGTATCAGCTCGAAGCCGGCGTAAGCAGTCAAGCGAAGAGGAAGAGTCCGACCCAAGTCCAAGCGATGATGAATTCAGCGATGTAAGATAGTTTGAAAAGTGACCGCGTCCGTATGTAGTAATATTTCAGGTTTTTTTGCTTTCGTAACAGGACGAACCGAAGAAGAAACAGGCAAAACCAGCCGCCCGAGGACGGGGACGTCCGGCTGGTCGAGTGGCAGCTGCTAAGGCTCCGGTTCGCAAACGGAAGGCCGAAACTGAAAGTGAAGACGAAGAGAATTCTGTGGCAGAGAGCGAGGATAGCGAGAAACCACAACAGAAAAAGCCCCCGGCCAAGAGCAGTAAGGCTGTAGACAACAGTAAAGCGAAAAATGCTACCCCGGCCAAAGGTGAGTGCTGTTTTGGTTTAGCAAATTTAATACATAATCGTAATATTTGCTTTAAATATTTACGCAGGCCGAGGAAGACCGAAGCGAGAAATGCCAGCCAAGAAATCGAAACGGGACCAAAGCTCCGACGAAGAAGAGGACGAAGAGGAACCCGAGCAGGACGAGAATGAATCCGAGGAGGATGAGAAGCCTCTAAAGAAGACCGAGAAGGAGGAAAAAAAGAGCAAGGAATCAAAGGAAAAGGATTCGGCTGCACCTCCCAGTGTGAGTATGCAACCAGTCTGATCGGTAGAGCCAGATATTAATATGTCGAACTGTTTATCCAGGAGGACGATATCAAAGAATTCCTCAAAGAAATCCTCGAGGAAGCCAACCTGGAGGAGATCACCATGAAAACGGTGTGTAAAAAAGTGTACGCCAAGTATCCGGACCATGATCTGTCGCATAAGAAAGATTTCATTAAGGCAACAGTCAAATCTGTAAGTTTACATGATCTTCGTCTCGCAAACGAATGCTAATCAACTCATTCTATGTTGCAGCTAATATCGACGTAAGGAATCCAATGTGTGAGGATTTAAGTTTTTCGCAAATTTATGCACGTTTTATCACCTTCAAGAAATAACTAACATTTTACAGTGGATATGATTAGAACATACTGTAACGTGATTCTAGCACGTATTTAAAGTGTCGTTCGACGACAGTCAGTGACAGGGCAAACAGTTGACCTACACGCAATTGGGAGCTGCGAGGGAGTGCAGTAGTCAAATCAAATTAAGCAGAGTATAAACAAGTTTGATCAGTACCCCCCCCCCCCCCTTGAGCAGATGCAAAACCATTGAACAAGGAACAACCTTCAGTTAAACTTAGATTCTAAGCAACAAGAGCAGTTTATCAGAAAGGTAAGGCTAGGTATCATTCATGCTAATTTACACACATTTGATACATCTAAACGAAACTTACACAATTTACAACACAAAAACGTGAGAGACGGTTTTCTGTCCAGAAGTACAAAATTCCGAATCACGTCAAAGAATTTTATACCTCTGGGACATGTTGCGATTTTTTTTCTTTTTGAACAATGTTTTTGTTTTTTTTTTATTAGTTGTAGACTATTGTTACGTGCATAACAAAATTCAATTCTCTTTTCCTCGCTATCGAACGAAAGCGTAGTCTACGAAAGTTTATTGATATTTTTAGTCTTTCAATGCTACCGAAGTTTAGACTACCCTTTTGCAGGATGAACGTTTATTTCGCACCATGTAAGTGTAAAATCCAACGACAAAACAAAAGTCGGAGAGTATTGATTCGGAAAATTGTAAATGCTAAGCAAAACAAATTATATAGGACAATTTCTCGGACCCAAAATTCACCCAGTTTCGGCCTCAAAAAAAAACAGGATTGCAGTATAACCGAAATCGTAAGCTTATAGAATTTTGAATTATAGCCAGAGTCGAATCAACAACACAAAATTATGATGAGATTTAAAATAACGACAGAGAAAAGAACGATAACAAAAACAAAACCTATGTCGTGTTGGGATGACAGATAACAGTTCTTTTTATAACGAGAGTAATGTAATGAAAGTAAATGCTATAAATTGCAGTGTTTAATATAATGATGCATACAGACAGGAAGGTAGGAGAAACATTCAGAAATATTCAGATAAAAATAAACTATGATTACTAGGTGGAATAATACTGTGCTTATTTCATGAGAAAAGAAATGTTTTAACCATTCCCATCACAATGTACGAAATGTATATGTGTACACAGTGCAGAGTGCGGTTTAGATGCTGTTGCTTTGATTGCTTGGTCACGACAGAAAATTGTCTCATGCTGAAATTGATTGGAAATTCGACGTCATGAAAACATGGATATCAGAGTGGCATAAGCGAAACGTAAGTTAAGCAATTTATTATGTTTAATTCATCTAATTAATGAGTTGAATGTTTTTCATAAAATCTCTCAAATGTCATAGTGCTTACTGGAGGGCGTTCGATTGTGGAAGAAGATGTCGATGCGGACACCAACGAGATCGACGCTCTTGAAACGGCTAGTTAATCTGCTGACAGCAATTACTCAAGCAAATTCCTGTCTTGATTGGGAAACTTGAAATGTTTCTAAAAACATATCCGATGGTTCTAACGCAGCAAAATAGCAAACCCGATGTATCTTGGTCTGAAAAGGAGTTCACCAAAGAAGGCCATATTACCAATAGCCACAATGAAGGGCAGATCAAGGAAGTAACGATCAACGACTTGGAAGCAGGGATGCCAACGGTACCGATAAACTACATTTTTTTCGGTATATTTACATTTGTACAAGCCGTACAGCCCGCTACAGCGACGCATCACTACAGCTCTTGTCAGTAAGGTAGCTAAACCGAGTACATTTTCCCGTACAACAGTAGAATACATTTTTGTTTTGCTGCTGTACTCCGACTGCTCGGTGAGAGTGTGGCGTAGTAAAGTTTGTTCTCTCGCTTTGTACATTTTTCTCCATAGTCAAAGGGAGAGGCCCGCACACGAACGCGTTGATGCCGGCCGTGGCGTAAATAAGCCTCATTCATTGTCGTAATTTTTGAATAAAAATATTAAAAAGATTGAAAATATTAAAAAATGTAAAATAAGGAAAGAGAAGCTGTACCGCTTGCGTCTGGTGGCTGTACTGGGGACAGTAGTTTTTTGTCATGTTACTGCTTTGTAGACAGGCAGCCGTACAGCGCTGGGCGTCCTGTACTAGCGAATGACAGCAGCATCGAGAGAAAAATGAGAATGTAGGCAGAAAAATTACAGCCGCAGAAAAGGTAGGCATTTTGCATCCTTGCTTGGAAGAAGCAAAGGTTCTCGCCGCAAGATTAGAAATATGGTCTGAAACATTCAGCTTTTGGGAAGCAGCTACTCCAGAAAGCGGATGATTTAGAATTATCAGCAGAAGGGCATAAATTTGTCACGGAGGTTGTAGCGAACGGAGCAATTGTTAGAGTATGCATCAACAATTATCAAGTTATTTAGAAACAGAACAAAAGGTATTCAAAGTGGCAGTATCACTTAGTTTATTCATTTCGATAGGATACGTATTATATTCTGAAAAAAGGAAATCCGGGCGGCAAGCTGTACAGTAGAATTAACTATATAAAACAGAGCGATCGGAAAAAAAAATAAAAGTGGAAGAGAGTCGCCAATCAGCATTCTCTGGATATTTCGGAGATAATCAGTCCAGAAATATTGAAAGCAATTTCATGGGCTAGTGTTCTATCCAACTGGGAAATCAGAGTCCCGGACAGAAGACATTTCCTAAAAGTCCAAAAGAAATTTTCAAAGCTATTGAAGAAATATCCACATCTCGGAGACGAATTTGGGTATCAGCTGGTAAGTTTTAATAGTTTCATTATTCCAACACTGAAAAAAAAAATCCAAACGTTAATTCTATTTGCTTCAAGCCACTTAAAATCCATATGAAGAAGAAATGCTAATGTTATCGAAAGCACACATACCTTCTATGTATCAACTGTATAAACCATGTATGCGCACACATAAGTTATATGTGCGTATTGTTATAGAATTGGATTTTATGTGCCTTATAGTTGGTCGGTGTTAAGTCAGACCGGACTATATTCCACTTTTACCGGATTTGAAATATGAAACAATAAACAAGAATTATGGTAAAAATTATTTTCCAATTATAATGTAAAGGATTCAAACTTTAAACGCGTTTTTCTCGAAATCAATGCACTGTCGCTTAGTCCGGTCTGACCTAACACCGACCAGTTATGAAATGTGAATGTAGGATTATTATGTCTTGTAAATACACACATTAGGTTTATGTGCCAGCAAATAGTACTAATTGCAAAAATCTATGTGTAAAATCAATAGGCATAATGTTTAATTTTTTTTGAGTAAAGGGAAACGATTTTAGCTTGGCATCGATTACCATGCTAGGATTTGGCGTTTCTTCCGAAGGGCAGACGAAATGAGAACAATTGCTGGCGTCGATTGCAACGTACATTATACACAACACGGAAATACGCTGAACACTCACTGGGTTAGTATGGAAACTCATAAAATATTTTAAAAATATTTTGCGTCGCGTGTAAGACGTCAACACCCTACAAAAAAAGAAGCAAAATGTCGGACAAAGCGGATGACCGTAGCACGTTTGTTAAACAAACTTTTCTACGAAGGAGTCCAATTTTGATGCAAAAATGAATTTTATTTCCTTTTTTCTAATTTGATGCAATTTTTTTATAGATTGATAGTGATCTGCCCCTAGCTTGTGATCCATTTTTACAAATCAGCGAAATTAAATGCATTTCTTTTACATCGAAATATAAATTCATTATGTATTTTTCGTTGCGTGTAGGACACCAAAACCCTACAAAAAACTAGCGCTACATATTCAACAGAATCCGACCCTAAAGGCTAGTTTACAGTTCAGGAAATGAGTCACTGGTTTTTGCACATGATTTGTGTCGGAATTTGATCAGAAAAAACTGTCAATGCAAAAGTTCTGCTGCTTCAAAAATACTAACAGTTTCGAAATAGCACCGAATTTTAATTCTAATGAAAATAAAATTTTCCCCGTCGTAAACAATTTGTATTGAATTGTTTCCGGCCGGATTTTTGTGTGGAGAGTTTTAAAATCCCGTGATGTTTCCAGCGGTTGGGTTTACACTTCATGAAAACTGTCATTTTTGTGTAGACTCATTTCCCGTCACGAGATTTGAAATCCTGAGCTCCATTTAAAATGCACAAGGCCCAAATCCCGTGACACGTTTTCTGAACTGTAAACTAGCCTTAGCTTGGTTGACGGATTCTAATGAGACGAAGTCGAAACGCAAATTCAATAACTAATTTAGTTATAGGTTTTGTGTGTGCTCTTCACGCGCAAAGATGGTTTTAAACAATTTTCTTCTTAATGGGGAAAAACTAGTTTTGACGTAGGACTACGTCTTTGTTTTCGATATGGGGGTGCACTCTGCAAATTCTACAAAAATGGTATGTAACGAAAAGTTGTCCAATTTTAAACGCATATAATTCAGCCATCTCACGATAAATTTTCAAATTTTTTGCACAAATCGCCCCGAAATACTTCTAAGAATAGATTCCAATAGATAAACCAAAAGGTTTTTGATATCTTAGCATTAAAAAATTAAATAATATACAACCTTGTTAAAATATCGCGCATTAACACACAGAAGAAGCGCTTCCCAAGCCCTCTACGACGGATTGGTGTACCTAGCGCGCAACGCTTCTATGAATGACGTCATCATCGACTATTTAAAGAACGGACTTGGCCAGACACGCTCAGTTCCCTGTTGAACGGCTGGCGAAGCAGATCACTGCGCTGTGTTTTTTACAGCCAGTGTAGCTGAGCTAGAAGCCCGTTACACTGGCTGTGGAGGGACACTACCCTGTGTCGTCCAACAGGCGACCGCTCCAACTGCTTCCTAAATGCCGCTGTAATGTTGCCAGTAAATTTTTGGTTTAACTAGCACATGTATTTGCTATTTGCGCTTGAAATTAAGTAATGTAGTGGTAGTAATAAGCTTCCCATTTTGGTTTAAACGCAAGGACAGTTTTTAAAACAGGATTTGATTAATTAGTTTTGCTCATCTAAGAAATTTTATCAATTCTGTAATTTAAAAGGAATTTTACGGAATTGGTGAATTTGGCCCCACTTGCAACTGGTATAATCAACCTGCACAAAGTGTTGCATAACGCAGGGCTGTTTTTTGGAACAAAATGTGTTATCATTCAGCCCTTCGCTATGCAAAATCACGATATTATGACAGATGGGCTAAGCGCGGCCGTTCCTTTCAATCGGGAAAGGCCGCGTGGAATTTTGGTGAAATGCGCTAATAGTGGTACTAGTTGTCTCTTTCGCTCTACCCATCATCATCAGCGTTGACTCATTTTGCATTGTACGCTTGAGTTCAATGTTTGGGGCGAATGTGTTGGTACACTGAAAAAAATCCAAACGTTAATTCTATTTGCTTCAAACCGCTTAAAATTCATATGAAGAAGAAATGCTATTGTTATCACGCGCACACATACCTTCTATGTGTCAACTGTATAAACTATGTATGCACACACATAAGTTATATGTGCATATTGTTATAGAATGGGGTTTTATGTGCCTAATAGTTATGGAATGTGAATGTAAGATTAATATTTCTTGTAAATACACACATTAGGTTTATGTGCCAGCAAATAGTGTCTATATGCCTCCGTTAATTGCAAAAATCTATGTGTAAAATCAATAGGCATAACGTTTACTTTTTTCTGAGTGTAGGTAGGGGAACTGGCGGTAAAATGAACACGTTAAGCAGTCATTATTTTCTAACTAATAAGTGAATGAGATATTACAATCACCTTATGCTTCTTGTTAGACATGTTTTGTACATATCTGGTAAAAATACTTCGTCATGAACACATTTTTTCAAACATGATTCTTGATTTCTAAACATGTCCAAAAATGAGACATGTTTATAGCGAGTGGGTAAAATGAACATGTGGCGGTGGTAAAATGAACAGCTTCTGGTGACCTGCAAAATGTCCTGTATGTATGCAATGCGGAGCGTTGGAAAGCATTTTCCGATCAATGCTAATATCCCAACAAATCATGAGCTTTGCATACACACAGGGCATTTTGCAGGCAAAAAAAATTGTCACGGAAGAATTGAATTTTCATGACGTAATATTAACCATTTTACAATCCTGTGGCATCGAAACACATCTACAAACTTGGGGTTATCCATGGGTGTTTGAACTTTTAGGATCTGTTTGAGAGCAACTAGAAAGCTTGTTCTATACATGAGATGTGATTATATTGTCTAAAATTTGATTTTTCTTCACCGGTCCGGGTGTTTTTTCACACACACTAAGTACTAAGAAAATAAATATTTTACATTAAATAGTATAGTCCTACGTCTACAGTTCGTGCAACCCCATAGGGCTGCCTCTTGAAGTTTTTACCAAAATGTATTCCACTAAGGAGAAATATAGCATAGTGGATGTTTTCAAGTTTTATTGCGATGATTCATTGATATTTTACTTACGGATGATAAATTGCGGATCAGAAACGTGATCAACAAATGATTTGACTTAGCTTTCATTTGAATAAAACCTCACTTTCGGAAAACAAAATAAGAAAACCGAAAAAGGGTCCAGAAAATGATGAGAATCCCATGGGATCCTATTCTCACAGTCACGTCACTTTGTGACTAGAAAGAAATTTCACTCTACTCACTAGGTGACGTGACTGTGAGAATAGCCCCCCATACTCATGATAATTTTACCAGGACACCGGGCTCAGTTAAAACCACTGGTAAATCTTTTTACTATTACTATGTTCGTGGTAACTGATATTATAAAACTCTTATTTTCACCAACATTTTTTTTCTGTGCAAAAGCAGAGCCAAATTTGCAATTTTAGCAGTCATTTCAACCATGGAATCGGAAATAAATTAAATATACAAAGTAGTCACATAGCATGAGTGATTCTTAAGACCAAAATGAGTGATTCTTAAGACCAAATTATCTGGTAGTTAACCTTCTTTGGGTGTTATCTTTTTGTAACGAATAAGGTGTTAGCGGGTCATATTGATTTCGAACTCAGTTTTAAGACACATTTTCAACCAAATCTATATGAATTAGTACTTAAATTGTTTGTTAGAGTGTAAATCTTCAGTTTCCTGTAAATATTACCGTTTTTCACCTCATTGGTCAGTGGAAATCGGTGCCGAATGGGGTCAATTGGGTCATTAAGCTATATCTAGTTTTCCGTTCCATTCGATAAATTTTAGGTCTAATATACATAATATAACATTATTTCAAAAAAAATTTCGTTGTGATACGTAAAAACGTAAAAATAAATCTTATGTAAGCTTGGCAACCATACATAGGAAAACGGCGGTTGTTTACATCTGGTCTATCAAGACAACACCCAAAATGAAAAAAAAAACTGTATGCATTGGATGGTGTTTATGTCAAATAAAAATAACCCTGCCGGAAAACATGTATTAATTCAAGAGTACTTATTCAAAAGGTCCTAAGTGACATACAGCTCGAACTGAGAAAAACGAGGCTGAAGTTTCGTAAACCTAAAACAAATCCCTATTATAGAACAAATATGTGTTTTGATGTAACAATTATGCCAATATAGTCTAAGGACTATGTTCTTTAGGTAAATAATACTAAAAACATGAAATGTTTAGTGCTAATGTAGTTTTTAAGCACTTTAGAATGATGCGTCCTTTTGAAAGTTATAGGACCTTTCACATAGGTCTTTTTTTCGGGCCCAAGAATCATACGACGCTGCACATAAGGCTTTTTACAGCAAAGTTAGCTCTTTCGACGAATATTGAATTTCTTCAAAGTTTTCGACAAAATGAACACCGGAATACGATTGTTCTTCATTACTATGGTAAATAGTTGCAGTGGATTTAAACGAAGCCTTGCAGAAAAAAATTGCGGGAAACTTTAGTTTATATTAACAAACCATTGGCTGGAAGTGGTTAAAATCAACGAATGGTATGTTACTTTAGAATAACTAAGCTTTCCAATTATCATTTAATTTATTATACTTTCTAAATTCAATTTCGAAAATAAGTCGCATGAACAGAAGAAAATAATTTCTTTTATTTGGATGCATAGGACGTTTTTACTAGGTACCTATGTGCAGTGGGAAAACAGGATGAAATGAATCTTGCGCCGTTTTTGCATGGCGCCTATGAACAGTTGCAGAGGTTTTGAAATGTTTCACGCATAGGTCCTTCCAATTTAAAAGGTCTCAAGCGCAAAATTTCAAAATATGATCATGAAAACTTTGCGACTTTTTATATAATGCTTGTTATTTTGATAAATACTGGGTATAATGAATCATGGTTTACGATATTCGTTAGCTATGTTGTAATTACATGCTGCGCTGCAAATAACTCAGTTTGTTTACTATTGTCACTAAGGACCATTTGAATCAGCACTCTTGAATTATTATGTATTAATTTGTCGTGAAATTCGATATGTCAAATGCTTCTGATAGTGTCAAATCCAGACTGTCAACATATTTCCACGTTTCCTGAGTTGGAAAAAAACATTGTTGCAATCACGAAAATCAGCTTTATCGAGGTATGTAATAAAAAGATTTTTTTCTCATTTAATGACCTAATTTGTATTTGGATTTACTATCAGATTGCAAAGATTTTTCGACGAAAATGTAGTGTACGAGGCAGTGTATGCCATTTACTCTAAATTTAGCATATTCTCCGATATTTTGTCAAATATCGTTCTACCTTTACAAAATATTAGATAATTGTCAACTGTTCAACAAAACCGGAACATTTCTAAGATTATTGCGCGCTTCAATAATTTCAAGCTTAGTGCAATTTTTTTGAGCCACATTTCCGGAAGCATATGACTGTCAATTTTCTCTTGACCAGACTTTTACTGTATGAACACTAAACAACACATGACAGTTTTGTCGATTATTAGTGAGTTGACGCAAAATTCTGCAGCTCGTACTGACAAACGCAAATGTCCGTTTGACAGTACGAGTTACCAATTTTTGCGCCAACTCTCTAATAATCTCTTGCCAAAAAATAGAGTTTCATGTCAGTTTATCGGTGAGTGCACTATCAAAAAGAAAAACTTTGTACTGTCGAGTCGTTTAAAAATAATGTCTTTAAATTCCTCGCATGAAAACTAGTACCACATTGAGCGGTAAAACGAACAATCCCACTCACTTAAACGTTGTACTAAAGTGATGGCGTTTTGTGAATGACAGTTTAGGACAACAAAAAATCGTAAACTCATTTTGGTCAAGACTGGAAGTGTTTTTTGTGTTAAAAGAAATCCTTCGATTTATTCTCAAATTAAAAACGCTACCTCCCGTCACAGAAAAACGCAGTTTTCCGTGAAAATTACTGAAAATGTATTCTACAGCTTTGAATGCCGGAGCTTTCTGGAGTAATGGACCAACTCCCGGAGCATTCTATGACTTTCCAGGTTCCAAGACCATCAGCGGTCCCGCAGCAGGTGTAGTGGAAACTCCCGGTGATTTTGGAACCCAGCGATCATAGTACGTATATCTTTTCAAATAAAATCAACGCATAATACTCTTCATACATATTCATTCTAACCTTAAATGTATCCCGAGCTGTGCAAGTCATTTTGATACTTATTGTACTTTTTTGTAGCACTCCGATCAACACTGGAACATCTGTGGTTGGACTGAAATTCGCAAACGGAGTAATTATTTCTGCCGATAAATTGCTATCCTATGGATCCTTAGCCCGCTACCATGACGTAGATCGTGTTTACAAAATCAACGACAAAACTATTATTGGTATCGGCGGCGATTTTGCCGATTTCCAGTTCATCAAACGCTACATTGATCAGAAAGTGTAAGAATTATTTCATTGGTGAAAGCCTCAAATTGCCTATTACCCCTTTTTTCATTGCAGTGTTGACGATATGTGCCTCGCGGACAAAAACGAATTGAAGCCAAAATCTCTCTACAACTGGCTCACGCGGGTGATGTACAATCGTCGATGCGACTTCAAGCCGCTCTATCTTGACATGGTAGTCGGTGGTATTCAGGATGGAGAACCCTTCTTAGGACACGTCAACCTTCGTGGACGTGCATACATCAGCGACGTGGTTGCTACAGGGTACGGTACCCATATGGCACTTCCATTACTGCGTGAATATTCGGAAAATCCGACGGCTTATGCCGGACTAGATCGACAGAAGGCAAGCGAGCTTATCAAGAGCGTAATGGAGGTGCTTTGGTATCGCGATTGCCGCAGTGATCCTAAATACTCGCAAGTTATCTGCACTTCGGAGGGTGTTCACTTGGACTCGCACTGCTTTGTTAATCAAAATTGGAATCTGGCTAAAATGGTGAAGTGATTGAAGAGGATTGATGCTTCAAACAAATGCTATTGATTGATAATACAATACAATAAATACTATATAAAGATTTTTTATTATGCTTTACGAGATTTCAAAATGTACCTGTATTACACCGAGCAAAAAAAGTTTGAACAAAAATTTTATTTTTTGCCTTTTGTTCAAGTCGGACACTTGAATTCACTTTCATTTGTAGTTTATTAATTATTCGCAAGGTAACCTGTTGGTTTTACCATTACTCAGGTCAAGGATACTATAGGTAGTAACATTACATTCCAGTCCGTCCGTAAATTTTTCGTTTTTTGGCATGTTTAACTAAATTGGCGTGGATTTCTGACGACGGTTTTGAATTTTGTAGTGCTATCTCGAGCGTGAAAAGCTACTATAAAAAATGTTGTTTTTATTGAGGCTTGTCGCAAATAAACGAATTGTTTGCTGTGAAGGTGAAAAATAAGAATACCACACAAACATTTACTGCTGCAATCTGACATTTTCAATTCTGGCCGCCTCGTCCGTGGCTTCCGGTTTACTGACGAACGGTAAATAATCCCGATACATTACGCAGGTCCACACAAGTACTGCGACACTCAGAACGGTTATCAATCCAGCTGGCATGAAATTGCCACCACGAATCCACCGGAAGCCCATCATAGCTACCAATAACACCAGGATGATGATCTGGATCAGTGGAATTGGGTTTTCGGTCGAGTTGAAATACGCCCCCACGCCTAGCAGTAGACCAAATGAAACACCCGCTATCAGCGACGGAACGGATCCTGTTGGGAATACGCAACGGAAATGCACTCGTGTATACAAAACAAAATCTATATGCATATGTACCTGCCTTTACATAGCCGAAAATGCCTCCCCCAGCGACAATAAGAGCAAAAATTATACCGACAAAATCAATCATGGTTTCGAGGATTCAGGTGTTAAAATAATCGGTTGACAAAGAGTAATAATCCAGCGCAGCTTTCTCACATATGGAAAATGTATGATGAAGGTGATAGGTGATAAGATAAACCTATTCTACTATGAAGATGCACGCACAAGAGATGATGACGACGTAAAAACGCTAAACACTTTGAATTCGCATAAGGTTCAACTGAGATAGCCTCAATAAGCGGCCATCTTTGAAAACAAAAAAGCACCATTGGCGAAATCTTTTTGAAAATCAATCAGTAGTAAAATATCCCAAGTATACATTGATTAGATGTTGTAAAGGATAGCAAAATACTTTTTCGCTTCAAAGATGGCCGCTAGTTGACCTTCCTCAGTTGAACCATAACTGGTTTGCAAGTTTTGAGATAAACTGAATTTTCGTTTAAAGTTTATTAGACGCGCATTTTTTTTTTAAATTCTTTGGGATTGTCCCACTGGTTTAATACATTACTGCGATTTTTAAGTTAATTTTCGTAATGTTTTAAAATAAGATTCAACATTTAAGGGACGTAATTTAACATTTAACAATCTCGAATCAATAGTTGGCCTGCAATCGATGAAACGCATCATTATTATCAATATGTTTGCTTAGTTTCTAAGAACCAGTAAAGATAAAATGGCTCCAAAACGGTATTGGTTTTTTTAGCGCACCGAAACCCTGAACTAAGTACACTCAAAAGAATTTAAATTTGATTTTACACATAGATTTTTGCAATTAGCGAAGACAGATAGACACTATTTGCTGGCAAATAAACCTAATGTGTGTATTCATAAGACTTAATAATCTTACATTCACATTTCATAACTATAAGGCACATAAAACCCGATTGTATAACAATACGCACATATAACTTATGTGTACGCATACATAGTTCATGAAGTTGACACATAGAAATTATGTGTGCGCCTAATAACACTAGCATTTCTTCTTCATATGGATTTTAAGTGGTTTAAAGCAAATAGAATTAACGTTTGGATTTTTTTCAGTGTAGGAATAGGAACCCCAATTTTCTCTCTATCATTTGAGCCAATACGATAAACAAAGATGATAGACAGTGTCAGCCTCTGTCAACGGAACAGAAAGTCAACGTCACGCCACCGTTCCGTCAGAATAAGTTAAATGCATTTTTCCTGTGCACCTTAAAGCATTTCATGCCTTTGGGGGGCCCTACACGTTCAATATTTTTGTCAATACAAGACAGTTTTGACTAAAGTGTTGTACGTGTAATTAAAAAAGTAGTATTGACGATGTACATTTCAAATGGGATCGACGTATTGAAGCAATATCTTATTGACAAAAATATTGAACGTGTAAGGGCCGCTTTTGATCTAGGCTGGATCCGCCAGCTCTGTCCCCTATTTTGAACCAATCCTGAACCAGCTCGTGATTGGACGAACGTGGCGTGACATCAGCAGACGTTCGGCTTGGAAACTAAATGTACTACACACAGAAGAATCAGGCCTTTTGTATCAACAAAACGTTTAGTTGAATCTAAAACGTGGCGAATGACTGTTTCAAACTGAAATGGGCGTTTTTCGAAACCATGTATTTGGTTTAGTTCAACAAATACTTGTTTAAATTTTAAATAGAAACATTGTTGAATCAAAATAAAATGTGGTAGATCTAACTGATCCCTTTGTTAAAAACCCACAGAATCTTTGTTTAATTTCAAATAAATTTGAGTTGTTAATACAAAAGATTTGTTTTTGTTTCTTCGAACTTGTTTGTTCGGTTAAACTTATCATGATTTTGTTGTTTCAAACGAAATATTTGTTGAAACTACTGAAAAGCCAACAAATGAATTTGTTGGTAATTTCAACCAACAGTATTGATTGAATGAAACCTGAATATTGTTTGTCACTATAACAAACAGGAAAAATTGTTATTTAAATCCAAAATTTGTTCATTTTTACTAATTTTTTTTTCTGTGTGTAAAAGGCTGCTTGGAAGTGTTGTCAGATATTGTGCTGTTTTTTGTTTTCGGATTTCGCTTTATTTCTATAACTTCCCTCTGTAATTATGAAGCGCAAGGCTTTATTATGCGGACGAAATAAAACCTTATGCAGAGCTCAAGCTCTGCAGGTACCCGAGAGATTGGGTAGCGTGGTTATCGTGGGTTCGGTTCTGTGTGCGGAAATTACTATTTTCAAAAAACAAACCGAGTAACAGATTGTAGTATAGCGTAAGTATGAAAAGATTGCGATCTTTATGTATTTGTTTAAGTACCGAATAAATTGGATGTACTATATCGATACAGTTGAAATTTCCAGTTTTCAACTGCATCAATAATATCAAATCGGTGTAAATAGGAGCGAGTAATTTCTGCTGCTATTTCCTCTGTAAAACCCTAGATAGATCAATTATTGCCGTGATCCGCATAACAGTCCCATTTGCTATGGGTTTCCTATGCAGGTGGGACTGTTATGCGAATCACGACAGAATACTCGATAGCCGCCTACGGCATTGAAAACTATGGCGTCATCTAGACCACAAGGTGTCGGTTATTTCGTATTTATAACGGATATTTATAGTGATAACTAAAAAATAAGTTCAATAGGGATCTTTAATTTGGAAAAATTGTGCCAGTTTTTCATATTTATTGATAACAGGTGTCCTTACGAGTGCACTCATATCATTCTTAAACCTTAATTATTCTTTTCTGATTTTTAAATTTAAAAAACCAAATTAAATTCAACCAACAAACTGACAGTTGTCCGACTAAATGACGTATCTGCAAATATCTCGTTCGCCTCATTGTTAACCGGGACAGCACCCCACACAGCATGATCTGGTACTTTGTCAATCCGCTAACAGACTGCCATCCCAAGTTTCATCTGCAAACTATGGTAGATCTGATAAGGCAACCTATAGATTCGTGCAAGTCGCATGGGTTTGGATGTGTTATTGTCCTAAAAGGAAACAAACTAAAAAAAAATTTTTTTTCAATAGTTTCGGGCCTAAAAATTGGAAAAGGACTGAGATATTAACTCACGGTCCTATTCTGCATCAGAATATGCCTTAACCCGCACACCCCTAAAGATCCCTATTGATTGGCACTCAGCAAAAATACATCATTGCAAGGCGTAGGGAAGGTTTTATCAGCCTCGCGCGTCTAATTTACATTAGCGTGCCATATGCGGCCCGACCAGCTTAGATTTTTTTTCCAGAAACGTGAAATTGGTTCCTATAGAAAATTTTAATCTGTACAAATTAAGTTTTGGACATAACCGAAACAAAACTAATATTGTCCGTACTTTTCCAAAGGAGACGCGACGATTATTTTTCGTCGCAGCAAGATTCGTAGCGCTATTCCGCGCACGATTCGTCGCAATGTATTTCTTACACCCAAAAAAAAGTAAACGTTATACCTATTGATTTTACACATAGTTTTTTGCAATTAACGAGGCATATAGACACTATTTGCTGGAACATAAACCTAATGTGTGTATTTACAAGAAATATTAATCTTACATTTACATTTCATAACTATTAGGCACATAAAACCCCATTCTATAACAGTATGCATATATAACTTATGTGTGTGCATACATAGTTTATGCAATTGACACATAGAAGGTATGTGTGCGCGTGATAACAATAGCATTTCTTCTTCATATGAATTTTAAGCGGTTTGAAGCAAATAGAATTAACGTTTGGATTTTTTTCAGTGTAGGGAATGAAAAACGGGCCTTAAACGTTCAATATTTTTGTCAATACTAGACAGTATTGACAAAAGTATTGTACGGGTAATCGAAAAAACTTGTATTGACGATGTGGATTGGGATTGAAATATTGTAACAATATCGTCAATACGTGTATTGACAAAAATATTGAACGTGTAAGGGCCGCTAATGACACTTTAATAAAAGGTGGTGCATTTTTGTGTAAAAACCTTACTGTAAATAAAACATACGAAAACCTGAAACTTTAGAAGCACAGTTTTCAGTTAGTTTTATTGACAAATTCAGTGATTGTAAATAATTAGCACACATTGAACTTAGGTAATACATATTTTTCGACGTTTTTGAGTATTTATTATCAAATGCGCCTATTCAATTCGTCGCATCAAAATGATTGAATGGCTCTTTTGCAATGAAACGTACAATATTTTGGCATCATTGGTCGGAAGGGGTGTGTCAATTACAACAGGGATTAGCACGACAAAAAATGCCGAGTAGAGTTGACAACAGCTTTATGCAATCCCTGCAATCAGAAATCCGACCTACTTACCCTAAGCAGGACCGTAGCGTAGTCTTCTGGCAGCCTTGTCACACACAGTTTTGCGCCCTTTTGGCACAGACTAACAGACATAACACTCAAAAACAAAGCTTCGCCCGCTGTAACGGTCATTTCAAATATATTTGTAGTTGGGACTGTGGCCACATTTGAAATTATGGCGCCACTGACATATGAACAAGCATATGGCAAAGAGAATAGGGAAAGAGACGAATAGTGTGAAGCCAAAAATACCTTATTGAGCAGACCAATCGTGCAATGTAAATAAACATTACTCATGCCTGAGTTAGAGGAGATAAGTATTGTACATCTATCAAAAAAGAAATTTGAGTTTTCGTCAGAATTTAGTTCAATCGTGATTGTAAGGTGCATCCTAGAGTATATGTATGAGTAAAAACAATCTTTATAATTATTTCATCTCTTTGTTTCGAAATGGACATCTTTTGATAAATAAATCCAACGATCGACGTACGGTTTGTTTTCAAAATATAATAGGAGTCATTTAAAGTGCTGCCTGTGCAAGCGGTTGCCAAAATTCTAGTGTTAAAATCATCATAAAGGGAGTGTTGCCGTTTTGACTGATTTTCACTCTTCGTCTCTTTACCTATTCTCTTTGGCATATGGGAGATAGACCACTAGTGAAAAATTGTTCTCAAACTTGAGGGGTAACCCACCAGTAAATGAGTGATTGGGACTGTGAATAAAAGGTGGAGCTAGTGTTCTGGGAAAATTGTCGGATCGATGTTTTTTGAGGGAATTCCCTCATACTGTTATGTCTGTTAGTCTGTGCTTTTGGTGCTTACTTTAGCTTTCATTTTCAGTTCGACTTTTGAACAACAATGTGTTATAGTGTGTAATAAAGCTGTTAGATAACGACATTCTACAGTAAGTGCGGATGGTTTTGCGTTTGAAATTTCTACGCTAGGACATAATGGGTTAACCCCTGACTCGATGTGCAATTTGGGACGATCCATAAATGACGGTAACATTTTTTGAGCGATTTTTAACACCCCCCTCCCCCATCGTAGCATTTCGTCACAAACCTCTAAATACCCCCTTGGTAATTACGTAGCTTGACGGTGAATCTTTCCCCCCCCCCTTGTCACCATAAAATTATTTAAAAATTTAAAAAAAACGATAGTAGTTATTCCCCTTTTAAAAAGCTACGCAGCAAGACATGAACCCCTACCCCACTGTCGTCACACATCATCACATAATACAAAACTCCCCCTCCCCCATATAATGCTACGCCATTTATGAATGATCCTTTTAATAAATGTGCCTCTCGTAATTTCTGTCTTTTCCTTCAGCTACTCATGTTTTCACTTTGCCCCCGACTAGCTCCGTGAATAAATCAAGAGTACTTATTCAAAAGGTCCTAAGTGATATTCAGTTCGAAATGAAAACATCGAGGGATTGCCCTTCCTATGATGATTCTCAGGGATAGACCGTTCCAACATCAAATTATGGTCTTGTCAAATTTTGGTCTTGTCAAACTGCAAATGATGTGAAAACCCAAGACGATACCAGATAAGGTATAGGCATACTTAAAGCGAGAGTTTTGTTTTTACAATTGGCAACATCTACATTGCGTAAATACTGCTTTACTTACCATAAAAAAGAGGTTATTAAAATCGAAATTAATTTAAACAATGTTTTGAATATAGAAACTAGTGCTTTCAGCCTTTATGAGGTTCTCAAGGCGTTTGCCACCAATATTATTGTACACACATGCATACCTTATGCAAATGATCTTGAATCTGTTTTGCGTTTGTCAAATCTGCCACTCTTATTCTTATCCTGACACGCTCTTCTTCCCTTTGGGGCAGACCCTCGGAAAACATCGAGGCTTTCATGGACCTTAAACAAATCCCTATTCAAGAACAAATATGTGTTTTGATGGAAAATTATGCCAATATAGTCTAAGGACTATGCTCTTTTTGGTAAATAATACTAAAACATGAAACATTTAGTGCTAATGTAGCTTTTAAGCCCTTTAGTATGACGCGTCCTTTTGAAAATTATAGGACCTTTCATATAGGTCTTTTCTTTCGACCCATGAATCATAGGACGCTACACATAAGGCTTTTTCAGTCAAAATAGCAATTAGGATGAATATTTTCAAGGTATTCAACAAAATGAGCACCGGACCAGTAAATAAATTTAAAATAAGTCATGGAGCAAACATTGCGGGAAACTAACTTATATTTACCAACCATTGACTGGAAGTGGTTAAAATCAAGGAATGATATATTACATCGGAATAAATGGTTTTCAATTTTAATACTTTATTTTACTCTTCAAATTTACTTTCGAAAATAAGTCGCATAATTAGAAGAAAATAATTTGTTATGTTGAAACTTAGGACATATGCATTCACGGCCTGATGCTAGCAGAAGGGGAAAGAATAATCGCATGGTCGTTCTAGGTAAGGATTTGTGAGGATTTTCCTTGCCGGCGAAGGCGGTAAAACATGATGATGTTCTATCAATGACCATACGGTAGACTTGAGTGGAAAGCTCAACTCCTACCAGCAGAAGACAAAGGATTCTTCACATTTCCTTTCGATCATGTCAATATGAGTCTGCCTAGTCCTAGTTTTCCGTCCTAAAAGTTTATAACCGATTCGCTCTAGAATACCTATCCGTCATTCAATGTCATTGCTTTCGTTTCTATTAGTCTTAAATTTTCCAAAAATAGCCTACAAAATAGATACAGGGAAATCTTACTTGCTAAATTTACACCACGTAATCCAAACGATCCTTTAGGCCTATTAAAATATGTCCAAATGAGCCTATCTCTAGTTGTTTTTTCTTGGCGATCAGACTGCGTGATTCAAATCAGATTCAAATAATTTTTTCCGTTGATTCAAAGCAACGAAATGTATATGATGGAAATTGATTATGATAAATTTGGTTTCACTCCATGATAAGTATTGTGCCAAATGTTCATTATGCCAAATGTCCCTTAACCCTCAACTGGCATTACGCCAAATGGACTTTAACCACAGACTAACAGACATAAAACTTAAAAACAAAGTTTCGCCCGCTTTAACGGTCATTTTAAATATATTTGTAGTTGGGACTGTGGCCACATTTGAAATTATGGCGCCACTGACATATGAACAAGCATATGGGGGATAGACCACTAGTGAAAAATTGTTCCCAAACCTGAGGGGTAACCCAGCAGTAAATGAGTGTGAATAAAAGGTGGAGCTAGTGTTCTGGGGAAATTGTCGGATCGATGTTTTTTGAGGGAATTCCCTCATAGTGTTATGTCTGTTAGTCTGTGCTTTAACCCCCAATAGGAATAGTGCCAAACATCAATTATGTCAAATGTCCCTACCTCTCAATAAGCATTATGCCAAATGTGCATTATGGCAAACATCCTTATGCAAAACCCGTTATGCCAAACGTCCATCATGCCATATGGGGTACACCCTTGTGAAGTACTACCGCGTCTAGCGAGTAAAGTTGAAATCGATGGTGCCGTCACCGATTCGAGTTTGTCATGCGGGGATCTACTGAAGCACGGGTTTATCTGTTTCGTGAACACCGCTGCAATTATGATTGTAATCTACCGTGGAAAAGTGAAGGTATAAGAGCAACCAAGTTACAAAATAAATGACTGTGATATCTAATAAGTCAAACTCTAGGCTAGTACAGATGATGAGCTGCTGGATGTAATGAACAACTTTATTGTTGACACGCAACTTGTTTAGCAACGGATGGAAGAATCGGTCGAAATAGAGCTAGAGATTACACCTATAATAGTTTTGGATCCTCGATTACTCCGCGATCGCTGGCATATCCTCCTGGGGAGTTGATTCCTTTCCTTTGACGGAAAAGACTTTCACACTGTGCTTGCACACTTTTTATGCCTAGCTAGAATAAGTGAATCTCATCAGTGATCGAAATTTATTCATGGTGATTCATGTGGAATAGACTGCGGTGACACAAATAGAATGTACATTCATTCATGTATAAGAGCCGTGAGAACCATTCAGATAGTTTGCTTTGTGTAATGTGCACATCGGTTGATAAAAATAGTTGACTTAGTACTAAAATATGTTAAAAGATAGGCTATTTTGAGAAAAGGGATTAACGCTTTCGTTTCTAGATTTACGGAATTAATGTACCTTATCTACCACATATTTTATTTCATTTGATTATATATACTTTATATGATTGCATATACAACTGTGTGACAATCAGAATACAGCAGGAAAGCCGAAGAACTCACATTTAATGCATTTTCCAAACAATCTCACCTGTGGTCACTATCCATCATTTATCTCTTCCTCTGTATCATATTCCTTGAATCTTTTTAGGAGCAATCGTATTGTCCCTCAAGAAACTGCATTCGTATCACTTTTTCTACCATCTCGATTTTTCACTGTACTGATTTATTATTAGTGTCTTCAACTGTTTCTGGATACTCTGTTCATGTTTATGTCACTCTGGTAAAGTGTTCATATCTGTCTTACTATTGTTCGTTTGGCATTCGGGTTTATATGCTTGGGGTTCAAATCACTCAAGTTCGATTACAATACTAATAACGCAGTCGTATATGTGTTTGATTCTTCTCACTGTTCCACATGGCTTGGTTTCCGTGCCAACAAAACACCACCTTGGATAGGCGATACTCTTCCACTCAAGTACAATCAAATTACACACATAAAGAAAGTCTACGATTATACCAATGATAAGAATCGATATGAGCATATCACTGACAGTGTTTTTACATATAAAAATATTGATTATTTATATGAGAAATTGTGCAACGCCAGAACAACACTTTGATATCGTAAGATCAATGCATATAATACAGCAAACCGTGTCATTCAATTGCAAATTGATGTTCTATATGAAAATACATCAGTACGGATCATATTTTATAAATATAATAGAATAATAAAACGAAAAAAGGTCGCTGCTGATGTAAATGTTTTGCCAGAAAAATTTCATCTAGTATCGTAAAAATTACCTTCCCGGGTTAAAAAATCTGCAGTACGTTGGTTGAACCATTTTCGTACATCCCCTCGCCAATATCCGTCGGTATCACTTGCGAAAACGTGCCCTGTTAACACAACAGTTCTGAGAGATTCTCTTTTGAAAAATAGAAAAAAGTATATAAAAAGTAAAATAAACTAAACATTTGATATGGATATTGCAAGTATCTAAGGGGAAAAGAAAAATGGCCATTTTTCTTATATAACTAACAGATAAACATGTGAAAACAAATGAAATGATAGATACATCAGTAGCATTGCGATTGGATTCTATAGTTCATTTAGTGAATTTAGTTATCAGCAAAATTTAGTTCATATGGGGGAATCAACATATTATAAAGCATATAACTCGAGAATCATGTATTCAGTATAAAACGCCAACTATCACCACTTTACTCGAGCGACAATTGTTTTTACTCAATTTCGTTTTGAGTAGAAGGTACCGAATGGGAAAAATTTGGAAGTCGCCGGCTGTGTTTGCAGGAAACCCTTTGCGCATTGCACTGTTATTTATTCGTTGCGCATTGTCTTGCAGAACAGTAATCAAACCCATTCAAAACCTGCAGTTTCGAACGGTCACATAAACACTTGCCAAATTGAATGCAATCGGTGAATGTTCGGTTTCTTGGTTTTCTTGGTTTAGCTTAATCGTCACCACAATAAGTTGTATGTTTCTCATGTATTGAGTAGTCTCTTGGTTATAGGTAATTAGATTAGGTTGCTTTTCTCTCTTTTGCTAACAAGCCGTGTTTGATCCTAGATTTTTATTTGTCCTACATAGCTTCAACGCTAATGTTGTTAAATGTGCTCAATAGTTGATACATATGGTTATATATAGCAAACATTATCTGTAATAAAACGTTATTGGAGAAAGAAAAAGAAATTGTTTTTCATGAAGTGTACAATATAGTGGAAAAATAAAAAATAAACAGATGAAGAAAAGACACTTATAAACTAGAGTAACCAAAAATATATAGCAATTATGGATTTCAAATAGCATACTGTAACAATATTAGATGAATAGCTTCGCATTCGGCAAATTTAATGAAATATAGACCTACGAAAAGGGGATAATTCCAACCACCTAAATAAACATTTTGTTTGGTTATTAACTGCATAAATATTGGTTTTGGAAATATATGTAATGTTTTATTTGCAAAAAACTCCAGGAAAAGAAAGGAATATAACTTGTAGTGGATAATATACAATAAACAAACGTCAATATATTCATTTATGATTGATGATTGAAAATATTCGTAGCTGCAAACGGCAAATTATAATATTAGTAGAAATTTACAACATAATACTATTGGGATGTATGTTGTGGGGGCAGTAGCTCCAAAGATTAGTCATGAGGCAATCGTTAGTAGAAACCATAATTTTCAGGAACGTATTTAGGGTATTGCAGAGATTGAGAGCACATTCGGAGCTACTGTAACCGTACTGTACGCAAATAATAATCGATCTGATGATTAATTGACGGCCGCTTAAATTATAATTTTATGTATTGTGACATTATTTGCATTCTGTTCGAGCAAACGCCATGTTTTCGTCTTTTGTTATTATTTTGGTATATTACATTTTGATGGTAACAAACCAGAATAATTTTAAAATGTTTAAGAGGACATTTGAAAGTGGCTAAAATTCCAACTAAAAACAACTCGAAAAATATATATTTAATACAATGTTGGGTAGAGAACAAGAACGACAATGCAATGTTTTATACAGCACCATAAACGCGTATGAACTAAGACGTACATATAATTATATTATAAATGTACAGAAATATGAAGGAAAATCAGTGTTTGCCTAATAAAACAATATTTTCAATTCGTTTATTTTTACCAAACAACGTTGGAATATAATATTGATAATGTTAAAATCTGAGTTACCTGATCGTGAAAGTTCAGAATTTTTTTTGTAATAACATAAAAGATGTATTCCATGGTATGTAACAGTTTATTCAATTAACGACAGACAGTAAGCAATAAATTATATAATCCGCTACCAAATTGCCCTAAACATAACCTTCACAATCAGGAATGTCATTTGCCATTTGGGCATTAGTTATAGTTGAGCTGACCAGCTCTGAAGAAAAAATCCGTACACCATTCCGCAACGAATCGCGCGATCGTTCACCACGGTCAGGCACACAGTCTGCGAGGTGTACGTATTTTTTCATCGGAGTTGGTCAGCTTAGTTATAGTTAAGTATTGAAAAAAGAGTTAAACCCAAAAACCCACGACAATGCTGCCCTTTTATTCAAATGTGACGTAAACGCAATTGAGAACGCTCTTCAAAAAATCAAATTTTGTGTTTCATGATGCTGTCACTTTGTTTCGCGGTTTAAAGGTTAAATTTTTTATTTGAATTTGAAGGCATTCAAAGATGCAAATTTTTGTAGCGAGCTACAGAAAAGTAAAATTCGACTAAGTGGCGTTCAACGTAACTTTTGCATACAAGGGGCAGAGCGGCCGTTAGTTGATCAATCTCGCCGCAACTCAAGGAACACAATGGGAAATTTGGAGGCATATAAACGATTTCTGGGCTCAACGGAAGGACAGAAGAACACGTTGGCACGACGAAAAGGAACGATGCGTGCTTGAAGGCCAAGGTAATTTTCTGAAACCAGGTACACCTACAACCGACAGATTATGAAATATTTTGATAAATTTTCACTCAGCGTACTATTCAGTCAAGCAACGCGAATTGTAGACGCCTTACATATAATTTCAGGTCAAACAATTCAGGAACTTTAAGGGGAATCGTGGAGAAATATTTCATATATTCTTTATGGGAACTGTGGAGCTTTAACCCTTTCTTGACCAACCTTTTTCTATCGTATATAGTGTTTTAAAACTACTTTTCCTTAGAACTGTTGGGGTATTGAAACATGAAAAACCTATTTTGATCAAGGTATATGCTGCTTTCGCAGTGCTACAAACTGCTCTATTTTTTCATTCCAATGCTCAATACAATTCTCTCCTAGAATATTTACAATACTCCAATTTCGTGACAAAAATAGCAGTCTAAATTGATAGACTTCATCAATTTTCAATTACAACAAAACGAATTTATATTAATACTTCATTTTTCATTTAACCCTTTATAATAATTAAGCAAATAAACAATACCTTCTATGATAAATATTAAAATTGACATTTAAAACACGTACATATTTTTTCGATAATTAATCTTCAATAATCTTGGTGGCAATATAGTTGCCACTGTCTGAAGCCCAAAACGTTTGTGGTAATATAGTTGCTACTGCGCGGGAGGTGCAAAACGTTGGTGGCAACTAGGGTTCGCAGTACCAACCTGTTTTGGCGAGAACCGGTACTGCGGTACTGAAGACCCCAGTAGCGGTAAAGTATGACAATGTAAATCCGTGTATATTAGTCGCATTTCCTCTCGACATTATCGTTTTGTTGAAAATTGGTGCTGACTTTCATGCAAAATAAGGCTCCTAATTTCCTGTTAACTATGGAGTTTTGCTGACTTTTCCGATCACCAAAAATTACGAATCGCGCCATTCGATGCAGTTCACCAACTCTCAAATTATAAGCTACTAAATCGCTGTTCGTTCTTTTATAGATATATATTTAAGCGCAAACCAAATACAGACATGACTTAGGCCATAGTCTTATTACGCGCCACCCAGTAAATAATTGGAACCAATCAGAAGGTCACTAATAAAAAAAAATCAAAAGAATTTACGTCTCTTATGTCAATATTTTGAAATTTAGTAGAAGCTAGTTGAAATTTTATTTGGACCAATTAGTGTAGGAATTTTAACATATCGTTCAGTATAGGGAGTTAGTAATGTTTAACTTCTAGAATTATTATGGTGATTAGAGTGACAGAAAAAATGACCTCTTTCGGCCCACCCCTGATTCGATTCCTAGTCCCACCAGGAGTACTTGCACCAAATTCGAAGCAAATCGGACAAGTCTAGCTACTGGACCAACGTGTCTGAAGTTTGTATGGGATTTTTCGACAATTTACCTGGAGACACCCACTAACTCGCATTTTTCCCGCTAGGTGGCACTGTATATATCGTATTATCATTGTAAGTGAAAATAAAAAAGATAATTTAAATAAATTTAATTTAAAAGATAAGATAAAAAAAATTCGGCTTTGTTAAAAGAAGTTATTAAACTTTTAGTGAAGTGATGTCTGAGTCAGTTTTGCATGAGGGCAAGCAGTGCATGGTTGTTTATCAGTACTCCATTCGCGCGAACTAAATATTTTGTGAAATAACCGTAAGATTTAGCTCTATGGTATGTTCAGGAGAATTGTAGTAAATAATACTAGCCATGTTTTAGTTAGAACATTTTAGTTCCACATTTTACCATGTAGAGGGCGCCCACACTAACTTTTCAACGGAAAGAGATAGAAATTAGGTGTCTTCCACAAAGTTGTAGAACAGGCATTTTGCAACAATTTTTCCGAACATCTTGGTATTCTATCTTTCTTCTATGAAAAGTTACTGTTGGCGCCCTCTATGCGATCACAGTTGCAACTAAAATTTTCCATCCTGAACATAACTCGTATTTTGTGTTATAATTCTTCTAAACATAATATTGGGCAAAACCTATCGATTATTTCACAAAAATGCATAGTTCGTGGGAATCGACTACTGATACACATCCATGCACTGCTAAGCCCTATGCAAAACTGACTCGGACATCACTTCGTTAAAAGTTTAATAATTTCTTTTAACAAAGCCGAATTCACTAGCAGTCTTCAACAAAGTTTTAGATAATTAAATTATCTTTCTTATTTTCACTTACAGTGATAATACGATACGTACAGTGCCGCCTAGTGGCAAAAATGCGAGTTAGTGGGTTTTCTCCATGTAAATTTTCGAAAAATCCCATGCAAACTTCAGGCACGTTGGTCCGGTAGCTAGACTTGTCCGATTTGCTTCAAATTTGGTGCAAGTACTCCTGGTGGGACTATGAACCGAACCAGAGGTGGGCCGATTGAGATTTCAAAAAATCATTATTTTTCTGGGCAGTCTAATGATGATGGCCCCATCTCATTTTGCAATTTCCATCAATGCGAAGCAAGCATGCGAAATTTTTAGTGGTAAATCGATTGCCTTGTACGCAGCTCAACTGAGTTCGATTCCTAACCCCGCACATAGGGTTAGAGATTTTTGCAATGGAGATTTCTCTAACCCGAAAAGAGGCGAATCACCCTAAGGTTAAAATCTTTATAATCAAAATCAAAATAAAAAAAAATCAGCGGGGCTCACCGAACCATCCAGTGTACAGCGTATTAAACATTCTGACACTTTTCCAGAAAAACGAAAAAAAATCGAACCACATGCTTTAACTACTTGCGTAAAGCACCGGTACAGATCTCTGATAAATCGTGCGACAAGTGACATCGTCGGCTGGCATCATACGATACGGCACAATGATGGGGCACCTAACCAAGATACGGAAACGAATGTTACCCTTCAGTAGCAAACCTACCACTGATTTCGGTTGCTCCGATTCTACCCATAACGGAGCAAAAGAACACTACCACCGTTGACCCACGTAACTTCGCCCAGCCAACCAAGATGGTACTATTGCCTTCCGCGATGGTGCATGCACCTGCAAATGTAACAAGATAACGCTAGAGATTGAGTCCCGGGTATCCTATATTAACATCTCGAGCAGCACCTTGTCATGGGCGACCTCTCTGTACCAGTCAGCATTACTGCCATGGAAACGAAAGCAACAATGAAATAGGAAAATTCGGATCGAATCATTAAATGCTGAATTTATTAGTCGTATGATATCTAATCATTCCGCAAAACGTCGTTGAGAATGGTAGAATATAGCGCACAGCACTGATAACAATTGTATGTTTGAGGATTTATAGCTATAACTCCCCATATATGTAGTGCGTTGTCAAACTCCAGACGTTTTTGTAGGGTTGCCAGAGGGAAACATCTGGTAATGGTGAAAGTGATAGGTATAACCCCAACATCCAAGATAGGCATCAAACATTGCGACCATTTGATATTCCGAGTTCCACACGCCAAATAAGGTAGACTTGCTCATCAGTGCGAAGCTATTCTTCGACATATTGAAACCGAGTCAGCTCAATCTGGAGAATGACCTTCCGTAGTTGCGCGATTCTCACTTTGGATGGATCGTATCTAGTATCATCATTGAACCTCAAATTGTGACCATGCTACCACCATTGATGACATACAGTGGATGTTGCAGCAGTTCTGAACAATCGAAGAAGTGCCGGCGAGTTGGAATGCTCAACCCACTTTCTTTTCACATACGAACGAGATGGGTGGAAGATTCTTTGTGAAGCTACCGTTTAAGGAAAACTTCGACCAACTGGAGGACTATCTTGTTCTAGCACTTAAGAGGTTTCTGTGACTCGTACGCATTCTGCAGCTGCAAACGCAATATGTAGAGTTCGTTCAGGAGCACGATGCCCTTAGACACTGCCAGGAGGTCGATGAATCCGACGATTTTCCGAACCAATGAAGGTGCTGCGACCGTCAAGCTCGAGCACGAAACGTGTTCCACGCTACTGCTAAGAAGATATCTCCGTCCGAGAGCTGTCCCTAAACGAAGTGATACAAGTTGGGCTCTTAGTACAAGATGATCTGCATTACGTCGTTCTGCACTTTCGAAGGTTGAAAATAACGTTTTCTACAGACTATCTAAAATGTACTGCCAAGTACTTCACACGAAGCAGGGTCGACTGATTCTGCGATTGTTTTGGAAACTGCACCCGTCACAACCGCTACGGGTTGTGGAATTCTGTACCGTACCCTATGGCACTACAGCGGCACTTTTCCTAGCGACGAGATAGAAGACGGTGATGCCCTCCCAATAGTTGCTCGTATAATGAAAGAAGAAGCTTATATGGACGATGTACTATTCGAAAGAGGAGGATTCCACACCTTGTAAGTAATTCACAATTCCTCGAACAGTTTGCAGAAGACCATAAGAAGAAGATTCCAATACAAGAGGGAACGAAGCCATCAAATTATTCGGGTCACTTTTTCATCCGGGGGGCTGATGACCGGAAGCAGTGCAAAACGAGTAATAAAGAAAACAAAGGACAAACCATCTACTAACAAATGCTAGAGTAACGGTGCCGTAACTCGTCTTAACACCTCTATTCATCATACCCATTTGAACATGTTAGTTAGATCAGTGTCCGCTATCTCTATACAACGCATTAGCTTAAATGGTAGGATGAATAAGGGTGCGTTGTACTCGGCATTTCACTTCGCTCAAATGCGAGTGTTTTGCCTTTTTCAGACATATTTTTCATTGTATTGCTTCTTAAGATCGAAGAAAATATATTGAAACTTGTTGAAGCGCAATCCAGTGATAGTTAGCTAAGTTATCAACGAAATATTGTGACATCCTGACTAAGGGCTCGTTTACCCTATGTTCGCTTCTTTTATTTATTCATTTTTTACTCAATCCAAGTAAAGCAACAAGCGACAGTTTTAGTTTCAGTCGGCCAATGAGCAACATCAATACCAAAGATTTAAATAAGAAGAAAGATATCCATGCGAAAACTGGAGACACCATTTGAGCCTGAACTAAGTGAATTTTTGTTCCCCGCAGCGCATAACCTACGCTAGATCAGGTGACGTGACATGTAGATGGCCAAAGGAGCGAATGTTTGCTAAACCTATAAGAAATAGTCCATTGGTAGGATTTTAACTCAATAGATGGTACTAGGGAACGATAAAAGGGTGTCTCCAAATGATTGTAGGGAAGATATCGAAGCTGGATATATTTATCCTTATTGATATCTTTGGTATCTTTCGGCTTAGACATCAAGTCTTTGTCAATACCCTCGTGGTTGCCTATTAGACACCCCTTAACTCATTTTTCCTTGGTACTGATTTTTCGGTATGGACGCAATATTCACCTCTTGTTGAGGCTTCATATCACAGAATTCGGTATGTTGCCAAGTGGCAACAGTATACATTTAAGCGTTAAAGGAAGAATTTGATAGAATCCGCTGCATTATACACCCATTTTGTTTGGGTTCGAACAAACAGTGACTAATTTTCGGTTTTATTGTTTACACAAATGTTCTGCAAATCATCACTAGGTAATGTAAAATCACCGACGAACCGGCATGACAGAGGCATTCGAAAATTGTATCATACAAAATAACGATTATTTGGAAATGAAGCGATCGATCGCTACTGTCAAACTACGGACAGTTTTTTCTGCCATATTTGAATCTGAGCACGTTTCTCGATAAGAACATTGATATTACATAAGATGTGCAATTCCCTCAGCTGCGTATGTATTGATAATATGCATCATAATAGTATTCAGAACTCATTCAAAATGCATGTATTCTGATACGTTTTTGCTCGTAACGAACAGTTTTGTTAAATAGTAAAAAATAAAAAGATGAAAATATTTCTGGTAAGTAAAGTGCACAACTCAAAATGATAAAATGAGTTATTTCTTGTTTTTTTTTTTTGTGTTCAGAATCTCCCGGCGTTTGCTAATTAATGTTGCCACCTATACGTCTCTGTAATACACCTTTTTTTGTTATCTAGTTTTAGGAAATGAAGAGCGAAATTAGGAACTGACACGATGCATCTACCATCGCGATGGTAGAGAACAAAACAACAATCACGTTATAATTGATAACATTTAAGCATTTGATTTTCAAAGCAAAATAAAAGATTTTTTGGCGAATATATTTGTGTATTGCTTTAAAAAGAGTAGCCTATTTTAAATAATAAAAACAATCTTTGTTTCAGACAAACGTATGATTGATTTAAAGAAAAAATTATTGAATCTACACAACGTCGTTGCAAAGCTTGATTGTAGAAACAACAAACATTTGCTTTGAAGCTAATAAATATTTTGAATTCAAAGAAAATTGCTATTAGGCTCTGAGTCAAAAATATATTTTGTTGATTATTTTTAAATTTAATGGTCATTTTTCAGCGTGTACTGTTGTGTTGTCGACAAAGACTACCACGCGAACCATTATACAGATGCCGCTAGTGTAACAACGTATTTTAATTTAAACAAGTAGGACAACATCTTGCTCATTTTTTGTTCCATGTGGCACGTCGGTTCGTCGGTAGTAAAATTGCAATAAACAACAAATTTGGAATCACAATAAATACAAAAGTATGTAGGGATGTAGACGACACTAGTGATAATCTAAGAATCAGGTTATGAAATAAGCTTTTGCACAGACTTTTCTACAGTTCATGTATGTACATAACACAAACACTATGTATGTCAAAACGTGTTTGAAAATAATAAACAAAGATGGTAAAATCAAATGGGATTTTTTTCAATCAAGAACCTGCATTAGTGTTCGAAAACTTTTCCCCAAATTTGCCCGTCGTGCGCGCATAATTGGTATGTCGAGTGCCTTGTACCGAAAACTACATATCAAAAAGATTAGCAACTCTGCGAGAACTAGGAGACAGTAACAACATTTTTTTCTGAGTAAAGGTGGTATTTCCTATATTCTAAACGCACATATAGACACTTTTAAATAGAGCTTCCTACCTTCATACAACACAAGCGTGTAACCTACGTTGGTTCGCATTTATTTGGGAATATGAAAGAAATGTTAGTCGTCTTGGTATGTAGTCTTCGGATGTACGCAGCTCATCTCCGTCCGGTCCCCAACCAACGCACATAGGGATAACAATCAAAAACAAAACAATACTTGTTCGAGAAAAGTAGTAATGACACAGGTATCATTTAAGGACGGAATGCATAATGTTATAAATCCGAAAATGCTACTTCACATCAAAGACATGAACATCGTAAGCAGAATATCAATAAATCAATGAAAAAATTCTATAATGATTTTTTTTGCGACATTTCCCCTCGTAATTGCTTATATTGCGCCACGTGATAAAATAGTAAACCAAACAACAATCATTATATCCAACGATTATTTTTCAAAATTCAATTTAATTTGACATAATATCGTTTGGTGTAATGGTCAAGTCGAGTAAACTGGGCCAAACGTGTGGATCAGTTTTTCTTGTACTACCGACGGTGGGTTTGCCAACACCTCGTCCGGCTAAACAGTATCTCACTAAATTTTCTGCAAACATCACTTGGCAGAGTACTATTGTTTCTAGTCTTATGAAGCTTAACTTTATTCAGTTAAACCAACTTTGGTTAAATAATTATCAATTTCCGCTCACGGATTTAGTTTACTTTAGGCCAAATACATCAATAATTTAAAAAAATACCCCATAAAAACAAACTTTTTTTACATGGGGTTAGAGACACCCAATGTGACAAAAGTTCGTTTTTATGCGGTATTTTGCTAAATTAATTTATTTTGACATAAGTTAGTGCAAGATTTTTCTAACCCGAAAAAGAGGCCAATGACCCTAAGGCCGAAATCAGCACGACCCTGATGCCAAACGACCATTATGCCAAACGAACTTTTGCCAAACGACGTGCTTCTAATGCTTCAATAAGTTTGACAACTGTATGTGAATGTTAACTTCTATATATAAGGGAAAATTTGAATTAGATTATATATTTAGCCTTCAACCGCAGGGAGCATATATTACCTCATTTTCCCGAAATTATAGGGCCAATAGACATTGTAAACCAATTTGTGCAGAATGCTTGTGCAATTGCTACTATTAAGGGTGAGCATTTAGATATGTGCATTTTCACGAATAACTCTGTGGCGTAATAAAAAAAAACAGTTTGTTTACACAAAGGTCTCTTTAGACCTTCTGAAGAATTAATATTGAAGCACTCTTTGCGGAACACTCGTCCTTAGTTTCACTTGAGCTGGATTTCATCGTACAAGACATGCTGGGATAGTGATCCTACTGTTACTCGGTACTGACGTTCAAACCACATAGGCATCAAGACAAATAACGATTGATGACGATGATATCCTGTTAGGTAAAAGAATTCATATTGCATACTTCCGACATCGACACCAGCAGAAATCTTCAAGAAAGGAACTTGGCATGCAACGTTCCTACTTCAAACAAAATACCATTTCCTGCACGTCCCCAAAACCTGCATAATGCTAGCAGAGGATGAAAAAGCGCCTAGTACTTTTGAAACGAAGGTATTACGGTTCATTCACGGCAGGGTGTAAATGCAATACAGAACGTAGATGTGGCATACTGGCATATGACCCATGAATTGAAGCAGCTGCTTGGAAAACCACCTATCATTCGCACAAACTGTCGGACAACCCGGTAAAATTCGGGACTTGCTAATCTGAGCTGAATTGAACTGATGTATTATACATTCCTGTATAAAGTTGTTACAATTTATAACAAGTAGTTTCAGTAAATGACAATAATGATAATAATAATAATAAATGTAATAAGATATTCATTTTCTAAAAAATGAAAACCGTTAGCTGATATTATACACTTGCGCTTTTCCTGGAGTTTTGTTATGATAGTATTAAGAACAATTTATTAAATATCAATATTTTGCATCTAACGCACATGATAATGAAAATAAAAATTATTGCTGTGCATGTGAAATTTATTCATTTAAGTGAATATTTCAATATACCAAAGAAAATCAATGAAATTTTTAGTTTAGTACATTTTCATATAAATATACCGCTTATCACAGACCATGTTATCACAGATACACATTGTATAATTATTATTACGGTGGTAAAAATTAAATACTAATAATGTGTCAATAAACCAAAAAATTTAACATTGTGGAACAACTAAATAAAACAAAACAAAAATAAAACAAGATATTACAAGTAGAAAAAACCAAACAAAAAAGTTCAAATGAGCTGAGCATAGCAACAAAAGCAAACTCGCTTACCTTAGTGAGTTACGGGGGCTGATGGAAGAAGCAGACGGACTGGACGACCATAGATTAATTCTTGTCCTGTCCCGGTCCTGCCTGCTGCTGACCCGGTTGCCCACCCTGCTGTCCAGGATATCCGCCTCCATACGGGTATCCTTGGTATCCCCCTGGTTGTCCACCGGCTGCTGCTGCTGCTGCCCCAGCGTAGTACTGTTGGTACTGCTGTGCACCATATCCCCCGGCTGCTGCCTGTTGGGCTGCCGCCATCTGCTGAGGATTGCCTCCGGCACCAGCCGGAGTTCCTCCAGCTGCACTAAATTGTGGTCCGGCTGCGCCTCCCGGTTGTCCTCCTGCACTGCCCGGTGTCGTTATAGCCTAAATAAGCGCATCGTGGCCATAGGAAAAAAAGAAAAAAAACAAATCCTCCGTCGTATCGCGTCGAACATTTTTTTTTTAAAATACAAAGATGAGGTCTATTGGTAGCCCAGAAGGATGCTAGTCCTGGGTCCCAACGGCTGTATATACCTTATTGTTAGCGATTTGTTTCTCGATCGCTTCGGCCTCGTCAACTCTACCGAGTCTTCGGTAGTATTCGGCCCATTCGGCGCTGTAGTCTGCTTGGCCGCCGCCCGACTGTTGCGCTCCAGCATTGTTCGTCGCCACAACTGATGGTGCTTGGACAGTTTGATTAGCTATTTGGGTTCAAAATCATAACAAATAACGGAAAATCGCCCGCGAATCGTTCGCATAACCAGAACATAATGTCAAATGATACACAATGAAAAAAAACGCGCGTAGCAATAGGCATATGTACGATTGGTAGAAAGTGAATAGAAGAGAATGGTATTGATCGTGAGTTATACAAACGAGTAAGCGCAGATAGTCTATTTTTTTTTGCAACGACGAGATTCTGCGACTGGCGACGGTTTGAATTACCTTGAGTCGTTTGAACCGCTGGTGTTGGAGTTGCTCCCTGCTGTGCGGCTGCCTGTCGGGCTTTGACTTGCTGTTCGATCATCTCTGCCTCGCGATGCATTCCCATTTGTCTGGAAGAGGATTGGTGAGACCGATTAGTGGGTCCTCCTCTAGAAGCAGAAGAGAGTAAAGCGGACACGGAAACGTTTCCGAAGGAGGAGTGGCATCAGAATTTTGATCATTTAGGAATAATCGTCTTCGTTATTGTCACCTGGCCTTCCTACAAGCTGTCAATATTTTCAAATGATACGGAAGCATTCACTGCAGTACAGGTTTGAGTCTGTCACGATAAAATGTTCAAACAATTGGTAAAGCCATTAGCGCATCTGTGTCTGCTGAAACTCAAGCAAATAATATGCAAACCCTGTGTCCGAATCGTAATCGTGTCTAGCTGGGGGTCTAAATTACGAATGCACCACGCTCCAACTCACCTATAATACTCAATCCATTGCTGTGAGTAATCTGCCTGTCCTTGGCCAGCTTGTTGCTGCTGCTGAGCTGCCGCTGCAGAGGCAGGACTTGGCTGTACCTGCTGCGGCTGCTCCCAAGACTGTTGCTGATAGCCACCCCAGCTCTGACCACCGTACGCATTTTGACCGTTATTCTGAAACTGTTGTGCTGGAGCTGTTGACGAACCAACGTACACCAGATTCACTTCCATGTTGATTTTGTCCTGAATCAACCGTTTTGCTTCCTCGATCTGGTGAGGTTCACCCTTGCAGGTAAATGTCTTCTCTGTTGTTTGGTTCGCAGACGCTTTGCGATCCATTTCGGTGTGCGCCCCCGACTGTTGGTTGATTTGTTTGATGGTGTCTCCACCGCGACCAATTATGATCTGAAAAAATGATAAACTACATCAGAAACGGTTTTTCTACAAGTGTAAAATCATACATACGCCGCACTTATTGACAGGAACAGTGAAAGTGTACTCTTCCCGGGTCACTTGGGGGCCACTGTAGTCACCCCCTCCCCCGAACTGTCCACCGTTTCCATTATCGTGACTTTCACGACCTCCTCGGTGTGGTCGATCTCCTCGGTCGCCGCGTTCATCTCGTTCACCACGACCTCCGCGTCCACCACCGCCTTGTTCACGTCGCTGAACACTTTCTATTAGCTCTTCAATCATCCGTTTGCCCTCTTCAACTTGAGCTCTCGATCCTTGCACGATGCAACGTCGATCACCGGGCCCATCTCCACGGCCTTGAATGAACTGCAATTTGCAGCCTGATTCACCCTGAATCTTCTTAATCATATCACCGCCTTTGCCAATCACGACACCAACGGCAGACTTGGGAACAAACACTTCGGCCTGTTCCGTTCCGTTCATACTTTGTCGTTGACTGTTGTAGTTGTCTTTCTCTTGTATCAGGTCAAAAACGAGTTGCTTGGCGTGTTCCACTTTCTGTGGATCACCGGAAATACGCAATGGTTTCTCCATTTCCTGGCCAGGGCCGTCCTGGATGATAACCATTTTGGCGCCAGATTTTTCCTGCAACTGTTTGATTGTTTCACCTCCCTTGCCTATAATGAGCCCAACCTTCGAGCCGGGAATCATAATTTCCTGGAATGGCTGGTTGCCGAAGTTGGACGAACCGAAGCCTCCGCGGCCACCACCGCCGCCTCCTCCACCACCACTTCCACCTCCACCATTACCTCCGTGATTACCGTTATCCATTGGACCGTTGGGGCCTCCCTGTTGGTTTACCATTTTATTTATAAGGTCACGTGCTCTCTGGACTGGATCCTGTGCTCCGGGGGCTGCTGAGTTCGAGTTCGAGTTTGAGTTATTGTTGATTTGCGATAAACGTGCGGCTACGGCTGCAGCTTGAGCAGCGGCTTGCATAGCAGCTGGGCTCATGCCAGTCGGCGAGTTTGCATTGTTGAAGTCAGACTGTCCTCCAAACTTTTTCGATTCTGGTCCCGAGTCGTCCTCAAGCGATCTCTTCACCGGTTGGCCACCACCCGGGTGTATTTTAGCGGCAATCTAGAGTAATGGGACAAGAAGAGAGAGGGGAGATGCATTTACAAAAGATTGGTTATGTGGCCTTTAGACCGCTAAAGATAGTCCTGAAATGTCTCCTCGCCTTTGCAAACGCATTATTGTATGTAAGCATACCGCGAGAAAAAAAACCTTACCGATCGCTACCGGAAGACCTGAGTATTTTGTGTATTGTTTAAGAAAGGTTTTAAACTACGTTTGTCAAACATAGTGATAGGGGCAAACATTGAGTGTATCTAGTTATTTGAACTGAATTGAAGTTACTTTAAGGTTCAAACGGAAAAATACTTTCCGATTTGTGTATAAAAATGTGGTTTTAGTGATTGTGACAGAATTAAATCGGCAATATTTGACAATTTCTGATTTTCGCTCGAAGTCAACTACTAGTTAAATGCACACGAACACACTGTTAACTATCTAAGTCAAAGCTAATTGAATAATATTGCTAGATTACCAGTTATTCAAGCATTCATTACACTAGGCTACTAAAAGGTAAGAAGCGGCGACCCTCGCCTAGCTAATTTGATTCAGTCCTAACTATAATTCCAATTTTTCTAATTGGGCGGAGACAGTGACGAAAGCGAATTAAACATGTCAAATGTTGGAGCCAGTTATTGGAATTACGATAATTATTTTACTTTTTTCTTGTGATATGAAGCGGAAAAAGCTCGAATTCATTTTGTTATACGTGTATTTAAGAACTAGCTCATGATGTAGAGTGAAAAAATGGGATAATCGTTTGAAATAGTCTCACTCATTTTTGAATTGGTCGGTCGTTTTATCATATGAGAGCGTTGGGAAAAAATCTTCAAAGAAGTCGGCTACTCTTTAATGTCGTTTTCGCAAGACCACGAACCTTAGTCAGACTGTAACCTCAACCGCTTTTGTGGATAGATTCTGACTCATGTAGAGTTGACAATAGTGCTGTTTGCCATCTAGTGCAAGTATGATGGCAACCAACACGCTACAATCATAACGTAACCTTTACATTAGTTCTGTGTGCCATCTACTGGTACCAGCGTCCTAACAACCTTCTATCTGCGGCCTTCTACAAAATCAACCATGATATCGCAATACTCAAGCTAGATAAACTGGGCATTCACGGACAACTTCGTCGCTGGACTAGTTCATTAATATGCGGCCATGGAAAGCGAAAATAAATCAATATATTTGGGGCATTGGTAGAGTATTACTGATTGATTTTCATGAAGACTTTTGCAATGGTGTGAGAAAAAACTTTTGGTTTTCCAAGATGGCCAGTTTTTCAAATTTTCTCAATTGAACCTTCAGGGCTATCTATCTGCACCATTTCTCGTATCTGGCATCTCGCAAGGAAGCCACCTCGGCCCACTAATATTTCTCATCGATTTTAATAACATCAACAACAAACTACAAGGACCCTGCCTTTCCTTAGCCGACGACATGAATATTTTTTGACAGATAGTCAACCGATGTCGAATTTCTTCAAAGTAAACTTCAGTACGTGATGTGATCGGAACAATGATTCTAAACCTTTCAGGAGAACCGCCTACCGTCGCCACACGCTGTTACCGAACTTCAGCATGTTTTCAATTGACACAGCATTTGACTTCCACTGGAAATACGATTAAAGATAAGTTATCTATCCTTAAATGTAACTAGACTAAGTAACTACCGTTGGGGCCAACGGGTCTGTTTATGTGGATACAACAAATAAAGCATCACATTACCAGCGTAATGTAAACGATTGCCTGTAGCTGGTTCCCAAATTCGCTAAAAAATGCGCTAACTTGTTATTGTAAACCAATCAATTTTACATTTTTAATCCTCCCTCTGTTATTGCAATTAAATTTTTAATGCGCCCGCAGATATTTTTCCAAGATTTTTTTAAACTCTTACGCTTTTAGTTACAATAGCAATAGGTTGGCGACACTGTATCGTGTGCGCCATGAGAACCTATTATGTGATCAATCCACCTCTAATACAGAACACATTTTCCTGCCTCCACGTGACACTAGCTGGGGTCCAACCAACCTTAACAAAGATTCGGGTGGTATCTTTGGTCGTATGCTGACAGGGGAAGGAACGGGAAGAACGTCTGTTCTCCATCATAGGAGCGACTCAAAACACTATTTCTCCCGGAATTAGCGCCTGAGGAAGAAATGCGGTGGCTCGTCAGCTATATCCAAGATAGCAGTCCCATCACGACGCTAGGTGTCGCTGCTCTGGCAATACGGCATCCCTAATAAAAAAAAACCAAACAACTTCGAAAAATGTACTAATAGATACAAGATGGGACAATCGACATCGGGATCGGCAAAGTATAACGGAATTTAAACCCTCCGGAAGCCGCGCTTATGCCCCACTGAACAAGCAGCAGCTGGTGCCCTAAGACGATTTCGCCAGATTTTCAGAGCAGCATGCCCTCAGTGCAACAGCGCGACTACCGGAAGGCGCGGCACAGAATCGAGAATTCTGCGCAGTAAACCCAACCGCTGGTACCTCGTTCAAATACCAGATCTTATCTGGCAGCGAGAAGGCAGAACATGGGGTGGGCTTTGTGCAAGTCCTTGGTAAGCAGCAGTAACGGGTCATTATATGGAGGCCAGTGAGTGATCGTATCTGCGTATCGAGAATAAAAAATCTTCAACCATAGCTTGATCAGAAGGCCCGACGAACCTACCAACGACAAATCCGATGATGAGAAATATGAATACTATGAGCGTCTAGGCAAGACCTACGGAGAATGCCCAGAACGTGACGGAAAGTTATTATCAGGGACACAAATGCACATGTCGGGAGAGCAGTATTATCTCCGACTATTGGCATGAGGAGCTTCCACTTAACCACCAACGACAACGAACTAAGGTTGATGAATCTCATCGTAGCTTAGAGGTATAACGGCACCTATTTTGCAAATCAAAGCCGTGGTACAAGATTCCGTAGGGGAACTTGACCTTCTTTTTCAAAAAACTTCGCAGTCGATTCGAGCGATACAGAACCTTACATAGCTAGTGTTAGGATCGTACTAATACTAAGAATCCTTCCCGTTTGGAATTGGAAAATACTACGACTGGCTTAAGAAAGTAGTGTCGTAGCTGCTGAACCGCCAGACTAGGGCAGCATCCATATTACACTTTTTTTTTTTTTTTTAATTTTTATTAACACTCGGAATACCAAGGGGGTAAAAAAAATGGGAACGCTTACTTTGACCGGTCATATCTCAGCCGTTACATAATCGATTTTAAAACTGTCTTCACCAATAGAAAGATATATCTTTTGTGAACACGTCGAATTAAAAAAATAGAAGAATAGAGTTGTCTACCGTAAGTTAAAGTAAAAAGAGAATAACAAAGTCAGTGAGAAAAAAATGGGAACGCTTCTTTGACTTGCCATATCTTAGCTGTTTGTTCACCAATTTTAATTCTTTCTTCACCATTGGATAGGTAAATCTTTTATAAAAACAGTGAACAAAGAATGATGGAAAGCAAATTTGTATATCTGAAGTAATTGTAAAAAAAGTAATTGAGAGTCAGTGCAGACGAAATGAGTTTTTCTGTTCAAACAATCGTATCACGACCATTTGTCAGCCAATTTCAATTTTCCTTACACCAATGCAATCCTTAGAGCTACTAGACTTGTAATATATGCAATAAATAGTAGATTTTCAAAAATTACTATACTTTTTCGAGTTTTTAGGAGATAAGATTTTTACAATGTACGTGGCATACGGCTTTGAAATTCTTTGCGACTTGTTAGTTTTACGGTTTGAAAATTACCTGTTTACTCAATAGTTCTACATATTATACATGGATATTATTATATCAAAATGTTTGCACAAACGTGGAGAAACACAATATTGTATGTAAGTTACTTAATAATAGAGTGTGTTAGGACGATTCAGTAAATACGAAGAAGTTCAGAATTTTAAAATATTCGTCATATAACTTCAAATTTGAAACGATGACCCATACATTTTAATACACCAATCGATTGTAATTGATGGCGGCTACAATTTCTGAAAAAAGACATTTTTATATTTTCTCAAAAAATAGCCAAAAGTACGTAGAAGTACAGAAATTTCATTTAGTTAGCAAATAACGTCGAATTCAAAGCGATGGCCTATACCTTTTTATATACCAATCGATTATAATTGATTTTGGTTACAATTTCTGGAAGAACAATTTTTATATTTTCTCAAAAATAGACAAAAGTACGTAGAACTACAGTAATTTCATTTAGTTGACAAATAACTTCAAGTATTCAAATCTATCACCTATGCAATTTATACACCAATCGTTTGTAATTGATTTTGGCTACAATTTCTGAAAGAACAAATTTTTATATTTTCTCAAAAAAATAGCCAAAAATACGTACAAGTACAGAAATATCATTTAGTGGGTAAATAACGTCGAATTCTAAGGGATGATTTATACTTTTTTATACACCAATCGATTGTAATTGATGGCGGCTACAATTTTTGAAAGAACACATTTTTATATTTTCTCAAAAAATAGACAAAATACGTAGAAGTACGGAAATTTGATGTAGTTGGCAAATAAGGCAAAATTCAAAATGATGGCCTACACTTTTATATATACCAATCGATTGTAATTGATTTCAGCTACAATTGTTGCAAGATAAACTTTTCATATTTTCCCAAAAAACGACAAAAATACGTAGAAGTACAGAAATTTCGTCTGATTGGCACTGCGAATTTCTGTACTTCTACGTATTTTTGGCTAATTTTTGAGAAAATATAAACAATTGTTCTTTCAGAAATTGTAGCCGCCATCAATTACAATAGATTGGTGTATAAATAGTGTAGGTCATCCCTTTTAATTTGCAGTTATTTGCCAATCAAACGAAATTTCTGTACTTCTACGTATTTTTGTCGTTTTTTAAAAGAAAATATAAAAAGTTTATCTTGCAACAATTGTAGCCGAAATCAATTACAATCGATTGGTGTATAAAAAAGTATAAATCATCCCTTAGAATTCGATGTTATTTACCCACTAAATGAAATTTCTGTACTTGTACGTATTTTTGGCTATTTTTTTGAGAAAATATAAAAATTTGTTCTTTCAGAAATTGTAGCCAAAATCAATTACAAACGATTGGTGTATAAATTGCATAGGTGATAGATTTGAATACTTGAAGTTATTTGTCAACTAAATGAAATTACTGTAGTTCTACGTACTTTTGTCTATTTTTGAGAAAATATAAAAATTGTTCTTCCAGAAATTGTAACCAAAATCAATTATAATCGATTGGTATATAAAAAGGTATAGGCCATCGCTTTGAATTCGACGTTATTTGCGAACTGAATGAAATTTTTGTACTTCTACGTACTTTTGGCTATTTTTTGAGAAAAATATAAAAATGTCTTTTTTCAGAAATTGTAGCCGCCATCAATTACAATCGATTGGTGTATTAAAATGTATAGGCCATCGCTTCAAATTTGAAGTTATATGACGAATATTTTAAATTCTGAACTTCTTCGTATTTACTGAATCGTCCTAACACACTCTATTATTAAGTAACTTACATACAATATTGTGTTTCTCCACGTTTGTGCAAACATTTTGATATAATAATATCCATGTATAATATGTAGAACTATTGAGTAAATAGGTAATTTTCAAACCGTAAAACTAACAAGTCGCAAAGAATTTCAATCAACCGTATGCCACGTACATTGTAAAGATCTTTACTCCTAAAAACTCGAAAAAGTACAGTAATTTTTGAAAATCTACTATTTATTGCATATATTACAAGTCTAGAAGCTCTAAGGATTGCATTGGTGTAAGGAAAATTGAAATTGGCTGACAAATGGTCGTGATACGATTGTTTGAACAGAAAAACTCATTTCGTCTGCACTGACTCTCAATTACTTTTTTTACAATTACTTCAGATATACAAATTTGCTTTCCATCATTCTTTGTTCACTGTTTTTATAAAAGATTTACCTATCCAATGGTGAAGAAAGATTTAAAATTTGTGAACAAACAGCTAAGATATGGCAAGTCAAAGAAGCGTTCCCATTTTTTTTCTCACTGACTTTGTTATACTCTTTTTACTGTAACTTACGGTAGACAACTCTATTCTTCTATTTTTTTTATTTGACGTATTCACAAAAGACATATCTTTCTATTGGTGAAGACAGATTTGAAATCGACTATGTAACGGCTGAGATATGAGCGGTTAAAGTAAGCGTTCCCATTTTTTTAGACCCCCTTGGTAGTCCGCGTAACTTTTTACCCCCTTGGTATTCCGAGTGTTAACGTGACTTTAAATTTTAATTCATTCGTCACGCATCCATATTACACGGAAGAATATTCGGAAGCACACCTTTGATGGACGGTCGACGGACACAAGTTTTGAAAGACGGTCGACATTTCTCCTATGTCCGGACCCTACGTCGAATTTGATCATAATCTGATGGTAAGATTCGCGAAAGACTGTTCAGCATATCCGGTTCCAGGCGTAAGAGAACCATGCAATGTAACCTACGCCCAAAGACTGGGCGAACGAATCGATGATCGGCCAAAAAGAGATAACCTGAACGCAGCGTGGCAAAAGGTCCACGAGGCGATCAGTACAACAGAAGTGTTGGGTACTACTCGAGGTTGCATTTATCACTCATATGAATAAACTAGTCTGGATAGCTAACCACTTCGAAAATAAAACTAATATTTTCACATGAAAAGGTATTAGTACAACTTTTCCCTCTAAATAAGACTATTTCTTCGAATAGAAAATTTTGCCGGAAAATGAGCTAAAAAGTTTATCACCGTAGTCTTTTGTGCTTGCTTCCTTTGCTATCTATCTGGCGCACATCAAAAACATTATACCTAGTACAAGTCTATCCTACTTTGTTATTGGTTTTCTTGGTAATTTAGTGTAATTTTTGACACGTTCATTTCCTAAAAAAACAATAAATTATCCCCTTCTCTGGTGAAAAATGAGATCAGTGAAATTTTAGAGGAAAAATCGTTCTAACGATATTTGGGAAGAATATTGCGACTCATCTTGTCCAGGAACAGGAATTGCATAAGCGCGAGTGAATGACGGTTACAATGCCTGCGTACCACACATGGAAACCAGCGGAACGGCTGCTTCGATACTGACTGCAAGAGTGACTGACGAGAAAACCCTCACAGTAGCCGATTGCATGCAGCGGCTGCACTGCCCATAATCGCAAGTTAGTCCCATGATCTATGGTATTCCCCATCTACATGGGACGATTATACTGCCGTGATCCGCATAACAGTCCCATTTGCTATGTGTTTCCTATGCAGGTGGGACTGTTATGCGTATCACGGCAGTATAGGCAGTGCACGCCAGAACAGAGAACTGGTGGCACCTGAGAAAAAAAACTCCATCTACGTAAGAAATGTGGGCATGACGGTGCTCGACGAGGCAGAGGGAGGCTATGCGCGTAAGTTTTACAAAACGATTAACATGAGGTGAAAAAGAACCCTGACGCGGTCAAGAATAACGACCGAAACGGGAATCTATTGGCATATCGTACATGAGCGGGTGCCAAGTGAGAGGAACACATAGAGTTGCTATTGAACGGAAAAACGTGCAGGGAAGGTACTTACAGGACGAGGATGGGGGATGGACAAACTATGGATCCACCCACGCTAGAAGTGCTGTTTAAGAACAGAAAAACGGTGAGGCAGTTGGAAAGGATGAAATCACCGCCAGACTTCTGGAATCCGAAGATTGGTCCATGTCCTGAGTAGAGAAAAACATGCTTTTAAACTGGTTGGATAAGTTTGTATGCCCTACCAACAACAAGAGTCATAATATCGAGCTAACTACAGTGAAGACCCGATTTTGTCTGTCCTCGATTTTGTCAGCCTCATATAAAAATATGTTTGATGGGATCTACCAGACGAAATAAGTCAAATTCGAGTATATCGTTCCTTGAGCTTATTTTTCTCAACTTAAAAATGCAAAATATGTAAATACATATAAGACAAATCTTTTTTTTTTAATTTTGTACTGGAAGACCTCCTTTAGGAAAAATTATACTAATCAGAAAATGTTATGAGAATATGTCTAGGTATTAAAGAAGAATAATTAAACAACTTCGGTTTATTGAAAAGAAGAAAAAACAGGTTATGGTCCCCATTTTTGTCAGCCTGAAATGCACCAAGCGGTTGCCAAAAACGGGCCTTCGCTGTATGAGTATCGAGACCTAATGATTTCCGCCCAAACGGTACTCTCCCTGGTTCTGTTTAGCGGACTTCACCCGTTGGCTGAATCCTTTGTCGGTGAAGACCAAAGCGGATTTCGAGGAGGACGATCAACGAGGACCAGATGTTTACCCTGCGACAAATCCTGAATAAAGTCCGGTAACACAACTTAAATTTGTTTATCTAGCAGTTAATGTCTTTATGAAACATAATAAAACTAGTGAGATTGAATACGTGATGTTAAAATCAAATAGTTCGGAGAACTTGTTGATCCTCCAAACCATTGCGATACTTCATTGGCGAAAAGTACAAGATATCACATAAAGATGTATTTGTACCAGTAGCTCAGGAACATGGTATTCTCTCAGCAGCATGTTAGCCACAAAGACTACATGCGATATCATTATTTGTTCATCAAGGGCTTGCAGCTCTAACGAGCGACAGCAGCCTTCATATGGCGGCAGGTTTTGCGGATCACTCCATTACAAGAAACGCAGCGCTTACCTGACAAACCGTCTCTGAACACGCCTCTCGATCAGAAACACATAACATAAATATTTTAAAACTATATCTCACATTGTTACTTGTTATAAATTTCTGTTATTTTAACTACTAACGAGACCTAATTTATAACACAATATGTTACAAAAATTATGTTCTGTTATAATCTTGTTATTCCATTCTTATCGAGTTTCGATCCTATTGATCCAAAGAGTATGGTAAGAAAATCAAACAACATTACGAGATTTTTAATGTAGTCAACACTTTGATGCTAATTTCCAAAAAAAAATCAAAAGGGATAGTGTTAGGAAGACGAAAGCTGATAACACTGCACTTGGGAATACACAAAACCATTATATTCCACACATGTCGTTGAATCTTGTAGTACCAGGAAATCCGACTGATTACGAAATACGAAAAAACATTTTGAGATCATCGAAAAATAGTTTGCCACCAGGACTTAAAATGCCGGCAACGTCGTTAATAAACAGTGAAAAAAGCAGTGCTCCTATTTTACTACCTTGAGGCAATCTATAGCTTTTTGGCAAGCAATCAGACTGAATAGTGCCAATGCAAACAGTAACTTGACGATGACCGAAATACGATCGAAGCCAATCAAACAACCTAGTAAGGTTTTTCATCTTAGCTATAAGAGTATCGTGATTCACTTTGTCAAATGCGGATTTCAAATCAGTATATATCTCGCATCTATTTGGAAGTCCATGCGAAATGACGTGAAGCTCACTAGATTGGTGTTTACCGAACGGCCTGGAAATGCTGACATGTCCCAATATAGTGCAAATAGTGTTTCGTTAACCACTGATTTAATCAGCATTGATTCAACCCCGAGCGAAATAATTCCAAGGACATTTTCATCATTACGTTTGTCGAATTTCTTGAAAACTGAGCATAGTGCCGAACAATTCCAGTCCACTCAAAGCGTTTGCTGTTGAAGCGACATATTGAAAAGTTGCGCGAATGATGCGGCCAAGATATTCGAGCATTTGTTTCAATACAGCATCAGCCATAATACTTGGACCGTGTTCGAGTGATGCTTTTATTTTCTGGGTACCCGAGCAAACCATTTCATCGTCGATGGCAAAAATATCCATGCTGATATCAGAAGGGACGTCTCGAACAGCATCGTCAATCATACTAGGCGACGCCGAATCCTGAGAGAAGACGCTCGAAAAGTGCCATGCAAAAAAACTGGACCTGTCTTCAGTAGAGGAAACTGCGTTGTTGTCGAGAAACACTTCCGATGAGAGTTTCTTTCCTCTTAGTTAACGACGTTGAATCCCTCTGGATCCAGAGGGACTCAGCGTCTTTACTCTTACGGCCAATTTCTTCACATGAATGAAAACCGGTTTTCGGCTAATTGGTCACCAGCAACCTGAAAACTGGTTTTAAGCGAAAACCAGTTTTCATCCAGTGAAGAAATTGGCCGTTAGTGTTAACAAACGACCAGAATTTCTTAGGATTACGCCGTAAGTTCTGCTGAAATCGATTTACTTAACGTCTACAGACAAACTTATAGCTGCAATAATGACGTCGTCGATTTGTAAGTTACTAAAATTGCTACACAAGCATTTTAGGCCTGCGGAGAGTTCCATTAGACCATGGTGGCTTTATGGCAGGTTGATATTTTGAGACTGAAGCTGCAACACAATCCTGAAGTAAACAGTTGTAGTGATCCACAGCATCGCCAACATTCGCAAAATGTTGCAGAACGTGCCAGTGGATCGGCATTAGAGAACGACTAAGTGCCGAATAATATGTCTTGTGAAAGTTGAATTAATCGGGAGTCAGTTCGTCCTCAAAACGAAGAGATTAGCGGAGCTCCCGCCAAATTTCAAAAGCAGGATGGTGATTGTCAAAACGTCGGGCGCCTCCACAGCACGTACTTTTACTTACGAAAACTGGGTCCAAAAAGCGAGATTGACAATTGGAAATCATGAATATCAATATTAATTCGTCAAAAGGGTGAAAGTGTTTTTTGTAAACAAACTTGTTTCGCTCATTAGGGACCATTCATAAATTACGTAACGTAAAAATTGACCCAAAATTGACTCCCCCCTCCCCCATGTAACAAATTGTAACAAATTTCTCCATCCCCCCTCGCCTATTACGTAACAAATTCCCAGAAAAAAAATTTTCTCTTCGTTGAAAACATGTTACGTAACAATCTAGCTAACTCCCCCTCCCCCCTACGTCACAACTTGTTGTACCCCCTCCCCCCCTAAAAGCGTTACGTAATTTATGAATGGTCCCTTAGTAATTTTGTACCCCTCGTAGAAGTAATTTTAATTGTTTTCTGCTTTGAAATTATAGTAAATTAAGAGAAACCATCAAAATAAAAGTTTGTTTACAAATCTTATTCGCCCTTTTGCAAATTTAATATGGAAATATGTATTCACCATCTTTTAGCGGAGTTCAAGATTATGATACAGTGAAAGGAAGCAAATTGTGGCAGATAACATCGCCTTCCGACAAAGCTTAGATTATGCTGGATGGGTCAAAATAAAGCGTTAGAATGGAGGAACACCCGACTCGTTTGTGATGTTAAATGGATTGAAGCAAGGCGATGCGCTCTCTAATCTAATATCCAGCATCTAAAGAAACAATACGAAGATCTGAGACACTAAGGAACAGAACTATCATCTCGAGATCACACATGTGGACGATGTCGACATCATTGCCGTTGATCGCAGAGCATTGGAAAAGGCCTTTGGGCCGTTTGCTTCTCAACTCTTGCCATAATATGCTAGACGACATCAGTCTTTCGATATTCATGGAAACAATGTTGGAAAGTTTTGTGATGACGCCATAATAATCGAAAGAGAAGATAAACACAGACAGACTCTCACTTGCGCCTATGCCCTCTTCACATATTTATCTAGAGTTCATACATTTTGACAGTAATTCAAAGTTAGATATTGACTCAGTGTTGCCTCAAACAAAAACCATATTAAATGTTTACGTATCGACTTCCTCAACGTGCACAAGTTGGTATTCGTCATTCTACGAAACATTTCTGATCAGTTGACCTACTAAATTCGTCGATTAGATCCTACATCGAACGAATGGGACCAACAAAATATTTTTGCCGCTTGGGTTAGGAAGAGAAATGTGTGAATTGTCCAATTGTTTCATGAAAAGACATTTAGGTAACAAAGACGAGGAACTAGAGTAGAGAATGTGATCAGAGTTGTTTGATAGTCTATAGGGGCCCTTACACGCACAATAAAAGTGTCATTACTAAGTAATGACATGACTGGAATTGTATGGAAATTCCATCATTACTCACCTTACACTATCATTAAAAGTGAAATTACTGCTCAGTAATGACATTACTAGCGCCTCGGGAAAAAGGCCCTTATAACTATAACGCAACTGATATATAAATTACAAACACTTATGTCGTTTTGCTTGAAGCGAAACGAGTCAGGTTCTAACCCCAACTGCTGTCAACATATGAACTGATAGCGGTTGCGGTTAGCACCTGACTCAGTTTCAGGGTCAAGCAAAGCGCCATTAATAATAGCATGTGATTTTCTCTACTCAGCATGCTTTAAGAGGCCGACCTAAGCAACTTTTGTTCTCTAAGCACCTTGGGCCAACCTGTGTATTTTGTGAAATTTCGGTAATTTTTCAAAATGTTATTTTATAATTTAATGTCCATTTTTGTCGAGCATTAATTTTACCGATTTCCGATACTTATTTTAAAACTAGAAAAAATATGCAATTTGTTTCAATTTTTTTGACGTTTACAAAGGTCAACCGCCTTAAGGTTTCGGCCATTTTGAATTTATTGTTCCTGCCGGTTTCACCAGAAAAATAAGCGACAGTAAAAAAAAACAAGCCTAAAAAATCGGGAAATCACGCATGAACCAGGCTAATTTGTAGGTTAGAACATTCAATTAGATATATCGGTCCCGTTACTGAGAAAATGTGGAATCGACGCACAGACACTCAGTTCCAGTATCCCATACTTTAAAGTAACACGGAACAAACCGGAAAACTTTCCACTCTTTTTTTGCCTCCAGTAGCAAGCAGAAATAAATCGGATAGTGCAGGTCTGAACTCCGGGGACAAATCTAAAAATATTGTCTCCGTCATATTCGGGTTCAACTACCTTAATAATTCTCCTGTATTAAATCTAGGGAGATACACCGGCGCCATACAAAATAACCAACTTTCTGAAAATTTCACTCAATATTCACCTACGGGAACCAAAAAAAACCTAATCTACACTGTTACGATCAAAAAAAAATATACTGAATCAAATTCCCATCAACCACGTCGGGCTCCATGTTGGAAACTAGTAGTATCGATTTTTCGCCCTCGTTTGCACTACTTCCACATACAGCGGCGGCCATTTTCCGGTTGCGATCAAGACGCTCCCCGTTAGAAATGCGGTTCAATGATTAAAAGTGAACAACTTTTTGCTTCTTACTACTCACTTGTTTAGCTCTCTGTAAAGCGGCTGCAAATGCTGACGATTGACTAAAATTTTGCGAGTTCTGGTTTGAATAATCACTCATTATTAAAATAAATAAACCAATAAAGTAAAAATTTTCCTCGCACGGAAATTGCACACCCAGAATAAATTTTTCGGTCCTCACACACACAACGCGCTCGTCATTCGCAGCAAGAAATTGTCCGCTTTTTTCGGCTGAAGCCTTTTTATTCTGGTCGACCTAAATCTTCAATCTAACTTCGGGGAAGGGTTTTTCGTTACTTCTGCACTGGTTTTTCATCGGAACTAACCGTCTGGAACAGCCCGAAAACCAAAAAAGTTGATAACTACTCAGCAGAAACTCAACAAAAAACTAAAGAAAAAAGGTAGCGCTCCTGGATGGTGAATCTGCTGCTACTGCTGCTGGGCACGGATATGGATACAATTTTTCCGCACATCACACAAGAAGCACTATCCATTCAAGGCAAGAGAAAACTAATGAATGATATGGCGAGCGGCTCGTCGCCTACTGCTAGCCCGTTGGTGTGCTGGCTGGAAGCGAAAAAACTTCGCCCTCTTCTTACCTGATCTGACACATTTTCGCCGAGTTTGAAATGTCACATTCTAGTACAACTATTATAGCAACTTTTTTCGACGGGGTTACACACGCGGCAGAGTTTTCAACAGACCGTACACGCCACCGAAAAACTACCTAAAATTCAGTACTTTTGACTCAATCTTGTGGTATCGTGCAGGAACGTAAAATTAGGTAAACCGTGTTGAAGGTAGTTTCCATTTAACTACGGCAAAAATTATTTATTTACTTAAATTTAAGTTGAATTTACCTAATTTTGAGTATACCCCAAACAACTTAAAAGTACCTTACTGCACGGAAGACCTCGACTGAGTCAAATTTTTCGTTTTTGATAACACTAATAAGTGCGAAAGCGACGCACAGCTCAAAAGTACCTAAATTTAAGTTAAAAGAACTTATTCTGTAGGTTATTTTACGGTTGCGTGTATGGACATTGGACACTCCTTCCCGGTCAGCGTGGTAAGCAGAAAGTTAGCAAAAGTTGAGTAAAGCCTAGGACAAGACATGACAATAGAGGGGGTCGTTTTTGTTCCAATTTTGCGTCAGAATGTTCCAGCTCCTGATTGGTTGATTCTGACTTTTTGCACCGTACGCAATGTTACTGCAGGGATAGCGAAATGATGTTTGGCAGTGTTGCTATATTTAGTGGAAAATAATGTAATTACTTTTGGCAAATAATATTATTATCGTTAAAAGAGTAAAAATGAATAAATGAAGCAGAAATTTTGCGACAAAGTAGAACAAGTATCTACCACACGTTTGCCATATACGTGGTTAATTATTTTAAACAAAGATAAGACAGCAACCAAACCGTAATCTAAAATTTGTCAGAGAATGGTTTCATCAAACCTTACTAAACACCCATGACATGGAAAAACGGTGCCCTTTATTAATATAATGGATTCAAGATACAAAATATTGCAGGCATAAAATAAATTAACAAGAATCCATTTTCATTTAAAAAAAAAATAGCAACACTGTTCGGAAGATTTCGGCAGGGTGGAAATCTGCGAAAAGAAGAATATCGAATGAAAAATAAGAAGCCGATTGTCACGTCTTGTCTTAGAGTAAAGCGAAATTGATGCTGACAGAGTTTCTGCGAGCATTTTGCGCGATTTGTGTGAGAATTCTGTCAACGAATTCGCTCAAATGCAACAACCGTCTGACAGAGGCAGTTAAACCAACCGATGCTGCTCACTTTTATCCAGAATCGATCCAGAAATGTACGGCCAAGACTAGGGGCAGATCACTTGCGAAATTAAATGCATTTATTTCCATCAAAATAGAAATTTATAATGTATTTTGCGTTGCGTGCAATGTCTTTTGAGTTGCGTGTAAGACGTCAAAACCCTACGAAAAAACTAGCCCTACATTCCACAAAACGTCGAACAAAGTGGATCAGCGTAGGACGTTTTTTGAACAAACTTTTCTGCGAGGGAGTGCAAAGTTGATGCAAAAATGGAAACTAAATGCATTTTTTTCTAATTTGATGCAAATTTTTTATACATTCCTAGAGTGATCTGCCCCAAGGGCCAAGATCTCTGCACGCTTCCTGCCACATCTTTGTCAGATGTTTTGCTGGATTCGTGCTAAATTCTACCAGGTAGGAATTGCCAGGACCTTTGCACAGTTTATGTCCGAGTTATACCAGGGTTTAGCTCGGTTCCTGTCAAAATTTGCCAGACAACGCGAGCGAAACCGAGTTCGCCTTAGCTCAACTAACCCGACAGGATACGCGCAGAAATCTGACAGGGCTGCCAAACCAAGACTTACAGAAATCTAGCAGAACGGTCTCTGCCAGAAAATTTGCTAACTGGGTTGACATCTGAGTGCATATAAGGAGAGTGACGACACTTGCAAAATTGGAACAATGATTATTTGTCAGTGTTATTCCAAACGAGACAAATCCATGTATTTCGAGAGGTCGTTTGTTCGTTTGGAATATTACTGACAAATAATCATGACAGTTGTCTTCACTCTCCTTACATACACTCTGCTCGACATCATAAACATCTCACACCCTTCCAGTCACCAAATTTTCTGGCAGAGACCTATTATATAATATTATTACATAATATTATATCCACATCGTCGATACAAGTTTTTTCCATTACACATGCAATGCTTTTGTCAATACTGGTATTAAAAAATATTGAACGTGTAAGGGTCGCGCAAAATAGTCTGAATTGTCTTAGATTTTTAGCAGTACAAAATGATTGTATTTGGTATAATCTTTTTCACTGGCGACATATCTTTTCTATCGGGTATACGAATGTGGAAATCTAGTACTTTATTATTTAGTACAAGGATTTAAATGGTGGTAATAAAGCAAATCCCATCACTCAAAATTTATTTTGACAGTACTTGTGTTGTGATAAATGTAAATAAACGCCTAGATAAAAAAAAACAATGTTCTTCAAATCGGTATAAAACGACTGATACGTTGATAGTATGATTAGCATTTCTCATCGTGTAAAGCTAGATTGAAACGTTCGTGCGATGTCCCAAGCAAAAGCATTTGATTGCTTAGAAACCGTTCAAGTCGGCGACAACCCGACTGATATCGTTTACCACAGATTCGCAAATAAATCCTTCCTGTTAATCACACAACGGCAGAAAGTGACTAACGTTTACACAGTGCGTAATCAAACATCCAACAATCTGAATGGAGGAGCAGCGGTAGTGCTGTCTGGCGGTATGAACCGAATATACGCGATCAAGCACTGCTTCGGGGCGGTTTCCGATGAGACAGAAGCGGCAATTAGGTATTTAATGAATTATATCGATAAGAATGATGAATTAGTTATCTCGCTGGGACTAAAAAAGGTTAACAAAGCGTTACTGGATCAAATCGGAGCGTATTTAAAAAGAATCGTTCAAAATAAATCGCTGTGAATATATTATATTAAAAATAAAAATATGATTGATCATTATATAGCAAAGAAATTTCAATAGGGTAAGTCCATAACTTGATTCATGATCTGATGTATAGTTGGCAGGCTGTCGTACGACTATTAAAAAAAACAATTGGTCTTTATAATCAGACGCCGACGTGTTTCTTTAAAATATATCGCATTGTCATAGGGTTGTCTACAGGAACCATGTGTCCCGCTCTATTAACCCAATACATCGAAAGTTTGCCGTAGCTTTTTGTGTAGCCTTCTAGGATGCCAGAGGATCCTATTCCCATTCTTGGTGCAGATATGTATCCACTATGTCCAGGCCACCGCAGTTTCTCTACCCAGCGTACTGTTCCAGGTGTACAAACTATCAAGTCAAGTTGCCCCGTATAGATGATGATATCAATATTAGTCCTATTTAGAAGAAGCTCAACCGATAAAATCGCAGATTTCATAAAATCCTCGGACAGGGCTGCAAAAACCATTTCCTTCTGTGAACCCCATAGAACGTAGTCGGGTATTGATAAAGCTGTACTAACTGGTCCTCTCATCAAGGTTTCAAGGTGATGCTTGCCACTAAAAGAAGTAGATCGTCCATTTTCGCTATAGGCCGGAACTTGACAGTTTTTATATTGTTATTAAAAAGAAATAATTATCAGCTATTCAAATATACCTACCACCTTCATCGTGGTCATCAACATTATATTGATTGAACTGCTGCGGCACCAGTACATTATAGCAATCGATTCCTAAAGTCTCATTTGTCACAACTTGCTCCAATTTATTCCAAATTTTTGTCGCATTGTCCGTTTCGTTTCTTTGTATAAGATTATGAATATTTTTCGCCATATCTTGAATCATTCCGAAGCCTTTGGTATCAACAAAACCTAGGTTAAGTAGAAATGGAGCCCACGAAGTAATTGAGTCCGTTGGCGAGATCCAAGGAGCGCCCAAGGCTACTGATTTTAGGTTGCAACCAAAAATATCGTGCTTGATCGCACTATTCAACTTAAAAGCAAACTCCACAGCCATTTTGCCTCCATAGCTTTCAGAGAATATGTGCGTGGGTGTTTCGCGAAACATTTCATGCGATTGATAAAACGTCTTAATCATCGTAACCAAATCTTGTCCAATCTGCGCATTATCTTTCGCCAGTAACAAATCCTTTTCCACATAGCTAAACCCACTTCCAACTGGATTGTCGACAAACAAAACATTGTAGTTCTTCACCTAGAAAAACTTTTATCAAATAAAAAAAACTTCAGAAGACGATAGCTTACAGTTCAGTTAACCCATGAGTGTTGTCTTTCGCGCAAATTGCTATCCAGTAGACCTATCTCTTCAAAGTTACCGTAGCCCGTGGAGGACGCTCCGGGTCCGCCTTGCAGCCAAACTATGAGTGGGCGGTTGGTGTAGTGCTGTGCGTTCGTGTCGGTTGTGTAGTGCAGCCACCAAAACATATGCGCGCCAGGACGAACCTCCACAAAGCCCCAATCTTGTTTGCCTGGTCCAAAACCATGTCGAGGATCTGCGAAAGAATTTAAATTTAAAAGAGAAACTTTATATGTACTTTTATAATAATTGATATTATTAGGTAGTTGGGTCACAGAGAACAGACATATAAGCTAGGAAAACATTTCTTGAAAACCATTTAAATGCAAATACGTTGAAAATCACCAATGCACACAGGTTTACAAGAATGAATCACCATTGTATCCAAGTTTGTACGTAACGCCCGTACAGGCCTGTTGGCCGATTTTAGTGCCGGCTAGTGGCAAGGGACTATTTGCAGGTGGGATTTCAAAACGACGGTTTTATTTCTTACACACATTGAAAATATTACTTGATCTTAGTGGTTGTACGTTATCTGGACTAAGTCAGATTTTTTTCTCCGAATCCAACCGGAGAAGTTTGCTGATGCTCAACACCTGGCTTGAAGGGCCATGCTGCGGGATCTTCCATATACTGCGTGGATAATTTTGGTTTTGAAGAGGGTATGTGTCCATGAGGTGGCTGTTGGTTTATAACAAACTAATGTCAACCCGTTGCGCGTTGCTGCGACATTCAACGAAATAGGAGTAAAACAAAATTTGTTCCGAAGCGCCATCTGGCGGACAGATAATCCCCAACCAATAGTAAACAAACACGCTCCATAACATATGTCTACAACGTATAAATTTTTACGACAATCGCTTAAGCCGTTTGGGACTCCATACACCATACAAACATTGACTTTTATCGAAGACTGCATATCAAGAAGACTGGCAACTCTGTCCAGAATCTGGAGACAGTAACAGTAACGCCACTTGCGGGTAAAGGTGGTACTTTCCATAGTGATGCACACACACATATACACTTTTACATTAAGCTTCCTACCTTCCTCCAGTAGAGGCGCTGGAACCTCTGTCGCTCTTCGTTTGTATGGAGGAAGGAAAGAGATATCAGTCTTCTTAATATAGAGTCTTTGCTTTTATATAAATAGATAGATAAATGTGCATGTGGACTTTTCCCATTATACTTTTATCACACATAAAAGAAATGTGTGTGGATGAACGAACAACAGTGAGTCCAGTTGTGTATGAATACTAAGCTGAATTAGGTTCTTTACTGATATAGTTAACCTCACTTTGCTTGACAGTTCACTTGTACTGTTTACATGGACTTTGGCAAATTTGAGACTTAGAGAAACGAAAGCAATGAAATTGAAAGACTTGACACTTAGAACGGAAAACTAGGACTAGGCAGGCTCATATGGACATGATCGAATGGAAATGTGAACAATTCTTTGCCTTCTGCTAAGTAGGAGTTGGGCGTTGCACCCAAGTCTACCGCATGGTCTATGGTAGAACATAACTCATCATCATGTTTTACCGCCGACGCCGGCAAAATTTTTTTCACAGAAGCCAGATGGAGCCAGATTTAAACAGATTAAATCTGACGTTTAATATGCTGCCGGATATTGTTTACCGACGAACCCCAACTTTGTCGGTTAACTAATCGGTCGACCTCGAAGATTTAGTATCGTCGACTAGGAAATTTCACAACTGTCAAATTTTCTATGGGGTATAGTGAGCCCTACATTCAACAAAACGTCGAACAAAGTGGATCAGCGTCGGACGTTTGTTAAACAATTCATTCAAAAATGGAAATAAAATAAAATGCGTTTATTAATTTGATACAAATTTGTTATACATTCCTAGAGTGTTCTGCCCCTTCCCACCAACCTGGACTCCACACTTTCAAAGTGCGAGAGATCAAACTGCAACTGAAAACTGCGAACTGTTAAAACACACGTATTTCAAGTGATAGAGATGGTGCTTCCATAGACAGACCAGTCGAACTAACCAGTCTATTAGAAGAATTTAATAGAAAAATAGTAAGCCCGCAGTGCGGTTAGAATCCAGTTTTTAGTGCCACAAGCAATAATATCCTGTCATTATTGTATGATCTAAAGTTGGATTTCTGGGAAACGTCGTAGGGTGTCGCGCTTATCCACAGTGTCGGACTTACCACCAGTTCCCCTACGCCAATAAGCAAAAGAGCCGATAAGTAACCCTAAGAGCACAAAAAATCAACGGTTTGGTGCGTTTTATGTGCCGTTGGTCAATGGTACGTATTTCTTAAAAAATTAGGTTGGAGGTAACATTTACTGTGAATGGCCCCCGTCATTGTGCCATATAGAGCTTGTAAAAATTGACATCCCTGCTAAAGAAAACAAAATTAAATTCATGCCCGCCGCGATGAATCAAATGTTTGGTTCGTTTCTTTCGTTATTCGTTCTACCGACAAGGCGCATTCAGATTCGGACATATTCGGTTTCAGAAGTAAATTGAATTTTGTTTCCTTTCTGCTTATCATAGGGATTATTGAGCAAAAGCGCACCAGATATAGATTACGCAGGTTACTTATGCTCGAAAATGTAGAAGATTCCGACTTCTATCTATATTTCCTCTGAATTCAAGCATTCGATTCTGCATGAAATTTCAGTCAGTTGGAAAGATAATGATAGAGGGAGGTGGTGAATCTGGTGCTATGTTAACAGGCTGGTTGCTACCTGGGGTTTTGACTACAATTACTGCCAATAGGACAGCACACAAGCGATGGAACTATGAAATTATTGCGTCAGAAATTCGGTGACCATTTAATTTCTCGCCTTGGACTTGTCAATTGGCCACCTTGATCGTGCTATATCTCGCCTCTAGATGGGCTATTAGAGAAAACAAAAGTCTACGTGGCGAAGCCTGTACTCTCAAGTAATTAGCAGATTACCACTCGAAACGCCTCATCAATAATTGGACCGCTCGAATGGACCACATCATCTGCTGCTAATGGCCAAAGCGCAAGGAAATTATGTTTAAGCAATAAATGGGGAAGATTGTTCTTTCGAGATATCGGTAGTAAAGATTTTACGATCTCATTCATTTGTAAATTTGATTGTATACCATTCCCCAGAATTTACCATTCCCCAAAAAGACATTTTCCAGAATTTGCCATTCACTAGAAAGCCATTATCCAGAATGCCCCATTCCCCAGAAAGTCATTCCCCAGAATAGTTAATGTTTTTATTCATTTTTTTGTGGTGAAGCCAAAGGTTTGTGCATACCTAATTCAAAGAACTGATGCGGTGTTAAGCTGCTAAGGATGTGCCGTCGAAAGCGGCGGCCTCTCTAGTATAACCGGATTACTCGAACATAGGACTTGGTTCCTTCTTTCAAACATGAGCAATTCTTTGAATTTGTATGCCAAGTAACTCTTGCATGCAAACTTGTGATCTTTTCGTCTGTCCCGTTTATTCAAACATAGGTGTTGATTCCACGCACGAAACATTTCCAATGCAAGTGCATTTCTTTCGATTTTAATATGGATTGAAGGAAAGCTCGAACGAAGGAATCAACACCTAGGGGAACTGGGGGTAAGACGGACATGTTAAGGTTATACTCAAATAAAACATAGTAAAAGCATGTTTTTGTCAACATAAAATACTGTATGTGGTAGCTCCATATGTTGGCTTTCGAGTGCCCAGAGGGATTATGTTACAAAAATCAACAAGTATCTTTTTTGAAAGAAATAGAAAACAAAGAAATATCTGAACTTTTTCCAGACTGCGGGTGAAACGGACATATGGTGGGGGTAAGACGGACATGTCGCCGAAAGGATGATCATAATACAAAATATTAAAATTTACTGTTTCTAACGGATGTTTTGGATAGTTTGTGGTTCTTCTTAATATATATGTTCAATTCGAGGTGAAAAATAACGTTTTGGGGTTCAATTTAAAGTTGATGCAAATGATGTATTTTCTAATATCGTTTTTTCCGTTGTCATAAAGAGAGCTATACAATCACTTCCAATGATCAGACAAATCATTTATACAAAACTGGAAAGTTACATATTAAATACGCAATTGGTAACATCAGTTTCTCGATTACACATAGCCAGAATATGGGACCTGCACAAAGTCTTCTACCTTTTCCAGGTCCTAGGAATTCCGTATTCAGCCTCGGTCACATTAACGTACATCTTGCGGTCTACTACATGTGAGACTTCAGCTAACTGGATGGTTCTCCACGTTTGACTGCTAGAATTTCGTTTCTACACGTCAGACATTCATATAAGGATGAATCAATAGAATTAATCAAGACTGGCCGTCTTGTCCCACCAGTACACATATTTTTTAAACGCTTGCACTTATTTACTCGTATAAGAACTTACCTGTTATTTTCCACGAAGATGTCATTTAAGAGTTACATTATCGAAATAAAAGAAAAAATCCGCTAAAAAATTGATTTTTTTCTCGATAAACCTTAAAATCAGAGACGTAAAAATTACATCCGCACGAAGATGCACGACTAAATATCAATGTTTACTTACATTTTTCGCTTTTAACAATATTCAAGGCCTATTGAGTGCTTCATAATTCAAGGATATCCATGAAGAGAGAGTACTCATATAATTCAATTTAACTTTATATGTTATATGCCTAAAATAACCATGTGTCCGTCTTAGCCAACCTGTCTGTCTTACCCACAGTTCCCCTACACCAACACAGGCAGACGAATAGATCACAGGTTTGCATGCAAGAGTTATTTGGCATAAAAATTCAGAGAACTGCTCATGTTTGAAAGAAGGAATCAATTCCGATGTTTGAGTAAATCGGGTATGCGAATGAATAACTGGCTTGTTTGCGAGAAGCCGCCGCTATTGGCGGCTCATCCTCAGCAGCTTGACACCGCATTAGTTCCTTGACTTAGGTAATGCACAAAGTTTTGATTTCGCCGCAAAACCTTACTTACATAACACTGTTTCATTCTTTTGGATCCTAGGAAGGGGGCTACCGCTTCCTATGGTTGTTGCCAAATGGCTCTCAAAAACACACCTGTACTAATTCTGCAATGTTTATATTATCAAAAGAAATGTAAAAATACTGCTATAGTGCTATTGTCTAATGTTGCTAGTGCACTCTTCGAAAGATGTAATATGACCAACATTCTGAATTTTTTTCCCATTTCAAAGCAATATGGGTGTTTTCCCCATCTTACCAAAAATGTCTAGGAAAGGGTTATATCTAGGGAATGAACTGAGCATTGGTTTATTCTAGATATGCCTTTTCCGAGAAAGAGTATATTCTGGAATATTGATTTCTATAAATTGTTGCTTTCGAGGGAATGGTTTTCTGGAGAGCAGTTCTTTTTGGGGAAAACACCCAAGCAATCAAAAGTTCGTATAAGGGATCTGCATAATTTGATTTAATTTATTATATTTTTTTTTTTTTTTTTTTTTTTTTTTACGTTTTAACGACATTCAATTAGCTAGAGATTACTGGGTAGGGAAAGTTATGAAACTTAGAGCCATAGTACTCAAGTGAGAGCAAGGATGTGAAGTAAACAGATCGGAAAACTAGAAGTGGCAGGGTCATTAGAACAGGCTTAATATCGTGCGGGCTTAATTTTTGCCTTCTGATAATGAGGGTCGAGCTTAGGCAGAATAATTAAATAATTAATTTATTATACATATCTTGGGCTGACTGCCGTTCAGACGTTAAAAAATAATACCTTAATGCTATACATTGATTATACCTAACTTAAAACTCTTTTTAGACACATTAAAATCAAAAACACCAATTGTTTCGTCAAACTTCACACAACACATGTCGATTGGGTTACTCTGTCCATATGCAGTTCTATGCCGGGGAATCCAAAGAAGAGGCGGGTTCCGAAATCGGCGCTGCGGAGCATAAAAGTTTACTTTCTGGAGTAGATCAGGGCAATCGATGTTTCCAGTGATAACGTCAAATACTAAAAGCCTCTGTAGTAATACCCGTCGCTGTTCAAGAGTCTGCATGTTCAACAGCTTGCATCGGTCGGAGTATGGAGGCAAACGTACTGGGTCGCGCCATTGCAGATTTCTAAGAGCAAATCGTATGAAACGTTTTTGCACTCGCTCGATTCGATCACGTTGAGTTGCGTTGTGTGGCGCCCAAACTTGGACAGCATATTCCAGGGTACTGCGTATCAGAGAGCAGTACAATGTTTTGAGTACGTACGGGTCACTGAAATCTGAAGCGTTTCTTCGCACGAAACCTAGAGTCGCAAAAGCTTTGGCAGCTATTGTGGAAATATGGTCGCTGAATTTCAGTTTGCAGTCAAATAAAACGCCTAGGTCTTTAATTGACAACACCATTTCTAGGCTACAGCCATCTACTTTATAGTCGAAACGAGAAATTAAGCGGCATCGAAAGCTAAAGCTAAAGCTAATCACTTTGCACTTGTTTATGTTCAAACCCATTCCGTTGAGTTTACGCCAATCTTGAACTAAGTCGATGTCAGCTTGAAGAACTACATAGTCTAGAGGAGATTTTATTTTTCTGAAAATCTTCAGGTCGTCGGCATATAACAGCTTTTCAGACTGGATTCGCTCGCAGAGGTCGTTTATGAATAAGATGAAAATAAGAGGCCCGAGATGACTACCTTGCGGGACCCCAGGCGGTAATTCAAAAACAGTCGAGGTAAGGCTTGGAAATTTCACATAAGCTGATCTATTGTCTAGGTAGGACTTCAGCCAATTAGTTAGCCAGAAGGGAAAGCCAAGCCTTTTCAGCTTATCGATGGCAATATTATGCGGAACTTTATCGAAAGCTTTTGAAAAGTCAAAATATACCGCGTCTACTTGGTGTCGTTCTTCCACAGCAGGTTTGAAAGAGTCGAGTGTTTCTTGACAAAGCCATGCTGGAAATCAGACATGACAGGTTTAGCGGCAGCATACATTTGTTCATATACAAGTTTCTCCAAAACTTTTGCTACGCAGCAGAGAATAGAAATAGGTCTGTAGTTTTCCACAAGCTGTGCGCTTCCCGTTTTGTGAATGGGGGTTATCGCTGCAGTTTTCCATGCGCGAGGAAACCGGCCTTCGGTAAGAGACCGATTGAAAATAATGGAGAAGGGAGCCACAAGAGAATCTGCATATCCTTTGATTAGTTTCGGAGGTAAACGATCGGGGCCGGCGCCCTTAGCGGGATCAACGTTGTTCAGTGCTGTACGTATATCGTGCTCAAGTAGAGGTGAGTTCGATATTGCAATATTATAAGTGGGTAATGTGTTCATATATGAATCCGGGGCAGTTGTCTCAGAGTTGCTGAAGACCTCACGAAAGAAATCAGCAAAAAGATTTGCTGAATCAAGCGGCTGTCGAGCTGTAACACCTTTGTACGTGACATTCACGGGCGCTCTGTCAGGCTGTCTCCGTTCTTTAATAAAGGTCCAAAAAGACGAAGGATCGCTCTGAAGGTTATGCTGGATGCGGTTTATATCAGAGCTTAAAAAAGTTGACATTGCTGCATGAACTTGAAAGAAAACGAAATTCAATTCATGCCCGCTGCGATGAATGAAATTTTTGGTTCGTTTCCATCGTCATTTGTTCTCCCGACGCAGCGCTTTCAGGTACGGACATGTTCGGTTTCAGAAGCAAAGTGAATTTTATTTCTATGCTGGCTCTGAGAGGGATTATCGATCAAAAGTGCACCAGATATAGATTACGCAATCCACTTATGCTCGAAAATGTAGAAGATGCTAACTTCTGCCTTCAAACTATCGACATAATAACAAATGAATGCTTTGGTTGGTGAATGAATTTATATTTCCTCTGCACTCAAGCATTCGATTCGGCATGAAATTTCATTCAGTTGGAAAGTGAATGAGAGAAGCGTTGAATGTGACTGTCGGTTTCGGTAAATACAAGCAGAAATAGGTAACTGATTTTGAAATTTCGGAACACTGGTTTATATATTCCTGGAAGGTATTCGCCAAGGCTGTCTCGTACCGATGTTCCGTATGATGAAGTAGCGCTTTGTTGTAGTGCGATTTGTTGCGCTTTCGTTTCTTACGAAGAATGTTTCGAAGATGGCGAATCTCACCAGTCCACCATGAGTGTTTTTTGTGCAGCTTTCTAGGTGTTCGTTTTGGCGGGACCGATCGACGTAGAATATCAAAGATGAGTATTTTGAGTAGCTCAGTTGGTGTCTGTAGAAACTCGACATTGCTGTTATTATTGACAAAAGCAAGGTCAAGAATACGTCCATTTATGTTTTGAAGATCGCAGATTTGGTGCATACCACCAGCCAGCATGGACTCGCACATAGTGATTTCCTGTTCTGACGAGGCGTTCATTGGGATAAGACTGTTAAGGTCGTCGTCCAATGTCCAACGAAGATGAGGCAGGTTATAGTCGCCCAACACAATGACGGTGTCAATATCATTGGCCATGTCCAATATTTTCTGAACGGCATCAGAATGAGCAGCGTACAATGCAGGATCACTATTCGCTTCTGGTTTTGAGTAATTTTGCGATACGTTTATGTTTTAATAGCGACTTAAGCAGCTTTCAAGTTCCATTAAAGCTTAAGCAGCTTGAAAGTTCGCTATAAACTTTAAAGTGTGATTTTCAAGTATTATTTGAACTTCTCTGGTATTGCAGTTTCTTTGGAATGGTAAAGTCTTAGAACCTAATTTTCATTCCAACGCATTCAACATGAATTATCAAATGCTTTATGTTAATTCGGAATAAATAATGTCATCCTGAAGGCTACTGTATACCTCGGGAGTTTGATCGGGGGATATGGGCCGGGATTTTGATCACGGAAAATTTTCCACCGTTATCTTTCCAAAGTGCCAAAATAAAAGTTCAGCTGCTTCTAAAAAATACCCGTTGATTCAGAACAGCACTGATTTTTAAACGTAATAAAAACATCACTTTTCCAGCAGGATTTTTCGTGTGAAGAGTTTTAAAAATCCGTGACGTTTTCTAGAATTGGGTTTACACTTCAGGAATCTTGGTTTTTCCGTGCAGACTTTTTTCCGCCACGGAAAAACAAAAATCCATCTCCCATTTGAAATGGCTGGGTAACAAAATCCCGTGAGCCAATTCCCGAGCTGTACAGTAGTCTTAACTTCCGGTTTCAACACAATGCAAACGAAGATGGAAGTGGGAACGAGTAGTACGTTTGAAAAGATGAAATCAATAAAAAAGTAAAACTTTTCTGGGGAATGACTTTCTGGGAAATGATGCATTCTGGGTGATGGAGTTCTGGGGAGTGGCTGTCTGGGGAATGATTTTCGGGGGAATATTATACATAATGGTAGTTTTTTTTTGCTAGTTTAAATCCTAATGCTTCTAACCAATATACAAAATGTCAATGGGGATCAGATAAAGTGATATGAAGTACTGTTTCTCCATGTCTCGTATTCCGTGTAAATAGCTATACTGCATTACACTTTGTAGAGAAACTCTGGACGAACTCCCTGATTATGTTTAATCTAAAAACCACGTTTACAAATCAGGGATAGGTATGAAAACAATAACTCCGTTCACGCTTGTCCTCGGGAAGGTAGATTAAAGTATACCGCAATGTACATATTACAACAACAAACACTTCACTAACCTCCGCAAACGAAAGGTTTAGATGATATAAAACCAACGACCATAAACATAATGATTAACCGTTCAAACATCGTCGAACCACGAATAGCCTATTCGCTGAATGTAGATAGATCAACAACTGAACAAGTATTTGCATCAATAGTTTCTTTTATAGCCACCTGTGATCTTCATTGTGAAGAATTATTATCGGAAGTTAAAAATGAATCTGCCGGTAATTTTTTCATGTCGAAGTTTCTATCGTCTTTCTGACAGGTTAGCATTGTTATGCATATTAATAAATGCCAACCCTTCGGTGATATTCAGTTACTTTATCGGTATTTACGCTTCGATCGCGTGATTAAATTCTACATTCGGATGTGTGATATATAGCATTTTATATCGATAAGCTTTCTAATGTTTTCATGGATTTATTATCTATAGAAGAGGTATGAGTTTAGGGGAAACCTGCATGCTCTTGAAGAATGTAATCCATCAGCACTGGATTATCCGCTGGGACCATGTGTCCGGCACGTAGGGCCCAGTACATGTGCAATTTACCAAAACTTTTCTTATATCCCTCGAGCATTCCGTGTGGGCCAATACCGTTCCTCGGAGCTTGCAGGTATTGGTTACGCCCATTCCATTGAACCTTTTCCAACCAAACGACATTTCCGGGTGTAGCGACTATCAAGTCCAGCTGACCGGTGATGACCATGACGTCTAAACTTGTGTTGTTAAGCAAAAGTTCAATTATGTGAATCGCAGGCTTCATGAAATCTCCGCTCATGCTCTGGAATACGCTACCAGATTGTGACCCATATACCGATTCCGGGGGTAGCTGTAGCGCGGTTGCGACAGGACCTCGCATCAGATCCTCCAGCATTTGATCGCGATCTTCAGAAGCGAGTCGAATGGCACTGTCCAAGGTTGCCTCTGAAATAAAACATTTTGGTTAGAGCATCTAAACATGACTTTGTTTAGAATCCACTAGTTTGATACCGCGAGCTAGAGTAGTTTTCCTCACACCCATTTGTAACTTACTTTTCATATCCTTCGCAAACATTGCCAGCCTCGATCGAGTGGATGTGAAATCCTGAGTGAAGAGAACATTGTAGAAGTCGATGCCCAGTGTTTCCTGCACGATGACTGACTCTGTGCGACCCCACTGCCAGGTCGCTTCCTCATATCTACCCTCGTTCAAGATATGTTCCGTTTCAATAGCCGCCGCTTGAATCTCGCGGTATCCCTTCGTGTCTACAAATCCCATATTCAGTAGAAACTCGGCCCACGACAGAACGGAATCGATTGGTGATACCCACGGTGCCACGATACCGACCGATTCCAGTTTGATATCGATTTCTCCATTTTTGATAGCCTTATCCAGCACGTAGGCGAACTCCGGAGCCATTTTACCACCGTAACTCTCGGCATAAATATGCAGTGGCGTATCCTTGAACTCTGGGTTAAGTTTGTAAAACTCTTTGGTGAAGGTGAGCAGATCATCAGCAATTTCTGCGTTCGTTTTGGTTAGTAGTGATGCATCTTCAACGTAGCTGAATCCGGTTCCGACCGGGTTGTCAATGAACAGGACGTTGTAGTTTCTGACCTGTTGAACGGATGTTCTCGATTACTACTTATCCCCATTAATAGTTTAGATTTTATTCTCACCCAGGTATGGTTCCGTTCGTCACCTTCTAAAGTCAATGGGCCAAGTTCTTCGAAATTTCCATACATAGACGACGCTCCAGGACCTCCCTGCAGCCAAATTAGTAGTGGACGATCGGTGAATTGGTCTACATCTGCCGTTGTATAGTACAACCACCAGAACATGTGGGCTCCGTTTCGAACCTCTACGAAACCCCAATCCTGCTTACCAGGCCCAAAACCGTCGCGGGGAACTGGGACAATAAAATAAAAATTAGTGAAATTTGACTAAGATTTAAAACTGATTTAAAATTTGGTTTTTGACACCTAGACCAATCGACACCAATCGTGATCTTTGGTGCTATATTTGTGTTGGGGAACATGGGGAGACTTGACCAAGCTCAGAATTCTATTATTGGCTATGACGTGTTCTGTTAACTTCATGAAAAATTTTCAAAAAAATTTTCATACCTGTTTCGATCCTTTAAGGTAATTTTAAAAGTCGCTTCCTTATAGAAAATATTCTGTAATTATTAAATTTGAGTTAAATGATGTAATTTTTTTTATCAGACTTTGTATAGGTATCTACTTTTAAAAAACTTATATCTCATCTCATTCCTTATGAAGTAGCGAAATGATTTTACATTAATCGGGACATTGGAATATTTATTACTACAACTTGCACGACATTGAACGTAAGAATTAGTGTTGGGGAGACTTGACCAATATTTTATGGGGAGACTTGACCAAGTGGCAATAAGCTGAAGAAGATATCAAATTTCTGATATTCACTATGCTGTGATACCTACTGTCAATGACAAATCTCGTCACACAAAATCAGTCTATATATTTTGGTACTAGTAATCAAAATTAGCAGTAATATGGCTAATTTTGTAACGTGTGAACATGCAATGTAAGCAGTACAGATAATCCTTAAAAGGGAATACATTTAAAAAATCGAAATTTATGAAACGCAACCCTTTTATATTTTTTACCGCTACCTAAGGATCTCGACAATATGGATAAAAAAGGATTACAGTATGTTATATCGTCGCTGTTGTGCTATCTTATGACAAACGCCATTTTGTGGTAAACTGAGTTAGATGTGCTACATTACTCGTGTAACGAATCTCTACAAGATGGCGTTTCCAGAATTTTGAAATTTTGCTTTGTTACTGAAATATACCAAGAAAAGTGAGTGTTTTGCTTCAAATCATTATATCTTGGGATTGGCTCAAGTTATAATGAAGTTTTAGTTGTTTTTATGTGTAAAAATGTCATAGACACACAATGGCATAATAATTTTCAAAAGAAAAATACTTGTATTTGGAGAAAAACGCAGTTTTAGCTTTAAACTGCAAATATTGCCTGTTTGGCAACACTGTAACCAAACTATTTTTTCTAGATTCCCTGACTCATTTTCATCAAAATGCATCTAACCGATTGTTTATAGACCAAATTAAATCAAAGATATGAATGAAAGTTCATAATTGGTGAATTTTTCTATGGAAAAATTTTCATGCACGATTAAGACACGTCATACAAATTTTTCATCAATCATTCATTTTCGCCTATGACACGTGTGAGTGCGACTTTTGTTTACATTTTTAGTGACAACTCGCAGCATAGTCAACCGATCTTCGTAATATTTGAGAGATTAATACAGAATAGGTAGAAGCATCAATTGTCTTCTCTGAATTATTTCTACCATTTATAAGTTTCATGATATTCACTCTCAAACTTTCAAAATCGTTTTTCTCGAAATGTGCAAAATGGCGCTTGTCATAAGATAGCACAACCGTGACGATATGTTATTATTTTTTGTCCTGATTTTTCAATATTCTCTTGGTCAAGTCTCGCCAGGTCTTGGTCACGTCTCCCCGCAGTGGGGAGACTTGACCAAAAAAAACGTTCATAGCAAAACTTTTATAACTTGTGCAAAAGTAGATTAAAAATTCTGCAAAATAAATCATGAACACGTAAAATACCTTTGCACATCATATCTCAATGAGTTTTGAAGGATTGAAAACTTTTTTAGAGATTTATGCAGGTTTAGCTGAAAACCTGGTCAAGTCTCCCCATGTTCCCCTACATGATCTACAAAGGATGAGTACTTCCAGTGTTAACAAGGTCCTATCTCATGTTTCTCTATGCGTTGTGTACACACTTTGATCGAATGTTACATTATGTCACTAACAGACAGATCTGTTTGGTATGGCTGATCTTGATCATGTTCTCCATATCTAGTTAGATTGTCGACATAAAAGACTTTAGAAATATCCTCCACTTTGACGATGAGCCCGAGCGAGTCCCAAGCTGCTAGGGCCCCAAGCCAGGGTTCTCAAAGATCACAATAGTGTCCATTATGTTTTCGGGGCGAACACGCTACGTGGGCTTTAGGCCCTTTGGAGGAGAGGTGAGGAGTATCAATCCCCAGTGAGCAAATTTTCTGGCAGAGACCGCTCTGCTAGATTTCTGTAAATCTTGGTTTGGCAGCCCTGTCAGATTTCTGCTCGTATCCTCTCGGGTTAGTTGAGCTAGGGCGAACTCGGTTTCGCTCGCGTTTTCTGGCAAATTTTGACAGGAACCGAGCTAAACCCTGGCATAACTCGGACATAAACTGTGCAAAGATCCTGGCAATTCCTACCTGGTAGAATTTAGCACGAATCGAGCAAAACATCTGACAAAGATGTGGCAGGAAGCGTGCAGAGATCTTGACCGTACATTTCTGGCTCGATTATGGATAAAAGTGAGCATCATCGGTTGGTTTAACCGCTTCTGTCAGAAACGGTTGTTGCATTTGAGCGAATTCGTTGCCAGAATTCTCGCTCAAATCGCGCAAAATGCTCGCAGAAACTCTGCCAGCATCAATTTCGCTTTGCTCAACCTTTGCTAATTTTCTGCTTGACGCGCTGACCGGGTCTGTGCTATTCGGACCTGGGTGGGCACAATGAGGTATATATAGGTGTGGCAGAACACACGGTTTCCAATATTGGTAACCAAAAATATGTAAACAATCCAGAAGCACATCGGATCGACGTCATAGCGTTCACACGATTCAATGGCAGCGGAACGAACGGTATGACGAAAGCAAGTCAATTTATTCTGTGATCACTCACACCACTCATGTAAGATTCATCTTACGAATACCAAAGAGCCCTCTTCGCCATACCTGTATATACTTCATTGGGTCGGGCATGGGTGAGGATGCGATGGGCTGTCGGGCTTGTGGACTTGTCTTGGGGACCATTCATTAATTACGTAACGCAAAAATTGCCCAAAATTGACTCCCCCCTCCCCCCATGTAACAAATTGTCACAAATTTCTTTATCCCCCCTCCCTATTACGTAACAAATTCCTTGAAAAAAATATTTTTTCTTCGGTGAAAACATGTTACGTAACGATCTAGCTTACTCCCCCTCCCCCCTATGTCACAATATGTAACAACTTGTCGAACTCCCCCCCCTAAAAGCGTTACGTAATTTATGAATGGTCCCTTGTGAGTGCATAGTTTTTGTGAGAATCTCTTTTCTGAGACGATTTTTGTGTATAGATTAGCGATCCTTTCTCGAACGATTCAACTGTTTCTTCTAAAAGAACGAGAGTTCTTGTTTAAGGAACGGTAGTTCTCAATTCTCTTCGAAACTGATGAATTTAACTGAACGTAGCCTATAGCCGTTTGCCAATTTCACCAGAACGAAGAACGAACTATTTAGCCGCCTTCTAAAACCGTTCCCGATGCTCTTTTAGTACGGAATAGAACCATACCAAAGGCATATCACATAATAAGAAGACTAGCTACTCTGTCCAGAATCTGGAGACAGGAACAGCAGCATCTCTTCCGAGTAAAAGTAGTACTTTCCATAGTGGTGCACGCACACATATTTACTTTTACGTTGAGCTTCCTACCTTCGTACAACAGAGGCGCTGTAACCTTCGTCGCTTCTCATTTATATGGGAGAAGAAAAAAGATGTCAGTCTTCTTGATATGATATGGTATGGTCTTCGACCATACAAAATAATGCATTTCTTCTCGGAAAACTTTCATTGAGAGTAGACTTTTCTAGGGCTCTTGTACGTACCCAATACATAGCACAGACACTATATCAAAACGAGGTTGAAAATAATACAAAAGAACGTCAAAATCAAATGGGATTGTTGGCAACCAAGAGATTGTATTAATGTTCGCGAGATCAGTAGACAAAAACTCAATGCTCGCTCATAACTAAAACTGTATTCTTCAGTATACTTCCTCTCGGAGATTCTGTGTTGACGAAATGTTCGGTGTGTAACGATGAAAATTGCTGCGCAGTTTGTTGTGATACGTTTTGCAAAAATAATTCGTGGGATAGTTTTGCTAACTCTAATTGCAGTTTTAGCACAACGTCGCTGTTGTGCTATCTTATGACAAGTGCCATTTAGCACTTTTCGGGAAAAACGATTTTTAAAGTTTGAGATTGAATATCTTAAAATTTAAATGCTAGAAGCTTTAAGGAGAAGACATTCGATACTTCTATCTTTTCTGAAGTAATCTCTCGATTTGTGTGAAGATCGGTTGACTACACTTGCAGTTTTAGCTTAAAATGTAAACCAAAGTCGCTCGCATACGTGTCATAAGTGTGTATTCATGATAAAATATGTATGACGTGTCACAAATGTGCACAGAAGATTTCATATAAAAATGAATTATAACTGATTCGTAAAATTATGTGTTATAGATCACTATGTCCAATATTATACTTTTCCATGCGATAGCAGCAATATCAGGTTGCAAAATTATAGTACTGGAACACAAAGTTTTCCCAATTTTCCTCCTTTATTCAGGAAAAACAATAAACAAAAGTTGGTTTCATTGATAATTTACAGACAATTTCTATCAAACAATGTTATTGTTAACAGGTGACTAGACGAAACAAATATTCTACTTGCATAATCCATCACTACATTTCGGTATACGGTAATCGTGTTTCGATATATCTCAGTAACCCAGCAGAATTTCAAAATTCTGAGAACGCGACTTTATGGAGATTTTAAAATTTAGTAACATGGCATATCTAACTCAGTTCACCCCAAAATGGCGTTTGTCATAAGATAGCACAACAGCGACGACAATTCGTGGAAGTTGCCACTTTGACAAGTAAGTGGTATAAATCAAATGATTTTCACATTTTATGTTCTATAGTGTTGATGTTTTTCTTATTTATGCTCAGGAATGGCAGGCTACGGAAGAGTTACCAGTGATATCTGGTATTATTTAACTGAACTAGATAATGTCAAAGGAAAATGTCGCTACTGTCATTTTACAATAACAATTGATCCTGGTTCCAGCGAAAATTTGAAATGTCACTTGAGACTGAAGCACCTGATGGTTCCTATAGAAAAGGCTGACAAGGACGACGATTCCAACACTAAATCCGAATCTGTTTCTTCGTCGTTGATAACGTCGAATTCGAGTGTCAGTCTGTCAAAATTCACAACGAATCTAGTCAATTGTACAAAATCTATCTAAGCTGTTCGGATTCAAAACCATCTCAAAATTTGCTACGTGGACGTTGTCAAACCTCTACCGATACAAAGTAACGTTCGATCGATCTGCAAGTGCTAAAGACCATTTGTAAGGAATAACTAAGGAATCATCCGTTATCTCTTGTTGAGAATGCTGAATTTAGAAAGCTTGTTCACGGAAAACCGATTCGTCACAAATTCAACCAAAAAATTAGTTGATTTTTCGTTTTCGTCTGGTTGATTTTTGGGTGAGTTAAGTTTTTGCTAAAAACAATAATCCAGCGCTGTTGTTTTGATGCTGTCAGTCTCAGTTTGGACACGAACATTCTAGCCTAGCACAAAACTTTAAAAGCTAACTTGAGTTAAAACTTGAAACGCTTGACTCAACTTGTAGCGTTTGTTTTAGTCCGGACACAACCGTGTATGCCGCTAAACTACCGTTTCAGTCAGGACACAAACGACTGGAATTCAACTGATGATTCAGATCATCTCCTTAAACGTCAGCTGCATCGGAAAAAAACCAAAAATATCAAAGGGTTAAATGATCCAATTAAGCATTCCATGGAGCGGTTCTAATCAAGGGATTAACTTTTATTTATCTGATCTGACGTTACTCGGGTGGGCCTCCGACAAAATAGTCAATGCGACCCAACATCAAACGAATCGAACCAACGAAAGATGTTCGTCTGGCACTGTGTTTATGTTTGCAGGAGCAGAGCAAAAGAAATTTGTTGACAAAACCCACCGCTGAATTGTCAAACAAATGTGGATTGTAGATTGCCTAATATCTTTCATCAGATCAGTAACCTTTAAATGAAAAAATAATCAGAGGAAAAAGTAAAAACTAATGTGTCATCTTGCCAAATCCAATAATAACATTGATTGCAAATGTATTGTTCTGTTTATCTGTTGGCCAAAAAGATTACTCTGTATAATTGACAATTTTATCAGCTATCGTATATAGTACTAATGTACAAGATATGCCATTGTCTCTCACCACTAGATAAGCCTCTCACGTAATTATCAATGTTGCCTATTGCAACCTACCGAAAAAAAACTCGAGGGTCACGGTAAAACCACCCGTTAATAAGTAAATCCTGATGTATACATTTGTCTGGCTATTGAGCCTCTGTGATTAACTCTCCAGTAATCACGCTATTATCTACATTTAGGCGACAGCGTGAAACTAAATTTCACAACGTAGTGAACTCAGTGCACTGTACGACTTTCGGAAGTTTTAGTGTCGTATGTCACTTTTTTAAGACTTTTTTTCATTCACATAAAAATTACAAAAAACCTTTTTTGGCAATATTAAGGAAGTTTTAGCGTCATCAACTTGCTATCTAAAATTAGTTCTCGAATCATATTATTAATTTCTCACAATAAGTAGAAATTTCAAAAATGCCTCAGAGGATTTTGTATTATACAGATTATTACATTGGTGACAACTGTACTCGTAAATCTTGTAAGCGAGGAATCAATATATTTTCTAAGTATTTCGGTATATTCCAAATGAGATGTTTTGCATATATTGCGGTTAAGGAGCAATAGATCAATAAACGAAAGAAAATTTATTTTGTTTTTTTTTATATCCACTGAGTTTTTCAGCACGTGAAAAGTATATCTCGCTTTGTAACTTGTTATAATTTTCTGTTATTTTAACTACTAACGAGACCAAATTTATAACACAGTATGTTACGACAATTGCATTCTGTTATAATCTTGTTACTTCATTCTGATCGGGACGATTTACAGTTTTTCAATGTACAAGCTTACCAAATCGCACGCGCCCTTGTTTGCGTAAATTTACCATTTAATTCGAAACGGTCTGTTTACTTGTGAAACATGAATATTCTTATATTAAACACAAGAGAAACTTTTTGTTCCAACGTTGCTGTAAATTTTTGACACCAGCATTGTTACCATGATTTTGTTCTACCCATCGACTTGCAAACAAAGGTACAATGATTATTCACGCAGGCGAACTTAATTGATATAAATAAATAAACTATTGAATTCGAACAGCGACTTCCGCTTACCAAAAAAAAAATCACGACGGAAAGAAAATCATTTGGTAGGGAGTGGTTAATAAATCGAGGAGATAACCTCCTTAGAATTATAAATGGCTTTAATCCATCATTCAGTTACCACCACTTTCATATGACACCCATTTTTACTTATCTAAATGTTTTGTGACAACCATAAGTTCTCACCTTGGATACAAAAACGTCTACAATCATCAGTTTTTGAAATTAGTAAATTGTCTAATTTAAAATTCCCGAATGTTCTAAAAATTATAAAATAAAAAAAATTAAAATAAAAAAATTATCGTAGGTTGGGATTCGAACCCAAGGCAACTAGGTTCACTCAAATCTATAAAAGGCTACTGTAGCCTTTGTACGTACTCTATTCAGCAGCCTAGACTTATCGGTATATCGGTGAAATCTTAAGCATTCGATGTATGCATTCGAGTCCCAGGTACGTGATATGATATCCAACAAGGTAATGCAATTTTTCTCTACCTGTAACTTAACACTAATAAAAGAAGATTGCTTCCAACGAGATTGATGGCGTTGTGTAACTTGAAATAAATATCTTTTTTAATTATTTTCCAATGATAATTCTCTCAGCTGAATAGCGATAATGAAAAGGTTTATTGATAAAGCTGAACTGTGGTTATCTTCAGGCTGTATACATGCTGAAGAATTGTTCTTTAGTGTGTCTTAATCAGAGACAAGCTGAATAAAGCATCTGTTAAAACGTTTATAAAACCACGAATTGTTTGTTGGGACTACAAACTAATACTTGAAAAGCAACTTCCGATGGGCGGCTGTCCAAAGTTCAAATTGCTTGATTAAAAATTGGGGAAATTGATCGTCCCCGGCATATTGCTAAGATCGACATCTCTTTATCTTTTCCACACTAACACTAATCCAATTCCTTTCGGATGGTGCTCGTGGAGATGCAGATGTAGTCTCGTCTCTATCAACAGCGATTGTCGAACTAACATTCCTTTCCTTCCCTGGTAGAACAGCATTGGACGTGGCTGACAGCGTTATTGACCATTTTATGAAAATGTTGAGTCAGTGAACTATGCATAGTGAGCATAATTTGCTTCTTCCAATCGTCATTTTTTTATTCTTTGTGATACCATTTAAAATCTTGATCTCACATTTATTCGGTGTTCTAACAATTAAAAGACCCGAATAATCTGGGCAGGTCACTAATCCCTCATAAGCTTTCACCACAGACTGCCACAACCAATTTTGGTATTCGTTATGCAATTAACAGTACGACGATAATTGATAGTTTCACAACAGGGGGTTGCCAAAATGTTCGCATGTTTAGTCACCTCCGCTGCAGGTTCCGAATATCAGAAGAACGGCCGCTGCGTACTTTGCCCACATTGTAACCACAGTCGTAAATATTGCCAAATCTACTGTAAAGTCACTACACTCAAACGCGTCTTACGAACTCCCAAACCGAAATTGAACGGTATCCGACGATTACCACCGGTGTACTAAAGTGGACGGGAACTGCGATAATTCTTTTTATAGCCATCACCCAACAGCTATTCAACGGCACCGGGGTTCGGTAGACTATTCAAATCGTCAGGTGGTATCTCCATAGCTACCAGAGAAGGTATGGATAGATTGGAAGTTCAATTGATTTATCAGGGTACGGTACTTCTCGAACTAAGTCGTTGTCTGCTGAATAACTCATATCACTGGGCATGGCTGTCAATGTGCTCGTTACACGACCTAATGCCGGTCGTTATCAGTTCGGTAGGCAATATAGCAAAATTACTACTGGTATTTGGGAAATATTTCTCTTGCGCCTCCCAAACTGCATGGCGTCGCAGAGGAGGCAGGCCGTAAGTATCCCAAAGTTTATGCGGCTTTCTTTTTTGGCATTTTAGTAACGAAATGTTTTTATGCATGACCTGACCTTATAAGATTAAAGCTGTAGTGGAAAATGGGGTGAGATTGTTAGACAATGTACGTACATATTAGCAAAATGAGCAAAAAAAATTCAATTTTACTGGTATAGTTAGAGCTGTTTGAAAAAGTTTGGACATTGTTTGAATATCTATATAATTACGATCGATTAGTATCCATGAGATGCGAATTTTCCTGGGACCATAATTATGTTCAGCATAACTTGACTGTGGCTTGAGGTCGCCTTGTTGGCTTGATTCAGTGGTGTAATTAGAGGTGGCTTTTCTCGAAGATGATGCAAAATAACTTTTTTTCTAATTTGTTTTAACTCTTCTGTTCATACTACCGATAAGAACACATTAAATCGAGAATTGACTGCTACCTCTCCTCAACTTAAAAAATACTGCATCGATTCAGTTGGCTAAGACAAACGAAAAATATGAAAATTGTAAGACTGATTGGACTGATAGATAGAATGAATCAGTTATAAACTTAGAATGAAAAACTAGAGCTTGGTGGTTGCATATGGGCATTATCGAAGGGAAATGTGAAGAGTGAAAAGTCTTTTGCCTTCTGCTTGCTAAACGTCGAGTGTTCCACCAACGGCAGAGGGTAACTAGTAGTCATGTTTTGCCACCGAATTATTTACCTTTACGAAAAGTTTACACAAACTTCACTGAGAAATTAATATTGAGTTTTGTTACATTAGCCCATTGCTGGGTTGCGATATACCAATAACCAATTCACATGAGATAATGCACAGAACGGAAGAACGAAACACGACTATGGAAAAAGAAATTTTAGTTATAGTTTGAGCAATGAAATTTTTTCGACTTTATCAAAAGAAATTCAAACTGCATACTGACCCAAGATCTGTTCATGTGCAATTTTCACGCTATTTGCGCGTTTTACCTGCCACACTACATCGAATCCACCGAATCCAATCGTCTCCGGTGCTTCTATCGGGCCTTGTGCGATGTTGGGTGGGCAAGCAATCGCTAAAATTAATCAATTTTGCATAGTGATTTTAATAACATTGTTATCATCACTGTAACCAATTGATACGTATTTCCGTGATTTCTATCCTGCGTTTGCAATACCGTCTGGAACGATAGAAAGTGTGACACTTTATATTCGTACTTACTTTTTATCGCGTAGATCGAAACACCGTTAATTAATTAAAATGTATTTATTGATACGAGAACAAATTTTTCTAGATGCGTAACGATTGTGCCGAGAATTTAGTAGACATATTAGAAGAAAGAAAAAATAAGCGGAATCTGACGCGTTTTTGAGTTCTGAATTAAAAAAAAAAGAGTTTTGAGTGACACACACAACTTTGCCAGCCAAAGTTACCTAAATGAAATGTTTTAAACGACATTTCTTCACGTAAGACTATTAATAAAAAGACTTTTTTTGTACCGGAAGGGGTTAATTCTAAACACAAAAACTTTTCCACAATTTATTACCAATATACTGCTTTGGGCATACAGATGCATTTTCGGGCCACCAATCATACAGAGAACCAATCATCTACCAAAAATTCCATTTAATTACAAATTACATAAAGCTAGTACATTACAATTTGGAATAATGTTTGATGTTAGATCTAAGAGGAACAATTCTACAGCCATCTTAAAACCAGGACTACAGCTCCTAGTACAGGGTACAATTGATTTGTATTAAGAGAAAGCGTACAGTGACAAGGGCAGGTACATTCAAACATGCAACATTAGGGCAAACCCAAGATGGCGACATTCATTTCAACCTCGCGTTGTCTTGACGTCATGAATCGGGTCAGCGGCTGGTACTCTTCGGACCCGCAGGGAACAAACGGGGTCAGGGCATTACGTTGTGCTCCTTTTACATTTATTCCACTAGCGAATGACGGATCTCAATAGTAGCATGTCTGTAATAACATACGTACCTGGAACTATTGAGAACCAGAGCCACAGGTCCAAAGCCCTGGTAAAGGAGGATGGTTGTGATGATCTGGGCCGCGGTCACCACGTAAAGCAAAATAGGTCATAACCCCAATTCCAAGGCGTGAAGCGACCCGTGCCAAGGGATGAGTGATCGAGGGGGTGAAAAAGATGCTCGATCGTTAACGGAGCCTGTGGGGTACCTGGGCAACCCCCACAGTAAGCGTCCCTTACCACGCTAATGCGGAGCTCTGGCGTGGCGGACATTTATTCTCGCGCTACTCGTGGGAACTGATATGGAGAACAAAAACAAAAACTATAATAAACAAACGGAGGTGCCAAACCCCTTCGCTAGAGGTGGTTTGGCGAGGTCTCCCCCCCGTGAGGAGAGTAGTGGAGCGACAAGTGCTGCATCTGATAGCACCAGTGACCCCCCAGTAGTGGTAGGAAATAGCCCTACCAACGCACTGGACGGGCCACTATCCGCGATGCGCAAAGTGGTGGAGCAGCTCGATTCAATAATCGAGTTCACTAGCGCAAAGCAAAACATAAGCAAGGAGTTAAAGCAGAGTCTCCTGGAGCTCCGGAAAACTGTTCGTGTCGCAAGACAGAAACAGCAGGCTTATGCCAAGAGGGTGGAATGTCGGGAGAAGTCCGACAGAGAAACCCAGACAGTGGCCTCCAAGAGGGAGGGAAGAGAGAAGGTCGAAACAGGCACTCAGACAGTAGCCTTCACCTTCCCCTCGAGCTCCCCTCGAAGGGAAAAGGCATAAGGAGCGGAGTTGCACTAAGGCGCACAAGTGCCTTATCTGCACCGCTAAGAAGCAAGCCCATAAACATGCTATGGGCGGACCTTCGTGTCCCTTCGGTGAGGCAAATAAGAAGAAGCCGTGAACGTCACACAGCTAAATCTTAACCATTGTGCAGCATCCCAACAGCTGCTGTGGCAGTCGGTCTCGGAGTCGAGGACAGATGTCGCCCTCTTATAAGACCCGTCCAGCATCCCTGCCGGCAACGGTAATTGGGTGTCGGACGGGTCTGGAATGGTGGCAATCTGTACAACGGGACGGTTCCCGGTTCAAGAGGTAATACACTCCTCCGCCGAGGGTGTTGCGATTACCAAGATCAATGGTGTTTTCTATTGCAGCTGCTACACCCCACCAAGGTGGCCAATAGAACAGTTCAACCAGATGATCGACAGGCTGTCGTCGGACCTAGTGGGCCGGAAACCGGTAGTTATAGCGGGAGACTTTAACGCTTGGGCAGTGGAGTGGGGCAGCCGCTGTACAAATAGCAGGGGTCAAGCGCTAATGGAGGCGCTTGCGGAACTCGATACTGTGCTAGCTAATAATGGCTCCGCTAGTACATTCCGTAGAAACGGGGTGGAGGCGTGGATTGACGTAACATTTGCCAGCCCGAGTCTGGCTCCAGGCATGGAATGGAGGGTAGACGAAGGCTACACCCATAGTGATCATTTAGCAATCCGCTTTAGGATCAACTATGGTGTGCAGCATCCGAGGGCGGGAGATCCCTGTCAGGTACGCGGGTGGAAGTCCAATCACTTCGACAGCGAAGCTTTCACCGCGGCCCTGGGACTGGAGGCCAACACCGACAGTCTAAGCAGGGATGCGCTGGTAGCTGTTCTATCACGCGCGTGCGACGCCACTATGCCGAGAAAAACACTGCCAAGAAACGGCAGATGCCCGGTATACTGGTGGAGTGCCGAGATTGCAGCTCTACGGTCAGCCTGCCTCAGAGCTAGACGTAGGATGCAAAGAGCTCGCACCGAGGATGCAAGAGAGAACCGCCGTGAAGTGTTTCGAGCTGCGAAATTGGCCCTTAACAAGGCCATTAAAAGCAGCAAGAGAGCGTGTTTCGACAACCTGTGTGAATCCGTGGGGTGACGCCTACAGGATTGTGATGGCCAAGACCAAAGAGGGCTCCTCACCCCCAGAACGGTCTCCGGACCGGTTGGCAACGATTATCGAAGTACTCTTCCCGTCTCGAGCCACAAGCCCCTGGCCACCTGCACTACGAGACAGTGCGGGCACGGCCGAAATGGTGGCTCCAGTGACGAATGAAGAACTAGTCGCAGTGGCTAAATCCCTAGCAATGAACAAAGCTCCAGGGCCGGATGGAGTTCCAAACAACGCTCTCAAGGCAGCGATCATAGCGAACCCGAACATGTTCAGACTAGCTATGCAGAGATGCCTTGACGAGTGCCGTTTCCCCGATAGATGGAAAAGGCAGAAATTGGTGCTGTTGCCGAAGCCCGGGAAGCCGCCAGGCGACCCATCGGCGTACAGACCAATCTATCTGATCGACACGACTGGCAAACTGCTTGAGAGGATCATCCTCAACAGGCTAACCCCGTACGCGGAAGGTACGGACGGTCTGTCAAGCAACCAGTTTGGCTTTCGGAAGGGTAAGTCCACAGTGGACGCTCTCAACTCAGTGATAAATACTGCCGAGATAGCGATCCAACAAAAAAGGCGAGGTATTCGATACTGTGCGTTAGTGACACTCGACGTGAAGAACGCATTCAACAGCGCAAGCTGGGATGCCATCGCGCTCTCGTTACACCGGCTTAGCCTACCGGTGGGTCTGTACCGGATCTTGGAAAGTTGCTTCCAGAACCGCGTACTGCTATACGAGACCGATGCCGGTCAGAGAAGGGTTCCGATTACCGCCGGAGTCCCGCAGGGCTCGATCCTAGGCCCGGTGCTATGGAACCTCATGTATGACGGGGTTCTGAGACTGAAGTTTCCTCCTGGAGTCAAGATCGTCGGCTTTGCTGACGACGTAACCTTGGAGGTCTACGGGGAGTCAATTCCTGAGGTAGAACTAACCGCAGAACACGCGATCAGCACGGTGGAGGAATGGATGAGCGCGAGAGGCCTGGAGCTCGCTCATCATAAGACGGAGGTAGTTATCGTCAACAACCGCAAGTCGGCACAACATGCAGTTATCCATGTGGGAGAAGTCGCGATCACTTCACAGCGAAGTCTGAAGTCTCTCGGAGTCATTATAGACGACAAGCTGACCTTCGGCAGCCATGTCGACTATACATGCAAGAGAGCGTCGACTGCTGTTGCGGCTCTATCGAGAATGATGTCCAACAGCTCAAAGGTGTGCGCCAGTAGACGTAGGTTACTGGCAGGCGTTGCCGTATCTATCCTCAGGTACGGCGGCCCGTCTTGGTCAAGAGCACTGAGGGTAACCAGTTACCTACAGAAACTGGAGAGCACCTACCGCGTGATGTGCCTCAGAGTGATATCTGCCTACCGCACGGTATCACACGATGCATCCTGCGTGATAGCGAGCATGATGCTAGTCGGGCTGGTCATTCGGGAAGATGAGGAGTGTTTCGGACTACGTGGAAACAGAGGAGCCCGCGAGCGCACCAGGGTAACCTCGGTCGCCAGATGGCAGCGTGAGTGGGACAACTCCTCGAAAGGTAGGTGGACCCACCGGCTGATACCTAGCATATCAAGCTGGGTGGGAAGACCCCATAGGGAAGTTCACTTCCACCTGACACAATTCCTGTCAGGCCATGGCTGTTTCCGACAGTACCTCCACAGGTTCGGGCACGCGGAGGTCCCAGCCTGCCCGGACTGCCCAGGTGTAGACGAAACTGCCGAACACATACTATTCGTATGTCACCGGTTCGACGTCGAAAGAAGAGCAATGCTTAACGTTTGTGGCTGGGACACAACCCCTGATACCCTTATTCAGCGGATGTGTCAATCGGTGGAGAAGTGGAACGCAGTCTCGGCTGCTACCATCCAGATTGCCTGTAGGGAAGAGCCTCAATAGAGCTAAGACTGTCCGAAATGATGAAGTAGTTATCTGCGGGTGTACTGAATAGCAGCTAATTCGGCGACATAAACTGAAGCAGGACCATTGAGCTTGAATGAAGCGGTGACATCCCTAGCAACACTTGCAACATGTGATGGCCGCAGTTTGTTGCATAACCATTCACTTTTGCTGGTGCGCTTTTGTTGTTGCTAAATCAGTTGAATAATGGTTGATGTAGGCAGCACAGAGAACAGACATATAAGCAAGAACAAACTTTCCCGAAAAACCTGTGTAAACATACAAATGAAAATACGTTGAAAATCACCATCGCATACAGGTTTGCATGCGTGAGTCACCTTTGTATCCAAGTTTGCACACAAGTCCCGTATAGCGATTGCTGGACGATCGAAGCGCCGGCCAGTGGCAAGTTGCTACTTGCTGTTGTCATTTCAAAGCGACAGTTTTATTTCTTACACAAGTTAAAAACTTTACTTGTATGTCAGTTCTCAGTGTAGGCAGTGATGTCCTAGAACACCACGCGAGCCGCACCGTACTTGCTCTGGACACATAGTAAGCACGCGTGCTGTTCTTTGTACAAGCACGCAAGTGTGCCTGTTCTTCCATTCAATTTGGTATCAATATCATGAAAATCGATCAAGTCGTTCAAAAAAAAAAACATACATTTAGAGTAAAATGCTTTATCTCACAAAGAAGATTAAAAAAGTGGTTCTTGTTTACAGTACTATTTCGTGCAATAGCAACTCTCAATCTCTATAATAAATGTCTTCAAAAATCTTTGTTAAAAATATCACTCGGATGACTGACAGAGCAGCGCAACACTTCGCTTGACCCAATGGGCACTGGGCAGTCGAGTCCCCAGCAATATGGGTATCACGTAGTTTGTTGAATGGCCGGTTGTTGAAAGAGTACCCTTCCGTTCGGCAGTTTTGTAAACTGGTGATTTGTACCGGGTTCCTTCTTCGAGCTCTGCAGTTTTACAAGGCTAAAATTAAAAAAAAAAACTATTTAGAACAAGATACCGAACTGATTACACATGGGCACCTACAATTAGATGAATAATCGGCATAACATCGATAAGCATCTTAGGAAGCTGTTCCTCGAGGTAACTGCCTCTAACGTTCCACTTTGCCCCGTCCAAGAAAAGTCCGTGAATGTAGACTCCGTTTTCCGGTGTTGAACTAACACTGTAATAAAAAACAAAATTTCTAAACATAAACTTAAATAAATAATTAACCTTCTTACGATGTGACGCGTAATACATCAAAATCGAAGGTCAAGATGTCTATCGGGATACGATACTTCCTGGCGTAGTTCTGCATTGCTGCTGTAAGGAACGCCTGGGTAAAGTAAAATCCAGATATCCAGAATACATTCGGTTTTCCCGTCCGATACCAAGACTCCAGGAAAGCTAATCGCTCCAGAAAATCACTAATGTACCCTCCAATCGGCTTCAAACTTGGGTAGGACTTTCTCATCCAACTGTCCGGAATCTTCTTATAATTGAGAGAGTTAAACACTGCCTCCAACTCCGGAGTCAACACAATCAATCCAGCGATTCCTTTCTTCAGGTTGATACAGCTCGAACGAATTTCTTGCAGTAGATTATTGAATCTTTCCATTTCCTGGACGAGCACAGTATTCATAGACTCATTATAGTCGACCGGATACTTGCTTTTCGCCAGTTCGATATCATAATCAGGAGGAAGACGACTCTGGATGTTCTCGATGGTCACCAGAATGCTTTTTTCCTTGTCAACGTCACTTTTCTCTGACGATCCACCTTGCGTTAACAGCATAGAATCCAGCAATACCTTCGCTGCATTCAAATCTCTCGTAATACCAGCATTCGGATGAAGCCCGTAAACGGCTGGACTGGGGAAATTTGGAACATTATTTCCTATGTGTGCCACATACTCGCGATGTTCATTCCTTAGCGGTACTCCGTAGCAGTCGCCTTGGTTCGAAAAGCGATAATTTGGATCGCCCACGACCCTATCATTAACGTAGTCCGCCAGGATAGTGACGATCGCTCGTCGATCCCATGCGTCCGTTACGCGACCGCCATAGTTGCACTCGCCGGTTAGGTACGAAATCGCATTATACGGAATATCGTCATACTGGTTCAGGAAGATCTGAAGCTGAAGTACAGAGATTTGGAAATCGGACTCATTGAAACCGTACTGAATATTCCATCCGAGTGGACCAAACTTTCGTCGCTCCTGGACAACCGCATGGAAGAAACAGATACCGTAGAGTAGTTTGGAAAAAGCTCGATCCTTTCCCGCACAACCCGTGTAGAATACGTCGTCGTTCATTGGCTCGGAATTATACGAACGAAGCAGATTCTGTTGCAATCCAGTCGGTGGTTCATTGGTCATTTTAATTCCATTCTGCAGGATACTTGTAGGAAACTGCTCTGATGGGTAACTCGTCAACCACAAGCGACAGGAAGATACTGTATTGTACAGATCCATGTTTTCCCAAAGGAACTCCAGAGTCGGCATCCAAGAGGCAGCCAGGTGACAGTTCTGCAGACAAACCCAGGTTCCTTCGACCTGTGCTTTCTCAATTATTTTCTGAGCAATAGGTCCTTGTCCTTGTCCAAGCGATATCGATTGGAACGTTTCATCGAATCCCATTTTCTCAGCAAAAAGTAACAATGCGTTCATTGGATCAGCACCAGGGGAGAGAATAAAGATCAAAGGTGTCAAACAGTTGGAATCCTCGTAGGATCTTGATATGTCGAATGGCGGAGGTAGTACGTAAGCTGGTCCCATTTCGGATGCTACGAAATCCGTTATCGCAAGTACTACCTTGTCCGGTCTGAACGTTCGCAGTACGATTAATTTTTCGAATCGGTTTGTTTTCTCTTGCCACGGACTGGGAAGTTTCTCGGTGTGCGTATCTTCAGCATCGTAATACCGTTTCCAGGCACTCTTGTTTTTTACAAAATCACCGACAAATCCAGAAAACTCTGACAGTTGCTCTAAGCGACAGATATCACCCCAAAGCTTATCGGTTATCCAGCTGTTATCTGGGTTATGCTGATGTATGGCACTTTTATCACCATCAATAAGTAAAAATTCAAATTCCTTCAAATCAATTTGGTTACACGAGATCATGATCTTCGTAGTTAGTATGAATGAAAACAAAAGTTTGTCCTTTTCAAATAGTGACCTGCAAACATTATTGTACAGATTCAGTGTTGCAGCGTCCATCAAAAATTTCAACCTCCGCGGAAGATCCTTCGTTCGGTTAGCATTCTCGATCGAATAGATGTACAAATGTACGAACCACGCCAAAGAAAATTGGTACATTGGATCAATGTTCGGCAGCTCTGTAATGCAGTAGTACAACGTCGATGAGTGCGCAGCGACTGGTCGGTAGCTCTGTCGAAACGCTTCAATCTTCACTTCAATTTCCTTAGAATCCTCCTGCTTGCGTACGATATCAGTGGAAATCCGCTTCGAATCATCCAAAATTTTGATAGCACTCTCGTCTTCCAGAATGTCCCCCTTGCTCTCGGATAACGTCTTCAAAATTTTGTCTTCTGCCTCTTTCAACATCGCTACATTCTTTGCCCCTTGTACGATCAAATTTTGACGAAGTTCCTGTAGATCTGGTCGTTCCTTTGCCACCACAATTCCAAGCAGTTGATCCTCTAAACCCTGCATTGTGAGTGCAAAATTGATAATCGTCACCTTGTTGAACACTTCCGGTAGATAGTGCGGATTTCTCAGACCAGTTGTCAAATAAAGTCGAAATTTGGGCGACATGGCAATAACATTGTCCCCTAAGCTAAGATATTCGACGCCACCCTGAACGAAGGTGTTGCGGTTCAACAATGGATCCAAAGGGGCTTCCAAATCTTCGAAAATATTTTCGATCAACGCAGGATAGCCGTGCTCTATGCAAGACTCCAACCGTTTCATATAATCGGGCTGAGAAAACTTCATGATCTGCAAATGATTGTTCCTTTCCATGTTTCTGACCCATTTGTTCGCTTGAAATTGCGGATCAATGAACAAACTGTATCTGCTGGAGCAATCCATTATGATACCGTTTTCTGTCGAGAATGCATCCGTTGGCAGTCCCGCAATATTCCAGGCTTGAATCTTGATCATCGATCCTAGTATATCCAATAAACTGTATGTTTCCGAGCAAGGTATCTTCATCGAACGAACAAATCCATGCCAATCAACAATACATCGGTTCCGGTAGTCCGTGTTCAATGGAGCTAGGTAAGCAATTACTCCACTAGACACCAGAATATCACCAGCCAAACTATCGTACAACTGTTGAAGTCTCTCCGCCGAAGCTATCCACCTGTTCTTCTCACCTCCGAGACCTCCTATCAGAGTTTCGGCTCGTTGTAATTTATCCTTGCACAGCTGGACCTCATCTTCCACTTCCTGTTTGCGACGATTTGCTTCATCCAAGTTTTCGTTCAATTCTGCTACCCTCAGCTCCAGATTAATCGCGAGTTGCCGCTTTTCGTTTAGCAGCTCCATGGTTTCCGAGTACTCCTTCTCTGCAAGCCTAAGTTTCTCCTTCTTCGGTGCCACAATTTTAGCTACAGCATCATACAAATCCATGGCAATGATCCACTTGCACAGACCTTCGGCTGCACTTGATGCCTTCGACACAATATGAGGCTGAAAGTCTTTGTGTGGAATGTACTCCTTCCGAATTTTCTTCATAACTTCGAGATTTATGTTGTCCTTATCGAAATCTTTCAAAGTTTGCAAGAAAGCCATATCCCCCAATAATCGTTTGCTCGGACCCCAGTAATCAAGCATCTTTTTGCCTGTTGCCTGATCCGCCACCTTATCTGGGGCAATACCTTTCATCACGCATACCGCCGCCATGACTAACTTGATCACTTCCGGTGGATTCTTCATCGACTTCACCAAAGATATGTCATTTGGTTTCAGAGTGTTCAAAGCCTGAATTGCTTCTTCCAAAATGGGAATCGCACCTGCCAAATCCTTTTCGCAGTCTGCTTTCAACACTTGCGCTTCGGCAGCCTGAACATTGGCCACCACTTCATCTTTCTTAACCTGTTCCGTAGCGGCTGCGGCTTCTATCGATTCCTTTTCAATTTCTTCTGTCATCTTCCGCGACTGTTCGGCCATTATGATAAGCGTTGGCTGTAGGGCATTTAATTCCTTCTGCATTACAGAAACGGCATCTGCTGCGGCATCCAATTTCTCAAGTCCCCCCAAGTAACGCATCTTATTATCCATAATTTCCGTTTGATGTTTTTTGGTCAGATTTCGGAAACACTTTATTAGCTCTAGGTAGGACGCGGATGTAACATAAGTAACACGGCCTGTACTATTCGTGAATTCTGCCGAAGCTTCCCGAGCAACAACATGGAAGTGCTTACAAGTTACTACTATGGATTCTTTGACCTCAGCAGCAACATTAAGCTCTTTCATGTACATCTCGGCTACCTTTTCCAGAGCGTCTTCCGGCCACGCATCGAACCAATCGATTGTGCAACAGTTAACCAGCGAAGGATAGATACGAATTCTGTTTCGCAAAGAAGATCCAATGGGACTGAAGCAGATTACAATGTGCAGTTTTTGCTTACATCGATTGATGAAGAACTGGAATACTTCCAGTGGACTGACGTCTAAGTTTCGGTTTCCTCCTTGGGCCGCCAATCGTACCATTTCAAGAATTTCTTGTTTCTCATCTATGGGGTAAATGTTGGGCACTTCGCCAAGGTTCAGAAGGCAATCGATATCCTGAAGAAATGCTTCCTCTTTCAACTGGGCTTCAGTGAGTAGAAACACGGTATCACGTCCCATTCCACCTGCTTCTTTCAGTACTTTTTTCAAGTCTTCACGCCATTCGTTGATTCCGTAGTATTTAGTAATCTCCGGTTGGAACAACGACTGACCGCAAATTTGAGCTGCCAACTTCGTAAGAGACTGTCGCCCGGAACCACCCATTCCGACCAACATACAGCTTCCACCAGGCATTGACATAATACGACAGATTTTATTCAGATGTTGTAATGCGTACTGAAAGAGAACGATGTCCATTTTCGATTTATGCGTGCTGTTGTACTCCGCTAGATCTCGCTTAGCCAAATCTTTAAACTGTTCCATGTTCGGCGTCTCCTCGTACTTGCGATCTTCCATCTCTGCATCAACATCAAGGTAACTTCCGAACAAAAGGTTATTCAAATTACCCAACACTATCGCTCCGGTTTGTTCATTAAAAAAATCTGGCAGTAATTGCGCAGGGTTTTCTTTGAAAAATGTTTTCAAGTTTTGATTTAACTTGTCGATAACGAACAACCGATCCGCATCATCCACCAAACGATCGTAAAATACCCGCATAGCTTCGTGCATCCACAATCTCGGGAATATTTTCTTACTCTCGACGGATTCGCGTTTCAACATAGAGCATCCACTTATCACACGTGATACATCTCTTAAATTGAAAATGTAATGCGACTTGGCCGGTGTCGGCAACAGCTTGGCACACGCAAACTGATACGTATCCAGAGTAGCGTTCACCATCATGTTCACCATCGTTGTGACGTCGGTTGCGTGGCCTCCCTTTCTGTACCCATCCAGAAGAACGTTTGTGAAAATTTTAAACATGGTCTCGTCGTTGAAATTGCTGATGGCAAATACGTCAAAATGGCACAGAAATCTTTCGTAAACATTCTGACGACTTCCTCCCGGAAGTCCACAAGCCGTCATCACAAGAATGTCCAGTAAAAAGAGTTTCGTTGCATCTTTCAGATCGTACCAGTGGGCGTAGTCGAAATATTGTCGGATCAATTCGATCGGCGGTTGCGCCCCGTAGATCTCCTTTGCCGGCATGTTCATGTCGTCTATGAACAGAACACAGGTTTTCTTGTCCGGTGGTCCGTATAACCCGCGTTTCTTTTTCAAGAGTTTGGAGATGATTAGCTCTTGGGTTTGGTTAGCCGTTATCTGAGAAGTGAATGTGATCAAAGTGGGAAGGAACGACTCTTGATCCATTTTACTGAGCAGGTAGTTTTGGAAGTAGTAAGTCTTTCCGGTGCCCGTTGGTCCTACCAGAAGAAGAGGTTTCTTGTTCTATGGAAGTGAAACATTAAATATTAATATTGAATAGCTGAACGATTTAACATTAAAAAGGAAATTTTTTTAAGTCTGGTCCAGTTAGAATCTGGAAACGTGAAATTTAGTATTTCTGGAAGTGACAAAAACCTGTTTTAATCCACCTAGCGGTACAATTGTGCCTTTCTCATTTATCAAAGCTATGATTTAATAGGCTACGTTCAATAAAACATTGTGGAAATATCTATTACATTATTATTACACTTGGGAAGTATATGTAAGTGCACCACTGCCACGATCCTGATGCGCAACATGTCGACGCTGACCCACTTGAATCAAACAAAAATATATTCAATTAGCTTAATCAGCGGAGTTGTCAATGTTGTCTTCATGTCAACATAATTCGAAATGCGGGGTATTAGGGGAGGGGGGGGAGGGCGGATAGTTAGTGGGAGGAGGGGGATGAGTCGGGAACAACCTAACATATTTTGGAATACGGGGTGGATGAAGGGAATGCGGGTTTGAGATTGGTCTGAGGGATGTGGTGAGATAGCTGGGGAGGGGGGGGGGGGTGTGAAACGCCCAACTTCATATTATACATTCCATTTGAGATTAGGTTAGTGAAAATTGGCTCAATCATCGCCGAAATGGTATTAGTTCTGGAATATGCCCGGAACCCGGTACTTCCGGAATTATCGATAGTGGACAATATATTCCAAGAATCTACGGGCATAGCGTAGTTGGTAAATCGATTGCCTTGTACGCAGCTCACCTGGATTTGATTCCCAACCCCGCACATAGGGTTAGAGATTTTTCCAAAAGAGAATTCTCTAACCCGTAAAGAGGCGAATGACCCTATGGTTTAAACCTCAATAATCTTTGATTCATAATCGGTGATCTAGGCCAACGAATCGAAATAATTTGATGTTCATTTCAACAGATTTTTAACCTAGGTAACATGATTAGACTTTTAACCTATGAGGTAACATGATTGTACCGGTTTATGAGCAATTCCTATTGCGGTCAATAACTAATACGTAACTCCGGAACCAAAAGTCAGTACCGCATGAAATTCAATAGCAGTTAATTGAAGTATTATATCTTCCATTTGCAATCAAGTGGGGCCTTTTTGTAAGGCTCCTGACTAGCGCCGATCCGGCTCTGAATGAGATACCCCATGAATAACCGCGTCAACCCTTGCATGCGAACTCACTGCTCGCAAAGGTAACCATTAGATCATGTGAGGCGACTACTTATTAAGGGCGTAGATAGCGGCTTGGAGTTGGGACCGAAAAAGCATGCAAGAAGACCAAAACAACAAAAATAAGAAAAATCCTAACGGAGCAACTGTGGTGAACCCGTTCGTCAAATGTGGGCTAGCCAGGTCGAAGACCCAGCATAACGAACAAGTGCAACAGCAAGTTCAACCGCAACAGCGGCAGAAGCGAGAGCAGCTTAGAGTGACCATACCGAGCGCGACCGGCGACAAACCAACTGGACACCTAGGAAAGCTATGATTTCAGGTGCGCACGCCGAAACCAAGCATTACACAAGAAGACCAGCAGTCTGGGTTACCTAAAGTGACAAAGTTGAGTCAAATAATCGAACTCTGCGAATTCGTGAAAAGTAAGGGCAACCTGCACGGACAGATCAAGGCTCTAGTGATTAGCATCAAATCCGCGTAGCAGCAGCCGAATGCAAATAAATGGCGTTACTAGAGCGAGCTGCAAACGCCGAAAGGACGCTGAAGGTCACATGGATAGCGGAAGCACAAGCCTATGAGACGCCGAAGGGTGACCAGTATTCTCGTTCTGCGACAAGAATAAGAGAAACGCCAAGAGAGGAGGAGGAACCGAAGAAGCCCAAGAAGGTCGGTGAAGGATAGCGAAACAGCCGACAATCGTAGAGTGAATGGCGAACCGTAAAAACCGCAGAAGAAAGGAGAAAAAACAGAAAGAAAATAGGAAAAGAAGAAAGAAGACCTTCAGCCACGCCAGCAAGCATATGGAAGACGCTCTAGTTGTCAAAGCAAACGACAGCGTGACGTACACTGCGATCCTCAGAAGGGTGAGAGAAGATCCCAAGTTGAAGGAGCTGAGGGAGAACGTTATAAGAACCCGGCGTATTCAGAAAGGCGAAATGCTGTTCGAGCTGAAGAAAGATCCATTGATTAAGAGCTCAGCCTATCGGGAACTCGTGGTAGAAGCGGTGGGAGAAGAAGCGAATGTGAGAGCTTTAGTTCAGGAAGCGCTAATAGAGCAATGCAAACTGGAGAAAGAGCAGATATCAGTGATACGCTTATCGCCAACCGCAGCCAACAAGCTTATTTCGACCGGTAAGATCAAAATCGGATGGTAGGTGTGCTCGTTGCATTTGATTCCTAGAGCCACTAAACAAATGGACAGGTGTTAGAGGTACCTGGGTTTCGGCCATCAGGCAAGAAACTGTAGAGGCCCGGACAGATCTGATCTGTACCAGAAAATGTGGGGAGAAAGGACACATTGCTAGAGACTGCACGAAGCAACCGAAGTGCTTGATCTGCACAAATGAGGGCGGTAAAGACCAAGGCAATCGATTTACCAATCGATCTTATAGCCAGAGTAGAAAAAGGCGAAGACAGGCCAATGATGATGGAGATAACCTAGCTTAATCTCAATCATTGTGACATTGCACAGCAACTGTTGTGGCAGTCAACATTTATTGCAATTATTGCAGAGCCGTATCGTGTCCTTCCCAATATCGGTAATTGGGTGGTGAATAGTGCAGGGATGGCGGCAATCCAAGTGATGGGCAGTTTCACTGCCCAAAAGATGGAGGATAACATACACAAAGGCTTCGTAATCGCCAGGATCAACGGCGTTTCGTCTGTAGCTGCTAAACCCCCCCAAGATGGACACCAGAGCATTACAATCGGTTGCTGGACGCACTAACCGACTCGTTAGGCGGACGAACGCCGATTGTTATAGGAGGAGACTTTAATGCTTGGTCCGTGGAGTAGGGTAGCAGACTGACCAACGTCAGAAGTTACAGTATGTTGAAAGCCTTGACGAAGTTTGACTGTGCAACAAAGGTTCCGCTACTACATTCCATAAAGACGGTCGAAAATCCATCATCGATAAAACATGCTGCTGTCCTTCGCTGTTGGATAACATGAATTGGCGAGTTAGTGAGCAGTACACACATAGTGACCACCAAGCGATCCATTGCACCATTCGTCGGCGAAATTATACGGTAACGCCGAGAGTTAGGCTGGCGAGCGGAAGTGGAAAATAATGGACTTCGACAAGGACTTCGTGCTGACAGCGTCGGAGCGACGCAATTCCAAACGCCGATGAGCTATCGGAAACAGTAGCGACGGCATGTGATATAACAATGCGAAGAAATATAGAGCCGATGTACTACAGGCGTCCGGCGCACTGGTGGAACGAAAGGGTCAGCATCCTCCGGGCTGCCTGCCTAAAAGCCAAAAGACGCGTTCAGAGAGCAAGATCTGAGGCAGTCAGAGAAGAGTGTAAGGTAACATTCCGGGCGGCCAAGGCCGCTTCTAAACGTTAGATAGTACTAAGCAAGTCCGCCTCCTACAAAGAGCTGTGCAGAGAAGTAGACGCTAATCCCTGGGACAATGCTTACCGTGTCATTATAGCCAGGATGAAGGGTCCAATGACGCCAGTCAAAATGTGCACTGACAAACTGAAAATTATCATGGATGGTCTTTTCTCGAAGCACAACCCAACCGCATGGCCACCTACACCATACGCTGATGCAGCAGGTGGAAATGCTGGTGACAAATCGAGTCCCCAATGACGAGCTTCTTATAGTGGCAAAAGGGCTGAAAGCGGAGAAAGCTACCGGACCGGATGGTATCCCCAACTGAAGACCGCGATCCTGGCGTTTCCCGACATGTTCAGGATTGATCTTCAGGAATGTCTAGACGATGGATACTTCCCGGATAGATGGAAGATCCAGAAACAGGTGTTGCTGCCAAAACCAGGAAAACCACAAGGAGTTTCAGCATTGTATCGGCCTATATGCCTGCTGAATACTCTTGGTAACTTCTGGAAAGGGTCATCCTCATCCTCATCTACCTCATGGTCGTTGATAGAACATAGGGTGACCATATCAGACGAGTAAAAAACCAGGACAGTCGAAAGGGTACTGCTTCCCCCCGATACCTCTCAATCGACATTGCCTTTTCCACACGTTTTCGGCAGTTGAAAAGTTATGAGGTCTGGCAGGCAGAGCTTGGATAGTAAAAAAGTTATGGGAGTCTGGGAGGAAGAGCTCTGCCAGAAAGTCTTTCATCGGAATTCCACAGTGGCAGTTCTTGCTAGACCACCATAAGCAAACGTTTAATGCTGAGATGGTCTGTGCAGTACCGGCGAGGAGTTTTCAGTACTAAAAACACGACATGGACGTAAATCAGAAACATCAGTGATCCCAATTAGCTTCCCTGCGCTATATCTTCATTGACAACCATTATCTCTCGATTTGAGAGCTGCAAAACCTACCGTTGTTACCAAAAATTTCTCCGTTTAATCGATTGTTATATGAAAACTGGCGGATAGCTTGGTGTAACTAATACCAGTTTGAGCCCGAGCTTTTTTTGACTGGGGTAGGATGCTAGACTCGGCGGTTAGTCGCTGTTCAGCGTCCTGGCGTGAAGGCATGTTAATCGTCCATTAGATATTTCACACGCATTTTATTCGACACTCCTCAATGTATTACCTGAGCCGTGGAACTTTTAATATTATCAATGTGTAAATAAATATAAATCGAATTTTATTGTATATCCATCGGATCTTGTATACGCGATTTGTTACTTTGCGTAAAGATCTTATTTCTTGTTGAAACTCTATTTATTGTATTGCCTCTTGTTGCTTGTGGATCATTTAGTCCGCTTTCTCTAGGTTTATCGTTTTCATGCTATTCTCGCTGTTATTGTTGTATGGGCTTTCACGATTATCTGGTTTCAGTTTCTTGTGGGGTCTACGGGTCACGATCGCGTATTCGTGTTCTTTGTTATTTACTTTATTATCGGTGGTGCTGGCAGTTGTTTGGGAAGTAGTAGGCATATCACAATGATTCTTCACGCTGTGCGTACGTTCTGTTGTTTTAGTATTCGTTGGTGCCTGAGCTGCAACTCCGGTGGTTTGTGATTTACTTGATGTTGATGAAGGGCTGTGTGATGGGTATGCTTGCAGTTGATATTGCTTCGTTAGAGGTTTGTGTACATGGTTTCTCGTAGTGTGTCGTCTGATGTAACAACGTAGGGCACACAGGGGTCTGTCCTTCATACGTGCACAGCGTGATTTGAGATTTGGTCACGCGTTTTGCTTTGAATTGAAAGTTCAGATATGAAGGAATAGGTCACTCGCATTCTCACGAAACAGAAACCGTTGGAAATACCTGAATTTTTTCCAGGTTTCTAACTTAAAGGATTCCATCGTTACGTGTTCCGACATGATGGTTGTAATAAATTTATTAATAGTACCCAGGTGTAGATCGTGCAGACGTATATCAATCTTATCATTGTCAATATAAACGGCTAACATTTTCATGCTCAATGACGTATGGCATGTTGTCTTCCATAGCGTAGCTTTCCGTTATAGCCAAAGTTTTAAACGTTATCAGTAACGAGTGTGGTTAACTTGTATAACGACGACTTCCGTCAGTCTATACTACATTTGCAAATTTGCTGTTGAATTTTGCTGTTGAGTTTCAAACATCTTGAAATCAATGATCGATTTCGCATCGATGAAAGTAACGGTGCTTTATTGTTCACACTGGCTTGGGACGAAATTTATTATCCGATTGCTTTGCATGTTCATAGTACTGGCACGTTACATTATAGACAGCAAACTTTAGGTAGAAACTTTCGTTTGATTCACACGTTGACAAGCAGAGCGACTGATTAGATGCTATTTTTCTTTTTATGGAATGGATTTCCAGTAAGGCGAAAAAAGCCACTAGCAAGAGAACTCAAGTAGAAGCAGAAGCACGAAAATGCCGATGTATCTTTTTAGAGGTACAAAAGGGAATTCTTCGGGTCCCGGATTGAATGACGATTTAAGCCGAGAAGAAGCGCTTTAATCGTCATTCAATCCGATTGTTTCATCGATATTGACGAGGCACTCTTGAGAGATTAAAAAAAACCATCGAAAGGTACAATTGGGAGAATCGACTATATTAAGTTTTGTTTGTCGCATTCCGATTGGGGATGAGTATACGTTGCAGTTATGGTTGCGGTCGGTCGTTACTGCGGTCTGGAGCATAGTGAAAATCGAAGACTGAATAAATAGTAATATATTAGGCTTACAGGAGAAAAACCAGGACAAATCAAGCATTTTACTCGACTTCCCAGGACACCAGGACAGTCAATGCAAAACCAGGACATGTCCTGGGAAACCAGGACGTATGGTCACTCTAAAAGAACATAACTTATCATCATGTTCTACCGCCGACGCCGGTGGTAACAAGGTGGATCGCCCAACTCCTACCAGCAGAAGACATAGGATTCTTCACATATGAGCCTTTCCGTTCAGTTTATAACTGATTCGATCTAGAAAGCCCATCGTTTCTCTTTGTCTAGATTAAAACATTCGGCTACTAAAACATAATATTATTATAGATTTCTTCGTTGATGGTCACAGATGAACAACTAAATATTTGCTACATCTGCGTATCGCTTGCCCAACAAGAAATTTATAGCGAATTTCAACATATTTCTCTTCCACTTCCTATATAGCTCCCATGTGTACGTTCTAACACCGTCCTCTTGTTGCCGCTCCTGTTTGGTGCCTTTCGAACACTGGGCCCCTGGCTCAGGGTGTCCTACATAAATACGGTACTGGGTTAAACCAATTCATAGCTAGAGCTTATTTCTTTGTTGCCGGATTCTAACTAGACCATGTATTATTGCTTGCCCATTTCGGGATTTGCAATGCCTGCAATCATACCTTAATGTGCATATCGATAATATGCATGTATCGAACTGAATCCAGTGTTGGGACCAAAAGTGTTATACCAACTTCATTTTTCATCTGTCTAACTATGTCCGGGTAGTAGCGCCAGTTGCCTTTCTGTTTGAAATAATACACGTAGTCTATGATCATTCCCTCGCCAGGCATTGACACATCTATCTTTCCCAGTGTGTCTGGCACTGGATGATTCTCGTCGGTTCCCTTCCAGATCTGCAGGTAGAAACGTGAACATGAACACATGTTAGATTATTTGAACTATTCGTAAATTACCTCTCGATAGAACTCATCAAATTTGATTTTCGATTCCATATCCAACAGACCTCCCAAGCCCCAAATAACAGAATACATCAACGCCGCTTGGAACCACGTGAAGAGAAACTTGGCATACTCATCGGGGCTTTCGTTGATCGCCTCATCGATCACCATTTGAAATAGATTCAACGTGCACATGAGCAAGTTGATATCGCCCGGATAGAGAAACTGTTTGCACTGTCGTCTGATAAACCTCAGACAATCCGGAATCACCCAACGGAAGATATCCATCAGAAAATCCTCCCAGTCTGTCGTCCACTGTTTGCTACACTTGTCAATCCAGGACTGGGCAAAAGCCTCCCATCCAATTACTGACGGTTCCATGAATATCATTCCACATCTGGAAACTGTTGCTGGCGAAGCCTGTTCAAGGTCCATCACCTCAAATATCATCGACATTTCTCCGGACATAGTGATCACTTCTCCGGATGTCAGACAGAGCTTCTTGTTATCATCCAGCACGGTATTCATGTTCTCGATCCAAACAGCATCTACCGGTCCATCGAAGATCAGCCATTTGCGATCTGGTTTGGTATCGATAGCAAACTTTCGGAAAATGGTAGATGCAATTCCGTCAGTCCACTCGTACGATATTGGATCAAAAGCTCCATATAACTGACCCATGGTAATAGCCTTAGGATTAACCACGTCGTAGAGCACACGTTGAAAGTACGGATTGTCACTTTTACCTCTCAGCTTGGTTAGACACTCGGCAAGTACCTTCAACGTCATGGATTTTCCAGAGAACGGATGACCAACCATCATAAACCCGTGACGTACAATTATCATTTCGTACGTTTGTATGACCTTCGTTAGGAACGTATCCTTAGGTTGCAGATTCAAATCTTTGCACACATCGTTGAAAGCATTAGTGAGCATTGTATAGTCCGCGTCCGGAATTTTTACCCCAGGGAACAGATCGGAAATAATTCCTTCGAACAATGGGACGTCCTTTCGCAAAAACTTTGGCAAGTTTACATCTAGCAGTGACCTAAGCAGTAAAATTTCCTCGTCTTCATCAGGAAAGGACTTTTTCAAATTACCACAAGCTTGCAAAACTGTTTTAACAGCCCGCATACCGTAATCGTAATGATTTTGCGAAGAAAGTTGCTCCGAACAGAGTCGATAGGTAGTAACAATCTTCACCGATAGGGTTCGAGCATTAGTAAATCCGAAGGAGTACAAAGAAATTTCTCCAATCATTGCATAGTCTGGAACCATCATTGCAACAGTCCGAAAGAGTACCTTCAGGTTGTCCGGTAGCTCTGAGCGACCTGCATATCCTGGATTCATTGTTATGCATACGTAGCAGGCTGGATTCAGATTCAGCTCGGTTCCCTCAAAGTTGAATTTTTGCAAGCCGGCTCGGACAGCCACTACGATACATAAGATTTGCTGTGCTACTACTGACAAGACTTCTAGCTCAATCCGATTGAACTCGTCGAAGCATGCCCACGCTCCGGAGGCAGCTAATCCCTTGAAAAACTTCCCCATTGCTTTGTAATCCAATCCATCTGAACAGTTGAACACTTTGCATTGAACAGCTAGCGCTTTGGCAAGATCTTTGGTAGTTTCTGTCTTTCCCGTGCCGGCTGGGCCTTCGGGAGCTCCATTCAAGTGCAGTTGATACGCGCCCATCAACGTTCGATAGCAGCGATCTGTCAGTGGAGTTATGACCAGTCGATCTGAGTTTCCAAGATATTCACAAGCGAACCGCACCGATGCGTTGATGATCTTCACGGTGACCTCTTTCTCGCTCCAATAATAGCGCAGTTGGGCTAACCATTGGAAGTCATTCTCCGAATGAACCTGCTGTTTGATCATATCATCAACGACATCCTTCGCATGTACATCAATAACAATCAATGCTTTGATCGTGATTCGGTCCAGATTGGTTATCTCTTTCGATCGAATCAACTTCACAACATCCATCAGTTCAATTTGTAGCTGCTGAAATAATTTCTCGATAACGTCTGGTTTCTGTCCTAGGCAAACGGTAATATTCGCTGCCCAGTAAATTTGCGACACGCACAGAACAACCATCCCCGGCCAATCGAGTACCCATGAACTACGTTGCTTCTCTTTATACGAACGATGGCTTTCGTTTATCTGATTCAGTACAGCATTCAGCATTTCAAATTCTACACGAACCAACCATTTTTCCACGCTACCACGAGCCTCAGAAGTTGATACCTTCTCAACAAATTGCACCTGTTCTTTCTCAATACTAAACATAGATCGTATGTCCAATGCTTGGTCAAACTCAAGACGATTTATGCCTTCAAAACATTTGCTTAGATGGGGTTGAACCCTTAGCGGGTCCTTCGTCTCGGATAAAATCTCCAACATTTCGTCATTCGATAGGAAGAAAAATCTCGGAAAATACAGTCGCTTCTTTTCCAAGTACTCGTTGACCCCATTCGTGATTTCCTCCATCAGTTCGTTTGATTGCTCCAAAGCTTCCAGAACGCCTTTAGCAGCCGCTATGTTAATCACGGATCGATTCCCTTCGACAATCTTCATGTAAATTCGATACGTTTTATCTACCTGCTGGAACATTCGTCCCTCATTCGGCATCTGTGCCACAATGTCCGCCGAGGAAAAAATCGGCAGTAAATACAACCACGTGCTTTGTACTTTACCCCATTGTTCGATTGTTTGGTTCACCCTGGTTAACGTTCCATACCAATCTCTAACCTCCTTTTCACATGGTTTCACGAAAGCAGAACCACGCATCGCCAGGGTCTTGATGATATGATCATCCAATACCGATTGAATTTCATCCAATCCGGAGAGAATGTTTATATTAGTGTCCTTGAATGAATTCAATTTGAACTCGATTGATTCCCACTCTTTTATCATGGCCGCCAAGTTTTTTTGCAACTGTAGTTCTTTGATCGCGCCAATGCTAACTATTTCAAACTTGTCCAAATCTTTCTCCATATCATACATGATGATCTTGCGTAGAGTAGTTCCGGCATCCGGGGTCAAATCGAATCCAGCGAGTTCCGACATCTCATCCCAGTGGCGATCTTTCAAAGCCGGATTGCACATGATGTTGACGATGTAGACGCCCAGGTGAAAGTCTTTGATCGATTGTGTCATGCGGGCGCACAGTTTCAGCGGACATGGATGTTTCTCCGGATCAGGATCTTCTGTTTGACCCTGAAATTAATCTAAAGTTACAAAAGTGCTTGGTTTGAAAAATTTATCAACGCAACCCTAAACTTGCACAGAGTGTTCTCCAACATGTCCGCCTTGATACGGTTGCGGTAGTACTTTTGTGTTTTTTGGAATTCCTTCAAAAATTCTTCAGTTTTGGACTCGACAAAGTGTGGTTCAAGATATTCGAAAGGGCCATCCATCCATACGTTGTAGTATCGTTGCCAGCGCATGCATAACCTTTACGGAAATAATGGTATTTTTTATTATTTAACCCTTTAAAGCATACTGCGCCTAAATATAATTTATGAATTTTATCTGTCCTGAAAATAGGTATTGAAGGACATTGAAAATCAATCATCCCCTTGATTTTTACATTTCTTATAAAAGAAATATATAGACTTTTTTCAAATTTTCAAGATACTTCCCCAGGCCCTGAGGGCCGAGTCTTGTATACCAAACGACTCAGCTCGATGATTTGGAACAATGCCTATGTTTTTTCAGAGAGCAGAAAAAAAACTTTCCAATAAACGTTGAGTAGGCAGGAAAAAATGTACACAACCCAACGTCTCTGGGAACGGGTTTAGGCTGTCACCCGACCCGCTAAAACCACTCTTTTTGCCCAAAATCTGATTCCTCCCCGACACTACCTTATACGGCATTACTTCGGAGAGGGTTTTTCATGTGCATAGCACCCACTGTGATGTTTTCGGCGAAGAGAAAGAACGGTTCTGTTGTTTGTAACAGTTGTTACAAATTACCTGTTTTAATTCAATAAACTTGTTTATATATGTAAATTTTAAGATGTATCGTAGTAACTTACATTTAATATTTCTCCTCGCACCAGTGATCAATCTATCTATAATAATCTATTGTTAGCTAGTAGAAACGGTACCCGGGCCGATATGCTAAACCGACGTTCCACACTCTAGCCACGTTGGAATATATATATTTTAGGTTAGGATGTATAGCATGTAACATTTCATTTTAATTCACTTTTACCTTATTTATATCTTTTCTATGTAAGACTTTTTAATCCGTGTGTGGTGTATTCTAGCCCTAAGTTTATCTTTAAGAAACAAATGATTTTAATTTAAGTTTTAAAAGGTCGAAATACGATCAATATAATACCAATTAATCTCGCGCTACCTGTTGCTTCAACGTCTGTCTACTGTCTCATTGCCTGTCTAGTGTCAGCTTATGGCAGAGGCCCTATATCTGATAAAGTACAATAGGCCGGTCTAGGGGTGCCAGTTGAGCGCGCATATTCTGTGCCCACACTCCCCCCCAGTACAACAGTACTACTCACGCTCCACGTCTAGTACGGCCAAATTAAGCGTGGGCCTCTCGTAGATGCCAGAACCAGTTTGCACCGCAGCGCTGCGAACCTGGCCGTCTTTTCCAGTAGTAGTGGCTATGATACGTCCCTTTGGCCAACAATTCCTTGGCAATTTGGGATCTATGACGATAACGATGTCTCCTACTGTTAGTGGTTTTGATTTCTCGAACCATTTCGTTCTCCTGGTCAGTGTTGGAAGGTAGTCACGGATCCATATCTTCCAAAATTGATTTGCGATTATCTGCGACATGTGCCATACTCGTTTTAATGCTACTCCACTGTCGTCAAATAGAACATCCGGCTTTAAGCCGTTGGATGATCCTATTAGGAAGTGGTTCGGAGTTAATACGGTCGCGATTTCATCATCTAACGGAATATAAGTTAAGGGGCGTGAGTTCACCGTATTTTCGATCAGTGTTAGGGCATTCCTAAATACTTCATCACTTGGGAGTCGTGACAATTTAAGTTGGGCTAGGTTTCGTTTCACGCTTTGAACTAGCCTCTCCCACGCTCCGCCCATGTGCGGGGAACCTGGCGGTATAAATGTCCATTTTGTTTCCGAACTTGTGAACTCTGCTGCCATCCGATCCTGATTGATGTGCTCACTCACGGCTTTAAGTTCATTATTTGCACCATGGAAATTTGTGGCATTGTCGCTAAAAAATTCTTTCGGTATTCCTCGACGCGCCATGAAATTTTTCAGCGCCATTATACAGGAATCTGTGGTTAGGCTGTGAACTATCTCAATATGAATAGCCCGCGTGGTGAGACACGTCACAAGAACTCCCCATCGTTTCTCCGACCGTCGTCCAACCGCCACCATCATCGGACCAAAATAGTCAATACCGGAAAAAGAAAATGGTTTTGCGTGAGCAGCTAGTCTAGCTGGTGGCAAACTTCCCATTTCAGGTGGTATTGAAATTGCTCTTTGATTTTTACACCACTGGCAGTTTCGACGAACTTTCTTGTAGGATGCTCGAAGACGCGGCGTGTAGAACCGTTGTCGGATTTCGTTCAGCGCAGTTTCGTGGTTTATATGGCAATATAGTGTGTGATAGTAAGTTAATATAAGTATCGTAACAGGATGATTCCGAGGTAGAATGATAGGTTGCTTCATGTCATTGGTGGCAAATTCACAAGCATCAATCCTTCCGCGTACTCGAATCACGTTATTTTCATCTTTAATTGGGATAAGACGATAAAGCTGACTGGATTTCGGGAGTTGCGCGTCAGTTTTAGATGATAGCAGTGCCAACTCATCTGGGTACGCCAGTTGCTGTGCTTGACGAAGTAGCTGATTCTCACCAGCTTTTATCTCAGTATGTGTTAAGGGACCGAAACTCCTAGGATGACATTTAACTGTTTGTCCCAAATTTTTAACGTAGCGAATTACATATGCTGTTACATGGACGACGCGTTTCCATGAGGAGAATCGATGGACGGGTACCACGGGGGGCTGTATCATACCATGAACTAGGAGATGCGGTCGAATTTCCTCGTTAGTAGTCATAGAATTAAATGGTAAGAACGGCCACTCTTCCACCGGTAGTTTTATGAACCCTGGCGCGTTAAACCATCTGCTTGTGCTAGAGAGGTCTGGGTGTCGTATCCATTTTGTACCCTCATCGGCAACATTTTCCTTGCCTGCGATCCACCGCCATTGGTGCATATCCGTCGAGTCGAGGATTTCACTTATCCGGAAAGCCACAAATTGTGAATAACGACGATGATCAGCGTGGATCCAGCCTAAGACATCACGGGAATCAGACCAAAAGAAGCATTCAGATATAGAGTAAGAAAGTGCATCTTTTACTGTTTTGGCTAGTCTCGCTCCGAGAACGGCAGCTTGTAGCTCCAGTCGTGGGATAGAGACGAATTTCACAGGCGCCACTCTTGTTTTTGATACCACTAACGAGCATTCAACCCTTGAATTCTCTTCAAACCGGAGGTAGATCACTGCTGCATAACCGCTTTCGCTGGCGTCCACAAAGGTGTGAAGTTGGACTGTTCCATTGATTTTAATGACGTCACGATAACATCTTGGAATTCTCACGTTTTCAACTGTCGGAAGGACATCAAGCCACTGTTTCCATTTAGTGAACTGTTCATCGTAGATTTCATCATCCCATCCTACGCCCGACCGCCAAATCTCTTGGAGAAGGATTTTGAGGTACATAAGAAAGTTGGCTATCAGACCAAGTGGGTCGAAAATGGTCATCAACGTTCTAAGCACCTCGCGTTTCGTTGGACGACGTTCACCTGTCAGCAATCGAGAGTCATGCCTTGGCGATGCCTTGTATGAAAACTCGTCCTCCTCCGTACACCACCATAATCCTAGAACCTTTTCTGTCGCGAGCTCAGTTCCAATGTTTAGGTTCATTCTAGCTTTTGGTTGTTCCTCCAGCGCTTCAACTACCCTCTTAGAGTTGGATATCCAGTTCCTCATCTCAAATCCACCTTGTGAGTGAACATATTTGACCTCTCGTGCTATTTTTATTGCTTCCTGCTCCGATTCGACACTGACCAACATGTCATCGACATAGTGTCTGTAAACGATGGCGTCAACAGCTTCTGGGTATAAACTTGAGTATCTCCGGGCGTTTTGATTTTTAATAAATTGCGCACTGCTTGGGGAACAGCAAGCGCCGAATGTCATAACCAGCATGATGTATACAGCTGGTTCAGGGTCGCCTTCTTCACGCCATAAAAAGCGCTGACAATGCTGATCCTCCTTTCTTATTAATATCTGGTGGAACATCTCACGGATATCGCCACATATACCCACTCGATGTTCCCTGAACTTCAGTAAGATTGACAATAACGAAGTCAGTTAATCGGGGCCTTTGAGGAGAACGGAGTTTAGAGATACTCCGAAAGCTGTAGCCGCTGCGTCCCAAACTATTCTCACCTTAGATGGTTTATTTGGGTTCACTACAGGAAAGGTAGGAAGATACCAGACCCTGCTGTGTTGCATACTTAATTCGGCTTCCGAAAGTTTCCGAGCGTATCCTTTTTGAATGTATTCAGTGATCTTGGACTGGAGATTTTCAGCAAGGTTGGGGTGTAGAGCCAAGCGTTTTTCAAGGCAGCGGAATCTGCGCTGCGCCATCGGAAAGCTATTAGGAAGGCGGATGTTATCATATTTCCACAGAAGTCCTAGCTCGTAGTGTTTGCCTCGACGCCTTGTAAGGGTGTTTAGAATGGTTTCGGCGCGTTGCTCTTCTGCGGATATCAAAAACTTGTCAGGCTTGGTAATGCCAAGGCTCTCCAGAGAGAAATATTGTTTCACAGCTTCGTTCATAGATTGATCAGCAATAGGATTACAGGAGCACATATGTAGACTATGGTGTTGGTAGTTATGTGACGGAGCTTGATCTCCACAGCTGCCGTATATTACCCAGCCAAGACATGTCTTTGTTGCTACAGGTTCATTAGGTTTGCCTTCCCGGCTTTGTTGCGGAAATCCTAAGGTGGTATTATCCAACCCAATCAGAATTCTTGGTTGGACATCTGTGTATGAATCTATCTGAAGCCCCTGCAAATGTGAATACTTCTTCTTTAACTCGTCGATGTTCATCGTTTGTCTCGGTAGCTTCAATGACTGGACAGTTTGAATGTTATTCATTGAGTACCATTTCGTTCCGCAGACTCCTGAAATATTCACAGACACTGCTCTCGAATCAGGCTCGTATCGGCGAGTATCCGCGGTCCACGTTAGACACAGTGGCTGTGGTTTACCATTAAGGCACAATTCGGACGCTAGTTCCTGCTCCATTAGAGTGAGTGAGGATCCGTTATCCAAAAATGCATAGGTATGTATTACTAGGTTTCTATTTCGGAGCCTTACCGGAACTATCCGGAATAGAACGGAACTAGATCTACCTCGATGCGTGTGGGTATATCCCGAAGTGGGCTCTTCTGATAAAGTCCGCCGTTGTATTGATACATCTCGTCCCATATCTGGCGTTGCAGTTGTATGTTGCGGGTTTGCCTCAAAGTGCACTAGTGGATGGTGATTGAAGGTGCAACCATTTACCCCACAAGTTCCCTGCTTCCTGCATCGTCCACTGTGTTTCTTGAGGCACTTTTTACATAAATGTTTTTCCCGTACTACGGCCCATCTGGAGGATCTGCTAAATTCCAAGAAGCGTTTACATTTGTCGACCGTCGTGCAAATTCCTTCGCAAACTACGCAGCATTTTTTTACAGGCAGCTGGCTTGCATGCAGTACGGCATTTTCTGGTGTTTCAGTGACAAGATCATATTCTGTGTCTTCTGCGTGAGCGTTTATGTAGCCAGTACTTCTTCTATTACTTCGAGTAGTTAGCTTCGGTACGATGACTAGGCTTGCATTTTCCGCTAGGTCGTATAGCCACGCACTAAAGTCTTCGAGATTTGTGTCAACAACAAAAAAAAAACAAAAAAAAAAAAAAAAAAAAAAATAACGTGATTCGAGTACGCGGAAGGATTGATGCTTGTGAATTTGCCACCAATGACATGAAGCAACCTATCATTCTACCTCGGAATCATCCTGGTACGATGACTAGGCTTGCATTTTCCGCTAGGTCGTATAGCCACGCACTAAAGTCTTCGAGATTTGTGTCTGGATGCAACCGTCGATATTTGGCCCAATCTAATCGAGTAGGAGGCGGTAACTTTTCCACCAATTCTTGAAGCAAAGTTATATTGTATTTCCAGTCTTCCACTTCGCAGGCAACGATCGTGGCGCACAGGTTCTGAACCGACAGTGCGAATTCGACCAATGACTCAAGCTGTTCCGCACGTGGTGCTGGCAGTGCGTGGATTTTTTCGATCGCTGAATGAATGATGATTTCGGGTCTACCGAAAAGCATTCTGAGAGTGGCGAGTATACCTGGAACATTTGACGGATGTAGCAGACGGCATTTAACGGCTTCCAAGGCTCGACCCTTTAAACACTTTTGCAAACGAACTACGTTTTCTTCGTTTGTGTACCCGCACATTGTAGTTGTGCTGTTAAAAGTCGAGTAGAATATCGGCCATTCTTCAGCATCTCCACTAAATAAAGGTAGCTCTTTTGAAACGGCATGACGCGCGGCTATCTGACTGCGATTAAGTGTCCCATCCAGATCAACAGCGGAATGTATAGACGATTGGTTGAGAATTACGCTTTGATGCGGAATCAGGCTTGGTGGATTTAAGTTTATATGATGTCTGAGTTGCTTTTCAGCCTTCTTGCCTTGGCCTTTCTGCCCTTCTGGTGGGGTGGGAACGAGATGGGATTTAATCGGGCGTCTTTGGGTTCCAGATGCAGATTCGATTTGTTTTACCCATTGATGTGTCCGATCTTTGGATTCTTCGCTATGTACTGAATAAACAAGGGAGGACGTGTCGCTGTCCACTTGCTCCAACTCTTTTAGCAGTCCGTACTTTTTATCCAAAAAGTCCTTCTTCTGTCAACAGTTTTTTCGGCATTTAATTAGCAAGGGACTGGAAGGTGAAGTATATTTTTCAATATTTAGAGCCATAGTACTCAAGGGAGAGCAAGGTGTTGAAAGGAGAAAGTTTAGAAAAGCGTGGAAGGATCATATATGCAAGCTTAGAGCTCACCGGCGACTTAACCCTTTGTCTGCTACCGTAGTGGTCAAGGTCTTTTGGCATTAGAAATGCGAATCACCTGAGTCTACGGCATGTCCGAACAAGCGCAAAGTAACTTGTTACTTCATGCTGTCGGAACCGACAAAAAGTTAAGTCACGGTAAACTTCCACACTAAGCATTTGCGACGTTGAAACTCATTGAATGAGCCAGTTTTGTTTGTTCCCTCACCAATTGCCTGCCTGAGTGATTTTATTTTATCGACTATTGTGACTGTCTCAGCGTGTGTGACAATATGGTCACATGTGTTGCTGATTTGCACGGTGTCGGCAGCTTTCACCCAACGCTGCAACGATGAATCCCCATCACGGTAAGTTCTATTTTTACCATTTTTTTGTTAACCATTTTTGTTAACGACCTATTGAGTTAATTTGTCAACAGTTTTTTCGGCATTTAATTAGCAAGGGACTGGAAGGTGAAGTATATTTTTCAATATTTAGAGCCATAGTACTCAAGGGAGAGCAAGGTGTTGAAAGGAGAAAGTTTAGAAAAGCGTGGAAGGATCATATATGCAAGCTTAGAGCTCACCGGCGACTTAACCCTTTGTCTGCTACCGTAGTGGTCAAGGTCTTTTGGCATTAGAAATGCGAATCACCTGAGTCTACGGCATGTCCGAACAAGCGCAAAGTAACTTGTTACTTCATGCTGTCGGAACCGACAAAAAGTTAAGTCACGGTAAACTTCCACACTAAGCATTTGCGACGTTGAAACTCATTGAATGAGCCAGTTTTGTTTGTTCCCTCACCAATTGCCTGCCTGAGTGATTTTATTTTATCGACTATTGTGACTGTCTCAGCGTGTGTGACAATATGGTCACATGTGTTGCTGATTTGCACGGTGTCGGCAGCTTTCACCCAACGCTGCAACGATGAATCCCCATCACGGTAAGTTCTATTTTTACCATTTTTTACCATTTTAACAAAAATGGTTAACAAAAAAATGGTAAAAATAGAACTTACCGTGATGGGGATTCATCGTTGCAGCGTTGGGTGAAAGCTGCCGACACCGTGCAAATCAGCAACACATGTGACCATATTGTCACACACGCTGAGACAGTCACAATAGTCGATAAAATAAAATCACTCAGGCAGGCAATTGGTGAGGGAACAAACAAAACTGGCTCATTCAATGAGTTTCAACGTCGCAAATGCTTAGTGTGGAAGTTTACCGTGACTTAACTTTTTGTCGGTTCCGACAGCATGAAGTAACAAGTTACTTTGCGCTTGTTCGGACATGCCGTAGACTCAGGTGATTCGCATTTCTAATGCCAAAAGACCTTGACCACTACGGTAGCAGACAAAGGGTTAAGTCGCCGGTGAGCTCTAAGCTTGCATATATGATCCTTCCACGCTTTTCTAAACTTTCTCCTTTCAACACCTTGCTCTCCCTTGAGTACTATGGCTCTAAATATTGAAAAATATACTTCACCTTCCAGTCCCTTGCTAATTAAATGCCGAAAAAACTGTTGACAAATTAACTCAATAGGTCGTTAACAAAAATGGTTAACAAAAAAATGGTAAAAAAAAAAAAAAAAAAAAAAAAAAAAAAAGTCCTTCTTCGCCTGGCGAGCTTGTTCCGCCAGCTTTTGCTGAAGCTCTCTTTCGAACCTGTCTTCTTCCTCCAGTCGTTGAAGCTTCAGTTCTAGCTCTTTACGATGCTCCCATCTGGAGGATCCCTGTGATGATTTCCTGTTTGTTACTTTAGCGGGATGAAAGCTTTTGTCGTCATCGTTGATCACGAAGCCCTCTGAAGTTTTCTTGGCCATTTTGCAGTTCTGACAACTCCAGTCTTCGTGCTCTACTCTTTGGTCCACATTGACACACCTAAAGTGGAACCACTTTTTACAATCGTCGCACTGAACCATGAGCATGTCGTCTGGTTTGCTGCACAATGGACAGCTAACTTCGATGATCGCATTCTGTTCGTGGTGAGCACCCTTTTTTTTTCTGACGAGTGTCTTTAGGCAACGTTCCGGTTACCGTGCTTAGCGCTGTTGAGTTCGCGGCAGGAGCTTCGTTTACTACTATAGAGGGAGCCAATGGATCTAACATCACAGGAATAATATAGCCGGGCACTGCTGGCGGTGCATCTGTACCTGTTGACAACGTTCGCATCTTTTCCGTTTTCTTCGAGCCGGACTTCCCTGTGCTTGTGGTTAATGCGGTATACTGCTTGTCGACCTTACCGGCCGTGCCTTCAGCGGCATACGCAGAGGTTTCCTCGGTACAATGTTTACCGATCTCAGCATTTCCCAGGGCGTCTTGTCTCCCAGATGATCTTCCACTTCTAGTTGACATCGTACTACCGGCTCGTCGGGGATACGTAAATGTAATTTGTAATTTGTGATGTTTTCGGCGAAGAGAAAGAACGGTTCTGTTGTTTGTAACAGTTGTTACAAATTACCTGTTTTAATTCAATAAACTTGTTTATATATGTAAATTTTAAGATGTATCGTAGTAACTTACATTTAATATTTCTCCTCGCACCAGTGATCAATCTATCTATAATAATCTATTGTTAGCTAGTAGAAACGGTACCCGGGCCGATATGCTAAACCGACGTTCCACACTCTAGCCACGTTGGAATATATATATTTTAGGTTAGGATGTATAGCATGTAACATTTCATTTTAATTCACTTTTACCTTATTTATATCTTTTCTATGTAAGACTTTTTAATCCGTGTGTGGTGTATTCTAGCCCTAAGTTTATCTTTAAGAAACAAATGATTTTAATTTAAGTTTTAAAAGGTCGAAATACGATCAATATAATACCAATTAATCTCGCGCTACCTGTTGCTTCAACATCTGTCTACTGTCTCATTGCCTGTCTAGTGTCAGCTTATGGCAGAGGCCCTATATCTGATAAAGTACAATAGGCCGGTCTAGGGGTGCCAGTTGAGCGCGCATATTCTGTGCCCACACCCACTTTAATCCAAATACTTTGTAGTTAATTCCTTCAGAAAGGTTATAGCTTCACTCCTCGACCCACCACCAGTTCTCGACCATCCACATAGGCTGGCAGTTTCTGCATGACAGTCGGAAAGCTAGCTATGGGTGGAGACTTAGTGTTCTCCGTCTACGAAGACAATCTGGGCAGCAAACTTCAGATTGTCTAATTTACCGAGCACTTCGGCTCCCTTGTGCCATTCAGCACCACAACTCGGTTCCTTTGTGCCATTCAGTACCGCAACTCCCTTCTAGTACTATTCAGCACCACTTACTCGTTGAGCTCCCAACTTGTTCGCGAGCTACTCGGTCTAGTGCCTGACGATGGACCCAGCCTACTCCGCCTAAGCATTCTCCGGCGAAAGAAGTTCTCCCGAAAGCGAAACAACCGAGCAGGCGTCGAGCTCAGCTCGGCGATTCCGGTAGAGCAGGCGACCGGTTCGCTGGTGCCCCAACGACCTGCGACTGGTTGTGTCAGTCTACTCAGTCTAGTCCTCGGCGGTGAATCTTGCTTACGTCGACGGAGAGTTCCCGACGAAGAAAGTTCTCCCGATACCTATTCTTATTTGGTTTTAGCACCACAACTTCTTGAGCTTTTTGGCTCCCTGTCCGGTGCCATTCAGCACCGCAACTCCTTTAGCCTTTTGGTTCCCTTCTCGTTCCATTTCGACCCACTGCACCGATAAGCCATCCAGACTTTGTTACAATCTTGTTCGCGAACTACTCAATCTAGTCCCCGACGATGGCCTAGTCTACTCCGGTGGAGAATTCCCCGGGGAGAGCTTCTCCCGAAACCGTGCCAACCAACAAAGTGTCGAGGTCAGTTCGGTGATTCTTTTTGCTTCAAATCCCAAGTAACAATTTTGGTTATATTGAAGTTTTATAGCGTTTAATAAAACTAATATTTAAAACCTCCCATGCTAACTTTATAGTCTTATGTACTTCCTACAGGCTGCTATAAACCCATGTTATGACAAATTGGCCCAGTTTTATTGTAATCAGTAGAAATTGTTATGAAAACTATCGTAGGATTAATAGTTTTATTACAGTTATATTCTACTCTTTAGGTGTGATATTAAACCAACAGCATAAAACCTTCTCCTGACCTAGCAGTGTGGAAAACCACTATATGAGTGCTATTAAACTATCATAAAACTGTGTAAAGTCCTTCTTAAAAAGTCCATAAAACTTCGTATGCTATCCGTGTTAGAACTTTCAGTTTTAACCTGATTTTTTTCACTGATTAGATGTATTCAATAAAATTTTATCGTGGTTTTATTCTGTAACATCGCATGATGCCAATCATCGAACAAAATGTCATATTGTAAGGTATACAGTTTTTCAGAATAGTGAATAAAAGAACTTTATTATTGTTCATAACACATCCATGCGTGTTTGAAGGCATGCCGTTAAGGATTTATGGTGAAACATCATGAAAGAGCAACGCAAAATAAATGCGCCCCAAGAATTCTACTAAAAAAGAGCATTGGGTAATATTTTTCTGAAAATATTGAAACAACACTCAATCAAGTGTTAGTAAAAAATGTTAAATGTTTTGTTAAAAAGTGCAGATTCTTTCAAAAAATGTCTCAAAACGTTTGATTCCACCCTTCATACGAACAAGAAGGCGTATATTTGAGAAATTTTACTTTGCAATTTGCTATTTTTGCTTCAAAGCGACATTTTTTTAAATAAAACTTGGTATAGTTGAATAATTCTTTCATAAGACAATTGCTCCTAAAACGGTCATAACTGAACAATTTATATAGCAAGCGTGTTTATCGTGACACTTCTGCATCTATGTTGAGAGTGACAAGTTTTATGCTGGACTAAATCACAGCTTGCTGGTTTTGATAATTTTGACAGTGACTTTGTCCAGGATGGTAAATGAAAGGTGGGGGTTTTTACTATGTAACGGTGCTAGGGTTGCCACCTCTGGAGAAGCTTTGACCCGGAGATTTTCACTGATCTAGGGGGTGGTGGATTTTGAGTGGAACGAGACAGAAATTGGAATCAAAGCGATTGCTCGGCATTTTAGAGCACTTTAATCGCTTTTTATTACTACGTTAAAGTAAAACTAAATTTTTCACGTTTGAGAACGGTTCCCCGACTAAGTGCAAAGAATACAAAAGCACCAGCTACTCTCACTGTGGAGGATAAGTCGAACGAGCATTGTTCTCCTCCACAACTAACAAGAAAAGGAGAGCAAAGGAGGCAAAGCTGCGACATCACACTATGTGGTGTCGGTTATTCGTCGCCAACAAATTTTAATTTCGCAACAAAGGGGCAAAACTCACCTCCCTAGCCCAATTAAGGATCGCCGCCGGGGTAGCAACAACACCGCAAGAACTCGTTTGATGTTGACCTAGTCAGTTGGATTAGAACAAATCTGCCAGACCTTAATGCAGCTGGTGATAAGCGCAGTGAAATGATTTGGTAAAATTGCAGCAAAATAACCTTTTTACACCATTTTGATCGACTTAGTGGAATGCAACATTTCAATTGTAGCACAGAGAACAGACATATAAGCTAGAACAAACTTTCCCGAAAAACCTGTGTAAACATTTAAATGAAAATACGTTGAAAATCACCATCGCATACAGGTTTGCATGCGTGAGTCACCATTGTATCCAAGTTTGCACACAAGACCGGTATAGCAATTGCTGGCCGATCGAAGCTCCGGCCAGTGGCAAGTTGCTACTTGCTGTTGTCATTTCAAAGTGACAGTTTTATTTCTTACACAAGTTGAAAACTTAACTTGTATGTCAGTTCTCAGTGATTGTAGCACATAGCGAAATATTACTTTCCTTAACCCTCCTTAAGTCGCGCATATCGCCTACCGAACGAGCAGCTGCTGGTCCCCTAAGACGATTTCACTAGATTTTCAGTGCAGCGTGCACTCAGTGCACTAGCGCGAATTCCGGAAGGTTAATTTGTAGTAAATTTTATTTGTTTTTCATTTTCATTACTTTGTGAAAGAAATTAGTAATATTTGGTGAACTCTTCGCCACCTTGAAACGAAGGGTTAGTCGGGAAAAATAAATATGCACCAGAGTAATAGTTAACTTAAACTTTTTAAATATTTTGTGAAGAATCATTTAATTCCAAAAAATTGAACCTATGCTTCTTCCCACCAAACCCGGAGAAATTGATGTAAAACCCGGAGACCCGAAGATCGCTCCCGAAAACCGGAGTCTCCGGATCAAACCCGGAGGGGTGGCAACCCAGTGTATCTCTCCAAAAGTACCATTGCGATTGTCTTCCCAAACTTACCTGATTAATTTGTAAAATGGAACAATAAATGTCTTGATCGCTTCCAACACCGGATACTGAGATTTGGGAAACTTGAACAGCACCTCTTCCTTGTTGATCCACTTGACATAGTCCTCGAACACAAAAATCTCATCAATGTAACCCTGCAGGAGCATCACATAGTCCCGGAATTTTTCCGCTTCCGTCATATCGTTAATTATCGCAATGTTTGGAAGCATCTCCTCCATTTTCTCAACCAGCTGTTTCGTAACTTCCTGAAGTTTTTCCTCGAACTGGAACTTGTATGTCTCAAAGTTGGAAGAGTTAACGTCGAAAATGGCTTGTATGCGAAAATACCAATTGATACTTTCCACCTGTATATCCATGTGGTCTGGAGGTAACTCAATTGATTCTACCAACTGAGCACCCACCTGGAAAGAAACTTGTTATTTACCGCACTTTATACAACTATGAATATATTCTTACCCTCATCGATGCTTGAATTCTTTCCCTCAACTCTTCAATCACTACCGTCTTAACATGTGTCATATATTCACCGTTTGCCATCAGCTGCTCAGTCGACGTGGGAATCTCCAACGCACGGTCCTTAATCTCTTCAAACTCTTGGCAAATCCGTCGACTCTCCTTCCTATGTTCCACCGCAACACTTCCCGCGATCCGCTCAATGTACTCCCGGACAATTTTTCGCAAACTACCGATAGCATCCGATTGATTCACGATGGCCACATAGAAGTACTCTTTCATCACCAGATTCTTTATCATCTCGTTGTACGCTTGAAAATCCTCAATCTTCTGCAGATATTCATCAAACGAGCGGGACTCACTAAGAAACTCATCCAGTTCATCGCGAGTCTCCTTGCTGATCAACCCTGCAAATTGCTCTTGGAAGTCCTGCAGGTAACTGGCCAGCGGTTCGAACGCCTTTTCCAGAGCAAGCTGCAGTTCGTCATGCTTCTCCTGCAGGGATATGTCACCGATTCCAATTTTCATAAAATTTGCCTTAGTCACAAATGCCTGAGCATCGATCACGTTCTCGAGTGGTTCCATGCGTGATCCAACGGCAGCAATGTCCTCAATCGCATTCTGATACACGCTGTAAATGTCGTTTAAACTCGGGAACAGATCAATTCCATCGTCACAAATGGCAAGGATTTTCATTTGTGGAATTTTGTGAACATTGAGAACGGTCTTCTCAAGATGCTCGATGGTGCGCAATTTCAACTCAGTCAGCTGGCGGTTGATCAAACTGGATGCGCAACTGATCACCTTCGGCCACATGGATTTTGGCAGCGTACGACGATCGAAATGTTTCTTCAGGATTCGCGAGATCTTCGGATACCATTCTTGAGCGATGAGAGTATTGTTGGTTTGTAATTCCTTCTTGGCCAAATCGCGAAGCTCATTCAGGGTTATCTCCGCTGACATCCTATACTTGGTGTAATCGTTCAGAACCGGCGGGAAGTCGGTATAGGAGTAGTGAATGATACAGCGAATGAACGGATACGGAATCAGTAGATTTTTCTGGAGGATTGCCCTGTGCTTGAGAAAGTGTTTATAGTTTGCCGTTCGCCCGAGACGTTTGAATTCAAATTTTTCCCTAGGCGGAACATAGTCATCAGGACCGGGTTTGAATATTTTCTGACAGCTGAAAGCTTTCATAACTTTATCAAAGTCCTCATGAACGTCCACCATGTAAGCATCCAAGACGGTAGGATATTGCTGTCGCAAGCGCTTCGGAACGTACGATAGAATCTTTGCTTCGGTTTTTGAAAGCATTTTCGGAACCGGAGCACGCTTGGCATGCTCACGCAGTTGGTCTGCGTAGTACGATTCTGGTTTGGGTATAATGTCGTCCAAGTCTTCAGTCTTTCGGCGACATAGTTTGACTTTTTCCTAAAATTTGTATTGATCATAGTGATAATTAATATTTTAACTATTAGTTATCGTTTGTATTTAATGCTCTTATCAAAGTACTATTTGATAAAACTACCGTCCCCCCTAGTTAAAACGATATTCTTTGAACTATTATCAGTCTAGATTCAATTTGTTATGTCTCACTGGTCACTGAACTGTAACCTAAAAATGTCACTCACTCCTCGCCGATCAGGTATTTTGGGTATTTTCCTTATAATAGCTTCGGTGAAGAATTGATTAATCATCTCAATAAAATCACTATCGTCTTTTTTTCAATTTTATTGTTATTCTTTCAAAAAATCCAATTAAATACCTACCACTGCCGCTTTTCTCTGGATGAAAGTGTAATGGCGTCGCTCCTTGATTTCGGAAAGGAACAAATTCAACAATGGATTCTGCATGTACGGCTCATTATCGTACTTATCCAGTTTGTCGCACGGTTTGTGCAACTTGGCCAGCCGACGGCTCATTGCGATACCACCAAGTGAGCGCACTTATATCACGTATAAGTAAACTAATGACACCGGATGAAAATTATCAAGAATTTCACTCCTGCGAGTGAAAATTTCTAACTTTGTTTATCAACGGAAAATAGCGTGGGATTCGGCAACCTGGTCGATGGTTGCTGTTGGTGACCTCGCTATGCTGGGAATCACCGCCAACTTTCAGAATTGCGACCTTGGAGCTTGCACGGCTTACACGCATGGTCGAAAGCCACGTGTTGCTTTCTTGTGAACAAGGGAATTCGGTTGGGTAGAATGTCGATGGTAGGATCGCCTGTTGATTTTAAGCATTCAAATGGCCGTTTGGCTTTCGACGGGAGGTAGCAGGTAGTCTGTGTTTCGTCGTTAGTGTAGTAAACATTCGTTAAGTTTTCACACTGCACGGGGCACATTAGGTGGAGTCGCCTAAAATATAAACTAAATTCACAGAAAAAGGGCCAGACAATCGATTGTGAGATAACTTTATCTTTTCACTAAATTCAAAAAACGTACTTCACAAACTGCAATAGTTTATTGTCGCAAATTATTTATGAATGTTACTTTATAACAGAGGTTTTCAACCGTGGTAAATTAGACTATTGTAGGTGGTGAATTAGGTGGGATATATTTTAACTTGGTATCCTAACATTCCCATCGGATATTTGTCTTTATATATTGTTTAAGTGTTTCAATAATTGAGATACTTACTGAGAATGCTCAGGAACAGATTTCTAATTGGGAAATTACGGTTTTGATCGAATCGAAAATTATTTTTTTCTGACAGGGTAATGATGGTAATTAAGCGGGGGAGTGCATCATGGGGATCAACATGCGGAAAGAGGTACATGGAACGAAAAAGCTTGAAAACCTCTGCTTTATAACGAATAAAAATTGTACATTTCTGTAGTCTAAGCTGGCTCTTATAATTAGATTAATGCGGCTCTCCTATAATAAAGAAAGCTGCGACCAGAAATGCAGTATCAAAGGAATAAAGGCTTGAACCGCACCATTATACATTCAGAAACATCTTGACGTTCGACGTGCATAGGTGAAAAATTTCGTAGGTCACCTACTTTATATGACAACGGTGAGTATTATGCTAGGGGCAGATCACCTTAGAAATGTACATCAAATCTCGACAAACATATGATTACGGCCTAAAAGCCAACTGTCATAATCCACTTTGAATGGAAATTCCGGACAAACCATTACATGCCAATCACAGATGTTGATAGTAAACGAAAGAGAAAAGTTTTCTCTTTCATAAACTGTGAACTGTGTTCAGCTAGTAACGGTTTGTCTGGAATTTCCATTAAAAGTGGATTTTGACAGTTGGTTTTTAGGCCGTAATCATATGTTTGTCGAGAAATTTGCATCGAATTTGAAAGAATGCATTTTATGTCCATTTTTGCATCAACTTTAAACTCCATCGCAGACAACAAACGCCTTACGCCGATCCACTTCGTTCAATGTTTTGTTGGCATGTAGAGCTAATTTCTTGCAGGGTTTTGACGTTTTACACGCAACGAAAAATACATTCTAAATTTCTATTTTGATGGCAATAAAATGCATTTTATTTTGTTGGTGCATCACAAGTGATCTGCCTCTTGGTACTATGTGAACATTCTCTTTAATCAATTAGGTCAACAAGTACGATATACGTGATTTTAGCAAACGTCAAATAATTAACGTGAATTTCAAGATTTTCAGACCATTATGAACAGGCGGTATTAGAAAAACTCTAGAAAGAGAACTGCGAAGAGAATTTTCGGCAATTTTGGTAACGTATGCCCCGATATTGTATGGCAACAAGTCCAATGTTATAAGGATAGGTAATGTTCGATTGGATTCCTTTTTGACAGCTAAACCCGAATCCAATCGATACAAAATGGAGTCTACGCAGTTCTCTTTTTAGAGTTTTTCTAGGCGGTATTTGAACTATTCGAGCATTCTGTTACAGATATGCATTCGAGAATCTACGGTTTCCACTGATCTTCTCGAAGTTTGACAAGTACAATAAGTAAATAGTTGCCAGCAAACTCCACCAAGCTATTATTTCGCACATCTGCTCTGATTGTTGGAGAAAATGCACTAGCAGAACGACGAAAGTTATTTATTTATTTCTACGAATGTATGTTTCAATAATGCTGCCCAAAACAATTATTATTATTGTTATTATTATTATAGCTGTTAATAAAAATTATGTTGTGTAAATTATATGGAAAAAATTTGGTGGCATTTCGATATTTTTTTCTCATTCAAGAATCATTTACATTGTCACTGTAAAATTGCTGGAAATTAGATATACTGTTCGAATGGGTGTTGCATAAATGCGTTAGGCATACGGATGTTTGGGATGCATACGTTAGACATAATGGAAGATAAGGACAATGGACGATGCGACGTTAGACATAATAGACGTTGGGCATAAATTATCATGTATCACTTAACAAACAAAACAAACTACCACAGTGCGCAATAATGGGCAATACCAGCAAATACTGAAATGATTTGCCGTGCAATTATTTACTCTTCTCCGTATCTCCTTGGTGATAGGTTAGGGATCATTCATAAATTACGTAACGTAAATTTTTTTCAAAATAGACTCCCCCTCCCCCCATGTAACAAAATGTCACAAATTTCTCTATACCCCCTCCCTCATTACGCAACAAATTCCTGGAAAACATTTTTTCAGTAAAAACATATTACGTAACGATCTAGCTAACTCCCCCTCCCCCATATGTTACAACATGTCACAATTTGTCGTACCCCCTCCCCCCCTAAATGCGGTATGTAATTTATGATGATCCCTTATCATTGGTGCGTAAGATTCCTCTGAACACACTGTTTAAGAGGAAGCAAACAATTTTTCACAAATGAAAATGATTTTGGAAATCGATTTCTTGACCAGTTGGCCCCGCGCGAATTTAAAACCTTTTGTAAAATTTTAACAACTTTCTCGATCGATTTTAGCATAAGCATAAGCATAAGAGATCGCCCGTAGTTGCTACTCCGTTATTGACCAGAACCAAATTAGGTTGCAAAATGTTCATTGGAACAACATGTTTGGGAATAATATGATGAGCCACATTGTACAATCTATTCTGATCCCTGCATGCTGATCAATACCGACGCCGGCCACGTCCGAATGCAGATCTTCTGGGAAAGAAAGGAATGTTAGTCCGATACATGTTGCTACTAGAGACCGAGGAATCCTCTGCATCTCCACATATATCACGGGAATGGGAGAGTTGTTAGTAAGTGTGCCAATTGCGTTATCATGTAATAATTGCTCTGGGCAGCTGGCTGCCGAGAATTTGGGAAATTTATCATTTGTTGTATTAATACGATTAGCAAAATAAGCAACTTGAACTCCGGAAAGCCGGCTACAAGGAGCACTGCTTATAATTCTTAATAATATTCAATCACGCGACGAATTTTTTCGTGGTTTCTATCGTGTCGGTGCTGATTTTACCCGGCGATCGATTGAATAAAATGAGGAATCTTATACAGAAGGTTTATCAGACTCTTCCATAGGTGTCGCGAAGTTGGTGTTCTAGGATTCGCTCCATGCAAGCGATGCGACCTGTACATAGTTTATTAGGTAGTGGTCTAGTAAGTTTTCGAGAACACGATCGCTCGAAAAAGAAGATCTTGTTTAGTTTTTGGTTCTTTTTAAACTCTGGGTAGCCGGCTACCGAGAGTATCCTATGTTTTCTAAACAAAAGCAATTTCAACTCCACACGCCCGATCGTGGGAGGATTGCCTAGAAAAGCTAATCTTATCTGCATAATAGGCCGGATCACTATTTATTGCGACATCATTTAGACTAATTTGGCTATACCTTCTCCACAATATATTTTTTGGGTTGCAAACTACCGAGTGATAACACGTTATACACACAAAGAGTTATGATAGCTCGAGATGTTATAAATCAACGAAAGTATTTCCTATTTCTAATATCGGATTGTTTGCGAAATACACGTATACGAACGATTATATCGAACATTAAAGGGAAATACAGAGGATCGTTAACCTGATGCACGGGCTTGCCACCAATAACGGAACTTGAAATTAGATTCATTAAAACAGACGCGGCGAATTTTCAGTGCGTATTGACCTGCGATCATCGATACTAGTCAAATTAAAGTCTTATTGGAGCTGATTTCCCAACAACTATTCATTTTTATGGTATTGTTTTCTCCGCTAGATCTGTTCGCACCCTCTCATTCTGCTACTATTGGCAGAAGGCTGATAGCACCCAGTCGTCGCCGGTCTAAGGACCAAATGCCATTAATAAACTTAGACTCGCGTGGAGGCATGAGATAGAATTGAAAGCTAACCAATGAACATGACAGCAAAACACTTATTCTTCGTGCTGACATAACTGAAGGTAATTGCTTACCGGTCCCCGATTCCTCTCGCGAATTATCAATTCTCAAACCTCATACATGATTGAAGTCATCATTGTCAGTGCCATCAACGAACACCCAAAATTTACATGCGACAAAATATCTGCAATCCCGAATATTAAAGAATCAAAACCTCTACTCATTCGCAAAAAAATAAGAAAGTAAAAAAAAACAGTTGAATATCCAAGGCTGCTCCAAAGATGAATGACGCATATGAAACACCCAATAAAAATAGGTGACAAGGGACGCGGACGCAATTAGCTGAGCACCGCCTGACTGGTTTGCCACCTATTTTTCGGGCGAAGAATTTTGGGGCGACACCTGGTAGTCGCTAGTCGCTGGTGAAACGCCAATTATTTGAATATGCTAATTTTTTTTATTGCCGTATCTTTTTTCACTTTTCGGATTGAATTTTTTTCTCTGAAAAACCATTTTTCACTATTTTTAGAATATACACTGTGTTTCTAGATGTTTACTGTGCACTTTAATCGTCCTTGCATCGGGAATCGACGGCCCGTAATGCGAGGAAAAGATATTTCTTCATTTGCCGGAATTCGATTTTCACAAACTGTCACCACTCGCGTCACTCAAAAATATGCCGAAAATGCTTTTATAAGCCGCTTCACCTTGTGTAATCGTTAAATTGCACCCTTATTGACACTTTCGATAACCGGGAGGCAGTAAACTGCGCCGAAAATCATGAAAATTAACCGACTCGAAGGGAGCTCTACAAGAGTCAACCGCTCGCGACGAAGATACACACTCGACTCCAACTTTCTCGATCGATTTTAGATCGATTTATAGTTTTCTATTTAATTGTAGACAATCTAGACTGTCCATCAGATTCTCACTTTTAGTAATATTTGAATGTCTATAACAATACCTAGTGGACAATTTACGGCACAAGTTAGAAGGGAAAAACTTAAGTGTATTCTACTTCATTGCGGTTATGTCTCTGACATTACCCACCAATCTTTTTAGCATTGAAAATGCTTTACTCCACTATATGGGGCTGGGGCTAGATGTAAAACTAAAATCTGAAGATCGATCAGCGTCACGAAAATGTGGCATAATTTTAAACGACTGTAGCGCTGTTAATTGTCAATGGATTTGCGTCACTTAAATACAAATCGATTCAGAAATGTCGAACTTAAAAATTGATTGCAACTTCAAATTGCTATTTCAACCGTACACTGCTGAAAAATCTATATTATTGTAAAAACATTGTGAAAATTGTGAAACCAGACAAATTTTTCGCTTACGTTTTGTTAATTGTTGATGGATTGTCATAATTCGAACATCAATCGATTAAGAAAATTCTCAGTAAAAAATTGTTATCAAATTTATCTGTGTGTTCAATAAGCACACTATTGAAAAATCCGTAAATCTGCAAAAAAAAATAGTGAAAACATATACAATTTTCACAAGTTTGCGCAAGACTTTCCCTAACACAGACCTCATTTTTTGTTGGAGACGAACCACTGCGACCAGTATTTAGATCTATTGTGGTAGGCCTCATCTCGATACTTGTAAGCGTGCTACAAATTTCATCGCTTGGTATAAAAAAAATTTCTGACCGAATTCCTTCTTGCCATGCTGGCAGAACCAGCTAGATTGTCGCTACAGTTGCTGGTAGGATAGCGGAAGGGACGTGTTTGTCAGTGTGTGCTGGACGAATTTTTCTCGCAGTTCCAAGCGACGATGTGGCGGAACGGAAACGAGATGGCGAATAACTGGTTTATACCATGCGTACGAGTCGTGCAAACAAGGCTCAAATCGTTTTAAAGGATTCTCGTCCCGAATCGCAAGAGTTATCAACAAAACGTCCTTATTAGGACGAATACATAATGGAAAAAGATTTGAATAAGAAAGTTTATTTTATTAGCTTTATTAACTTTGCGCTTGTTCTGTATCTTTACCATCATAATATATGCAAATATTTTTTTAATTGATAATCTATAAACCCGAAGGTTTTTGCAAAACCTTCAAGGAAATCAGTGAATGTGGCAACCCTGCCACTATGCGAATGCCACACCAAAAAGAGTGATGAAAATATTTTCATTTATTCCACAAACGGATGGTCTTCCATCTGCTTCAAAAAGATTATAAAAGAGATCGTTGTTTAAAAAAACACTCATTTGACACGAGCTGCGTGAGGGGAATGTTCGTCTGTGTGTACGCAGCAGAAGCGAATCGCCGGCAAGGTTCGAATAGTTTCGAAGGATTCTCTTCCCGTATCATTAAACAGTTATCTACAAACCGTCCTTCCATCCTTATTAGTACGAATGCATAATGGAAAAAGAATTGAATTAGAAAATTCCTTTTATTAGTTTGTCTTAAATATGTAATTGTTAATGATCAATTCTATCTTTACCGGTGAGCAATAATATTAAAGGTAACAACGTAATGCGATGAAATAAAAGTCATGTCGGTTTATCGGTGACTTCAGTTCTAGAGCTAATACTTGTAACTGTTAGTGCTCAAATGAAAGGTAATAGGCACATTTATTGGCATTATTTGTTTTTATGAGCAATTCTTGCCAACATGGGCATGAAGGGCTTAAACCCCCATCTCAACAATTTTTACCTGAATGACGTTGATAATTGCATTGACCAAAAGCTATAAATTTATGACAATCATTGCAAGATAGCTTGGATAGCTTTATCAAATTGGTCTTCGAAGCTAGGCATCGATTGCTCTACAAAGAAAACAGAGTGGGTCGTTTATTCAAGGAAGCATGATCCAGCTCAGCTTCAGTTAGTTGGTAGAATGACAGCCCAAGTCCTGACTTTCAAATACCTCGGGATTTGGCTCGATTCTAAAGGAACATGCGGAGGTCACATTAGGTATCTAACAACGAAATGCCAACAAAGGATAAATTTTCTTGTGCTCATCCAAGTGACCTGAAAAGATTGTATCAAACAACGATCCTTTATGTAATGAAATATTAGTGCTTCTGTTCCAGTTTAGCAGCGAACACTCGCATTATTAAATCAAAACGAATGCTCTGTCGTTGTTTACGAATCGCCTTAGGTTGCACGCCACGGTGTCTTTGTCGAACAACTTTATTCAAAAAAATTCGGCATCTGTAAAACTTCGGAATATGAAAGAATGGACTTTTCCCTTTCATTTGAAAGTAAAATTAAAATATTCTGTCGGGGGGTCTAGAACAACTTTTTATTTTAAAGTTTTTTGATTGAAAACATAAGCTTTTTAATGAAATTAATTCGCATTTTTGCTACTAATTGGTACTATAGACATTCAAAAAATACTAAAAGTGAGAATCTGATGAACAATCCCATTGTCTACAACTTCGTAGAATGCTATAAATCGATATAAAATCACCCGAGAAAGTTATTAAAATTTAATCAGTTTTTAGGTGTGCGTGGGGCATATGGATTAAGAAGTCGATTAACAAGGACTTACAAAAAAATGTTGGGTTTAAATGAACAGTAAATTCAGATAAATTTCAATGTATACAAAGTCCCATTCTCAGCAGAAAAAATATATTTTCAGATTTCTCCGGGTCTTGAGCGAAAATGACATTTTATGAGGTGTGGTAATGTGTTGACCAAATTTATTCAATAATCTTATACTTTTTCAAGATGTTGATTAATGTAGTAACGGATTTTATCATGCCTTTTTCATTACTTTTCTCGCTCTAGGGGATAGCTAATGTAAACTAGGATGACCCTTCTTCCTGATCCTATCCTGTCTGGTAAAATACAATTGGCTTTTAAATTCAAAGCTTTGAATGAACTAAAGTAGACAGTTCGAGTCATTGTAATAAACGACGGATTTTATTGCAATTTTGGGTTGAGAATCCTGTTTGTCTTTATCAACATTAAAATAAAGATGATTGAAAAAGAAAAAAAGCTCTTCGAGTTTTGAATCCATGTTTGTTATCTTTTGGGGTAGATTCATTTCATCAGAATTTATAGATTTTTGCTTGTCCTCAAATTTTATTTCCAAATCGAGCACATAATCTTAGAAAAAAGAATAAAACCATGTTTCATAATTTCCATTAAGAAGAAATTCCGGAGTCGTTACTCGTTGTACACGGATCACAACAGAAAACGAACAAGAAAATATCAGGCTGTACCATACATTCAAGTAATAAAAGTCTGTTTATTGAAGATTTCCCTCATAATATGGGATAAGAGCAAAGACAACATAACAAGAAGACAGAGTTGCCAGTTCAGTTCAGTGTCAATCAGGATTCTCAATCGAAATCAAATCAAATGACTGAATATATAATTGAGTTTGATCAAATATAAAGTAAAAATTTAGGCCAAATATAGATATCCCACAAAATGCTAACGAGCAAAAAGGTGGATTCAAGGTTACATCAAGCATACTCCAGAATGAGTGAAGAAAAAAAAAGAAACAAATACAGTGGAGACCCGATTTTATCAGCACCCGATTTTATCTGCCCCCGATTTTATCAGTTTTTTGACCCGATTTTATCGGCTTCAGATGAAAATTGATAGTTGGTAGTTTAATGGGCTCTAGCAAACGAACCAAGTTGAATTCGAATAAATCCTTTCTTGGGCATATATTTCTTATCTTAGATATCCGAAAAATGCAAAAATAAAAATATTTTTTTTTAAATTTTGCGCTGTCAGATCCCCTTAAGGGGAACTTAAAGTAAATGATCAAAAAAGGTTGCAAGGCTATATCTAAGGAACAAGGAAGAATATTTTAAGAGCTTCGGTTTATTAAAAAACAGAAAAATATATGTCCCGATTTTATCAATGTCCCTGTTTTATCAGCTTAAAATTCGCCAAGGGGCTGATAAAAACGGGTCTTTACTGTATATCTGTGACAGAAAAAAATTAATTCATTTTGCTGTATTGCCCAGCATCTTTCAAAAGAGTACTAATTTCGTTCAAATTTTATCTACTCTTATCTATATCTCCATGCTCCTAAAATATCATTGGTGCGCATAAAACGGTGGAATCTGGAATTATGTTTTTTTACCCTTCAAGGTGGGACTTTGCTAGCATTCAAGTTCTTCTGAGCACACTGTTAAAATTAGGCAATCCATTTTTTTACAAATAAAAATGTTTTTGGAACAAAGCTTCTTAATCAATAAGCCCCGTGCGAATCTAGAAACATTGATAAAAATTTAATATCTTTCTCTAGCGATTTTAGATCGCGATGTAGTTTTCTACAAAGTTGTACACACTGAAATTGTCCATCAGATTCTCACTTTTGGTAATATTTGAATGTCTAAAGTACTACCTAGGGGCAAAAATGTGAACCAGTTTCATTGAAAAACTTAAGTTTTCAAACCAAAAAAAAATTTAAAATAAGAAATTGTTCTGGAGCCCCCGATAGAATATTTTAATTTTACTTTCAAATGAAAGGGAAAAACGCATTCTATCACGTGCTGAAGTTTTAGCAATGCCGATTTTTTTCGAATAAAATTGTTCTACCAAACACACTGTGACGCAGCTGGCCCACACGATCCGTTATTTTTGGGGAAGATACGGAAATATTTAAGCTGATAATTTATCCAAGATTGGTGCACTAGATGGTGAAATATATGAAAGACACATCGCTTTCAATGAATTTTATAGCGTTTCTCGTCAGAGGACGCTTACTAGTTGGAAAACATCTTGGAACAATGGTGATCTTGGACGGTGGATACACTCAATTATCCCTAAAGTAGCAACGGAGGAATGGTTCAAAGGGTTGAATGTAAGTCGGGACTTCATTCGTGTGATGTATAGACTCATGTCCAATCATTATACTTTAGATACGCATCTCCGCCGTATTAGGCTCGCAGAGGGTAATCCTTGTGCTTGCGGTGAGGTTTACCACGACATTGAGCATTGTTGGATTGGAGGACTACCCTAATACCCACAACACGGTTAAAGTACGCAGCCAATGGATCGCTGGTGCGAAAGAGACTAGTGATGTCGGAGCTGATGATCCACATAACCTCACGGGTCGTCTCGGTCTAACACGAGAGAGAAAGAGGGAATCATCAGGATGGAGATCATCTCGATCGTCCGCGATCGAAGAGTCAGTCGCTCACAACCCACGATCGCTATCGGTTGCACAGAGGTTGAACCTCTGCTGTTTTTTAATGTGTATTAATTATAATTAGATCGTAATAAATGTTAAAGTTAGGTCAATAAATGTGTTTAAGTGCAATCCGTCTATGCATGTTTTAATCGCCGTGTGGTGAAGGTCCGGAACTCCAGGCAGATTGGTCGCCAAGGGCATGACCAGGACGGAACTGGTTCACGCATTATCGTCCACTATATCGAAGGAAACTAAAGGTTAGTCGAAGGTCAGCTAGATCCCCGACATTGCTGGTCCTTCGAACCGGATGCAGACCACGGGAGGATTTAAAGGACAGATACTGGAGTTACACTGCATGACGAAGGTTTGATTTGGGGGAACCACGCTTGGAAGGCAGCCATCTCTAAACTACGAGACCCATTGTTCTATAACACCGCCATCAATTCATCCTGAGGGAAACGATAGTTGCGCGCCATTGTGAATTCACCATAGCACCGACGCTAGTGCTGGACAATGGACATGTGGAACCATCGACACGTTTTGGAGTTGCAAAATTGGTAGAATCACTGGAGTGTCTTTCTACAGCCAGTTAGGTGAGTGGAACATTAGTATACGTCCAGCCGCTGGACATTTTCTTTTGTGATTCTAACACCAATCGTTGTAACTTTCTGCTACGTTCGTGAGCCACGTGAGCCGTGCTGGTGATTGGTTATTCGACACGAAAGGCAACTGCATGTTTGCTGATGACCAGTACTGAATGCATGCGAGGTCAGCGTTGGACGTGGTTACGCTGTTTTATATTAAAGGAATTGGACTATATTGTAACGACGATAAGCGACGTGATAACTGGGCCCGTGCTTCAATCAGTTTACCCAGGTAAATTTACTTTTAGATATATGCCCGGCCCTCGCTGGACCTTTGATGCTGCGCATTAAAAATAAATTATCTCTTTCGACACATTGTGGAGTGATTCTTCTTTGGATTGGAGCCCTGGTTATTCGCCGTAAAAACTATTTTCACGGTTGATATTTTCGATTGCTACTACACTCTTTTGTCCAGGTGAGGCAAGAGTATATGTTCTGCCGAAGTCTAGTGTTTTGGGATACTACATTGCAATTTTCCCTTCGTAATGCGCTGGCTGATATCTGTACTTTGGAGATTGTTGTATGTGGTTTATGCGTTGCTGATGTTCGCTTACCTGGTCACAGTGCCGGTAAATGTTGTCCAGGTAAGGCGACAGTATATGTCTAGCCGAAGTAGGAAAATATCGATACTACATATTATTTTCTCACACGATTGTATATACTACTGAGTGACGTCAAGATCCCGTTGAATACTGGACCCAATACCACTGGAATTGCGTGTGCATACAAGGGTGTAGACACTCATTTAAAAATAATCTGCAGTCGCCGTTGTCAGTTTTCCAGGTAAGCTGACACAGTGTATGTCTAGCCAAGGCTAGGTCAGTTTTTTGGAATACTACACCTGTTAATCCCTGTTCTGTGTACGCGAATATCTACAACCATGCCGCCAACGGGTTCAGCAACGTCGGTGAAAAAGGCTCCATCACTGAGGGCGCTACATACGAAGCTCAAGGGACTGCAAACATCGTTGAACAACATCGTCAAGTTCGTTCAATGCTGTGATGAAAATACGACTGCCAGCCAGGTATCAGTTCGTCTTGAACGATTAGATGAACTATGGGAGAAAATCGGGGAAACCATATACGAAATCGAATCCCATGATGACTTCGAGGCAGGTGAAGAGGCTTTTTCCAAGGAACGCGTGAACTTCGAAGATCGCTACTACGACGTAAAATCTGCCCTGATGGATAAGGCAAGGGAGTTGCAAGATGCTCCCGTCTTGGAGCAGTCGGTTAGGCAAACCGACACGAATCAGCATGCATCCATGGATCACGTTCGGCTCCCGCAAATACAGCTACAGACTTTTGATGGTAACATCGATGAATGGTTCAGCTTCCGGGATCTGTTCACTTCATTGATTCACTGGAAGACTGAATTACCAGAGGTTGAGAAATTTCATTATCTCAAGGGGTGCCTCGAAGGAGAAGCTAAGGCGTTAATCGATCCCTTGAAGATAACAAAAGGCAATTACCAAATTGCCTGGGATTTGTTGGTCAAACGCTACAACAATAGCAAGCTTCTAAAAAAACGGCAGGTGCAAGCACTGTTTAAACTGCCTGTACTGGCTAAAGAATCGTCGACCGAGCTACACAAATTACTGGAAGGTTTCGACAGGATAATTCAAACACTGGATCAGGTAGTGCAGCCAGTAGATTATAAGGACCTTCTGTTGGTTGATGTCCTCAGCTCTAGATTAGATCCATATACAAGACGAGGATGGGAGGAGTTGTCTTCTGACAAGGACCAAGACACGTTAAAGGATCTAACAGAATTTCTTCAGCGGAGAATTCGGATTTTAGAATCACTCCCGGCAAAGCCATCGGAAGGTCGATCAGACTCCGTAATGGCACAGAGGAAAAAACCATTTGCGGTCCGCACCAGTCATAGTGCATCACAATCATCAGCCGGGAAATGCATTGCTTGCTCGGATAGCCATTGGTTGCACGTATGTCCATCGTTCCAACGAATGTCAGTTGGTAGCAAGGAGTCCTTTCTACGCTCACACTCTCTTTGCCGGAATTGCTTCAGGAAGGGCCACCAGGCAAAGGATTGCTCTTCAAAGTTTTCTTGTAGAAGTTGCAAAGGTCGACACCATACGATGGTTTGTTTTAAACCGGACGACGAGAACGGTAACAAGGCTTCTTCGGGAGAAGGGAAAGCCTCTACAAGTACACAAGATGGAAAGGTTGCAAGTGTAGTTGCTACAGATGTAGTAACATCTAACATGGCACATCAACGTGCCTCTAAGGTTCTCCTCGCAACAGCTGTAGTTCTCGTCGAAGATGATGATGGGAAACGTCACCCGGCACGTGCCCTACTGGATTCAGGATCAGAATGTAACTTTGTTTCTGAAAGGTTGTGCAAGCTCATGAATATCTCTAAGGATGGGGTTGATGTTTCTGTGGTTGGAATCGGCCAGGCGTCTACGAGAGTACGACATCAGATCCATACCACAATACGATCGCGAAGCTCATCGTTCGTTTGTAGCATGACATTGCTGGTGTTACCGAAGGTTACGGCCAACCTACCAACTACAACGGTTTCAACAAGGGGATGGGATATCCCCGAAGGAATCATACTAGCAGATCCAGCATTTTATCAAACGAATAGTGTAGACCTCATATTCGGAATTCAATCTTTCTTCGGCTTTTTCCGGACAGGCAAGGCTATTCCATTAGGTGATGGGTTACCTTTGCTTACCGAATCGGTTTTCGGTTGGGTTGTTTCCGGAGAAGTATCATCTCCTACTCAATCTTCGCAAATTTCTTGCAACATGGTGGTATCGGACAACTTGGAGGAGTTGATGGAGCGGTTTTGGTCCTGCGAGGAAGTGGGAGACAGCTGTAATTACTCCCCGGAAGAAGCGCGCTGCGAGGAGCAGTTTGGGCGCACAGTTCAACGAGGATTGGATGGCCGATACACAGTTACCCTTCCGAAAAATGGTGAATTCATATCGAAATTGGGGGATTCTAAGGATATCGCATTGCGACGTTTCCAGGGTCTGGAAAGAAGACTGGGCAGAGATCAAGATCTACGCAAGCAATATCAAGCATTCATGGCCGAGTATTTGGAATTAGGTCATATGCGGAAGGTGGCGGACGATACGTGCGTTAAACGATACTTTTTACCACATCATCCGGTTGTAAAGGAGGCCAGCACAACCACTAAGGTCAGAGTGGTGTTTGACGCTTCATGTAAGACCTCTACAGGGATTTCCGTAAATGATGCTCTTTTGGCAGGGCCAGTTATTCAACAAGATCTTCGGTCAATCATGTTGCGCTGCAGAACAAGACAAGTAATGATCGTTGCGGACGTGGAGAAAATGTTCCGGCAGGTTAAAATGGCCCAAAATGATACGACTTTTCAAAATATACTATGGCGGTTTGATATGGAGGCAGAAGTAGAGACATATGAGCTAACCACCGTGACTTACGGTACGAAACCTGCGCCATTCCTAGCAACGAGGACCTTAAAACAGCTAGCTCTGGATGAAGGAAGCAGTTTTCCGCTTGCAGCGAAGGCGATGGAAGAAGATGTCTATATGGACGACGTGATTACTGGAACCGATGACGTCAATGTAGCCATAGAATTGAGGAAGCAATTGGATGCTATAATGGCCAGCGGCGGATTCAGATTGAGGAAATGGGCCTCAAATAATCAAACCGTACTGGACGGTATTCCTCAAGCTGACTTAGCACTCCCGATGGTGGATGGTATTAGTTGGGATCAAGACCAAATGGTAAAGACTTTGGGTCTGACTTGGTTACCAAAAATGGATACGTTGAGATTCAACTTCGACATTCCGGCGCTACTCCCAGATCAATTGCTAACAAAGCGAAAGATTCTTTCAATTATAGCATCGCTATTTGACCCGTTAGGACTTATCGGAGCGACCATCACGATAGCAAAGATATTTATGCAGCGGTTATGGAGTATGCGAGATGCTCAGGGTAACGCACTGAATTGGGATTGCCCGATACCCGAAACGGTGGGTGAGGAATGGCGGAAGTTTCATCAGCAGCTGCCGTCATTGAACAATCTGCGCATAAAACGATGTGTTATCGCACCAAGAGCTGTGTCGACTCAAATACATTGCTTCTGTGACGCATCGGAAAGAGCTTACGGGGCATGTGTGTACCTAAGAACCTTTAGGGACAACGGAGAGATTACGGTTAGGCTTCTAACGTCCAAATCAAAGGTGGCACCTTTGAAAACACAGTCACTGCCACGGTTGGAGCTTTGCGGTGCATTACTTGCAGCACAGCTTTGGGAATGGGTTTCAAACTCCATTGGATTAACGCACGAGGTACATTTTTGGACGGATTCAACATGTGTGCTTCAATGGATTAAGGCTCCATCCAATACATGGACGACGTTTGTGGCGAACCGAGTCTCGAAAATTCAGACTCTGACAGAGAATTATATATGGCGTCACGTACCAGGGGTCAGCAACCCAGCGGACCTAATTTCGCGCGGAGTCCCGCCAGATCAAATTCATGGGAGCAGCATGTGGTGGGAAGGGTCAAGTTGGTTAAAGGAATCAGCAGATCGATGGCCTCGGTCACTGGACACTGTCATGGATGAAGTTCCAGAACGACGTCGAAATGCAGTTGCATGTGTGTCAACTGAAAAATCGAATTTCATGAACAAATATCTTTCTAATTTCTCATCTTATACAAATCTGCTCAGAACAACTGCTTATTGGTTGCGGTTGATTCGAATATTGCGAAAAACGGAAGGAGAGGAGGCACGAAGTTTCTTAACTAGCACAGAATTGAGGGAAGCAGAATTTGTTATTGTGAGAATGGTTCAACAAGATATGTTTTCGGAGGAGCTAAAAGGGCTAACCAGCGGTAAGGGCGTTCCTCGCAACTCGCCGTTAAGGTGGTACAAACCAATTATTTCGGAAAATGGTGTATTACGTGTAGGAGGCAGATTGGGTCATTCACAGCAACCGAACGATGTGAAGCACCCAATGGTTTTGTCGGCCAGACACACGCTGACGGAGATGATATTAAGGCATTATCACCAACAATTATTGCATGCCGGACCCCAGCTACTACTGAGCACGATCAGACTACGTTTCTGGCCGCTGGGTGGCCGCAATTTAGCTAGGAAGGTTGTCCATCAGTGTCATCGTTGTTTCCGAGCCAAGCCCACATTATTGAAACAGCAAATGGGCGAACTTCCAGCTCCCAGGGTAACAAGATCCAGGCCGTTCTCTCGATGCGGAGTGGATTATTTTGGGCCAGTATACACTCGAGCAGGGCGGCGTCTGTCGGCTACCAAATCATACGTGGCCATCTTCGTGTGCATGAGTACGAAGGCAGTGCATATGGAGCATGTCACAGACCTATCCACAGAACGCTTCCTACAAGCTTTACGAAGATTTTTTGCCAGGCGAGGGCGGTCATCGGATATGTACTCCGATAACGGTACAAATTTTGTCGGAGCTAAAAATCAATTGCGGGAACTCTTCACACTGTTAAAAGACTCCAGGCACCAACAAGCAGTTACGAAAGAATGTGCAACTAATGGCATTCAATGGCACTTCAATCCGCCGGCTGCCCCACATTTCGGTGGTTTGTGGGAAGCTGCCGTGCGTTCAGCGAAATATCACTTGTTGCGAGTTCTTGGTGGAAATCCGGTATCTGCAGAAGATTTTATCACCTTGTTGGCACAGGTAGAGGCATGCCTGAATTCGAGGCCATTGACACCAATGTCAGATGACCCAACAGACTTGGAACCACTCACTCCAGCTCACTTCCTGATCGGTGGATCATTACAAGCTATTCCAGAACCCGATTATGGGTGTGTGCAGTTGAATCGGCTTACTCGATGGCAGCTTGTCCAACGTCAGTTACAAGATTTCTGGAGGCGCTGGAAAATGGAATACTTATCGCAGCTTCAGAGTAGAACCAAAAATTGGGGACCATCCTTAAAGATTGATGTTGACAGATTGGTGGTAATTGTTGATGCAAATCAGCCACCAATGCGATGGAAACTTGGACGAATCGACGAGCTACATCCAGGACAAGACGGTGTGGTACGAGTTGTCACTGTCAAAACGGCAACTGGACGTCTCACTCGACCAGTAGAAAAACTTTGTCTTTTACCAAGGATCGAAGAAAGAATGGAAGATACACCTCAAGCAGTCATCACTCCAGCGTGATAGTGTCATCCAGTGCGTCGAAGGGGATTTCTTTCTCTTTTTTCTTTCAGAAGCTTGGCATCTTCAGGGTGGGTGAGGATGTTGGATTGGAGGACTACCCTAATACCCACAACACGGTTAAAGTACGCAGCCAATGGATCGCTGGTGCGAAAGAGACTAGTGATGTCGGAGCTGATGATCCACATAACCTCACGGGTCGTCTCGGTCTAACACGAGAGAGAAAGAGGGAATCATCAGGATGGAGATCATCTCGATCGTCCGCGATCGAAGAGTCAGTCGCTCACAACCCACGATCGCTATCGGTTGCACAGAGGTTGAACCTCTGCTGTTTTTTAATGTGTATTAATTATAATTAGATCGTAATAAATGTTAAAGTTAGGTCAATAAATGTGTTTAAGTGCAATCCGTCTATGCATGTTTTAATCGCCGTGTGGTGAAGGTCCGGAACTCCAGGCAGATTGGTCGCCAAGGGCATGACCAGGACGGAACTGGTTCACGCATTATCGTCCACTATATCGAAGGAAACTAAAGGTTAGTCGAAGGTCAGCTAGATCCCCGACAAGCATGTTGTTTGATCGTGCAGTGAATATCGTGAACCAGATTCCATGCCATGTCAAACAAACGAGTTGAAAATAAAAATACACATTGAACTAATTTCACCCAAAATTTCAATAGAAAATAAGGAATTTGATTCCATAAAATAAGGAATTTGATTCCGTACACCCTATAGAATCGTTTAAACCAAGATTTGTATATCTCATATGGACAAAGAAATAATAATGCTGATTTCGGTTTTACATTCGAATCGCTCTCGTTTCGCTCAAATGTTCAAAAAAGGTATATAAAAATGACAGTCTCGAGCTACTCTGAGCTGAAAACACGAAATCAGCACAAGTTCGAAAATAAACCATCAACATTGGTTTAACTTGATTGCTACTGGATTAAAGTAAGCACTGTCGAAAAAGTGGATAATAAATAAAAGATCAGTTTTTAATTATTCAAGTGAGGCGGATAAGGTATCTCTTTATTCTTTTTTAATCAATTATTAAACACTATTCACAAATTGTTTAAATCTCTATGCCATTATCTGCTTAGCGGTATCCTGTTTTTTTTGTTTTATCTCGGAATTCATAACTTGAAATAAAATCTAGTTGTTCTCCTATTCTCTTATAGTGTTTTTAGTCCAGTCTCTACATTAAATTAGTAAACCAGTAATACGGTTTCTCCGTCGCTCCTCGCTATTCTGAGGTAAGCGTACTACTTGATAGCGTTCTACCACGATTAACCATTAGGTGTTTGTTCAATAAAGTTATTAACATATTCATAGGTCGTTATTTTGCTCAGTAATCGACAGAAGTTTATATCCTGTCCGGTAATAACGTTTTGGATGTTCACTGCTTTAAATAATAAGAATTCGCATATCTCTACATGGGAAACTTCAGTTGCAGTTACTGCTCTTTGCTCATAAATATGGTACAATTTTATTTACAAGATTCTTGTGAGTTCATAAATCGTGCTTTTTGGGGGTTGGCTTATTTGTTAGTTGTTCGGCTTTTACAATGTTTCGTGCAACGTGAAGAGTACGAGTTGAACTATTCGATAGTTTTTTATGTTAGTTTCTTTTCTTTTAGCGTATAAATTAATCAGTTTTCTATCCTGAAAATTTACGATACAGTTTTTTGAGGATTAATTTTCAAGGTTCCTTACAATCTTACATAGTAAACTGTAATGCTACCATTAACTAATTTGTTACGAAGTAAAAGAAATCTTGATAGGGTAATGTTCCTTTCTTACACTGTCGGCAGGAACGCGATTACAGAAAATTATAAGTGATTGAATGAATATTTTTCTCGTTTTAGAAGGTTGTGTTCGCACATTATGTTTAGTGACGCCTCTCTAAATTTCACCAATTTTATGTGACTCGCGTGATTATGATTTGGACAGTGTTGTTAGCGATAAACATAATTAAACGAAAGAATTAGAAATTGAGTAAAAAGTTTGCAGCTTTTACTTTGGTAAGAATTGCTAACCGGAAATTCTATTGTTAGTTTTGTTTAGGACGGCGTATCATTATAGTGTGTAGTTATGACCCAGTTTTATGTTCAAGTCCGGATGTTTCGCTGATTACTCGCTTTGCAAAAGGTAAACTGAGGGTGGCTTTGTTCTGTTCGTGAACAGTCTGCGGTTGTACGAGGATAAAGCAAGTCACGTCGCCTAGTGACTAGAAGAAAATTTCCTTCTCGTCACTAGGTGATGTGGCAGTGAGAATAGAGCTCCAGGCAACCTCAATTGACCGCCTTCGATACCAGTTTGGCCTTACCAAGCCGTAACGCGAGTGGTGACGTGAAAACAGCCGAATAGGGGTTGAGAGCAGCTTGAAGCAACATTTAATGGTGTTCCAAATGACAGACTTGGATAGTTCCATCGAGCATAGTTTGCATATATTACATAACTAGACTTACCGTTCTGAGATTCACCCACTTCAAACTTCACTACGACGATAATCTATCAAAAGCAAACCGATAAGTGGGATTTATCTTCATAGTTGCAGCGGAGCACAGAGGAGTAACTGGGGTCGAATCCTGGCCAAAACTATTTTCTGCTGCTATTGCTGTTATTATGCCTTAACATGAACTAAAATAGACAATAACTAGATTTTGGAACAATTTAGCATATATCCACCCACCAGTGCAAAGGTCCTTTCGAATACTAGTAATTGTCGGCTGTTCGGCCATCTATGGAAGCTGTCCTTCAATGTCAGCTTCTTTTACCGAACAGCCTAGATAAGCCGTGTAGTGTCGGTAGTGGTTGTTTCAACAGGTTAAGAATTACACTACGGACTACCTGTTCCAGTGGTAAAAATCCACCAAACAGGGAACCCCAATTCCATAGTGTTATGCGACCCGTGCTATGGGTAAAATTGTTGAGGGGTTTTAAAATAATCTCAATGGCGAACGGAGCCTGGGAAGAGTTGGGCGAACTCCCCAGTATGCTGCATTACGCAGCGGAACGTTCACTCTACGCACCGAAGTTTTTTCAACGATTAATTTTGCCGAATTTTTGTTGGCTGGGGGTTTGCTGAGACTCTCGGCTGATGGTAGTTCGGTGAAGTTTTGCTGAGTTTCGAATATCAAATTTCGATGTTTACAGATGAACCTGCCCAGAGGCCGTGTGGTATCCGGCCAAGAGTTGAGCCACTGGGGTTCTGCTCCCATGTCGTAGGATGCGACTGATAGTAGGAGACCCTAAGTTAAGGTGTAGTTCCGTGCCGAGGACTTGATAACTGGAGGGTCTAAAATATGCCAGTCGCGCACGGAACATTTTGGGTTTTGCCCTTACTGTGTTATGCGAATCTCTGACACAGTGGACCATTATTTTCTTCGCAAATCGTGGGAATGAGATGATCGTGTCCCATTAAAACCTGATATGGCTCGCTATATGCGTTAACATCCCAACTCGCTTGGTGTCCTCTAGTTGTTGTGCAATTTATGTTAGAGATGAAATGTACAGTTCTCTAATCAACAATGGTTAGAATAGCACAAATCAATCTCCAACATAAACGTACAGCAACTATGAATTTATCTCGACTCATGCAGGAAGGTAAAGCTTCCATAGCATTGGTTCAAGAACCGTATTTCCATAAAGGAAACTTCTATTTTGGAAAGTTACTTAACACTGCCTGCTGACAACAAGACAGGCATGACTAACCCACGTGAAATGCCTCGTGCTTGCATTCTTGCAAATAAGGCTATTGACGCGTGTCTCATATCGGAGCTCACAACTCGCGATATCTGTGTTGTCACAGTTACACTGACTGTCGGAAACGTAGACAATTTATATATATATATATATATATATATATATATATATATATATATATATATGTATATATATATATATATATATATATATATATATATATATATATATATATATATATATATATATATATATATATATATATATATATATATATATATATATATATATATATATATATATATATATATATATATATATATATATATATATATATATATATATATATATATATATATATATATATATATATATATATATATATATATATATATATATATATATATATATATATATATATATATATATATATATATATATATATATATATATATATATATATATATATATATATATATATATATATATATATATATATATATATATATTGTTCAGCATACCTACCGCATAACGAATCATCTCCTTCTGATGATTTCAAAAGCGTTGTATCATATTGTAGCAGAAATGGGCTTCCGCTCATTATCGGCAGTGATGCGAATGCTCATCACATCATTTGGGGCAGCTCAGACATCAATCTGAGAGGCTCGGAACTGAAGGATTACATAAGTAGTACAAATCTCCATATTCTGAATGTGGGAAACCGACCAACTTTTGCGAGGTCTGGGAGGGAGGAGGTGTTAGACATAACACTTTGCTCTGATAGAATTTTGCATGAGCTGGGAAATAGGCAAAGTGAAACTGAACCGTCTCTATCCGATCATAAATATATATTTTTCGATCATTTTGATGTCACCTTCAATGTGGTAACATACCGTAATCCTAAATCTACAAACAGGGGCCTCTTTTTGGAAAACTTGACGACTAAATTTCATGGATATTTTCCAACAATTAGTCAACTATGCGACTTAGGACGTCGTGGATACGACAAACTCATTCACATTAGCATCCTACAAAGAAGCTTGTCCACTTCGTACTGTTAAATCGACTAGGGGAACACCTTGGTGGAGGGCTGAGCTTGAAAGAATGAAGAAAGTTATGAGAAGAGCTTGGAACCGGCGTCAGCGTGATGACTCCAGGGCTTTCCGGTCAGCTCGTAGTGCATATAAGAAATGTCTTAGATCTGCAGAACGGGCTGGCTGGCAAAACCTACGCACTAATGTCTCTAGTCTGAACGAGGCTAGCAGGTTAAATAAAATTCTCTCCAAATCGAATGATTTTCAGATGAACTCCTTAAAAACCAGAGATGGTGTTTATGTGACGGACGAAAAAGATGTTCTTAATTGTCTCTTCAAAACACACTTTCCAGGTTGTATCGATCCGGAGTTGAACAATGTTCACAGATCTCATTCTGGTGATTCGGACTCGTTGGCGTTAGCACGCACATTGATTTCCACTGAATCGGTCAAGTGGGCAGTTTACAGCTTTGCTCCATACAAATCACCCGGAAAAGATGGAATACTTCCCGTGCTACTGCAAAAGAGGATTTGATATTCTTAAACATGGCTTGAAAAAGATTTTGCTTTCCAGTCTTGCTACCAGGTATATCCCGAAAGCATGGCGAGAAATAACTGTTAGATTTATTCCCAAAGGGGGGCGCTCAAGCTATGAAGAAGCCAAGAGTTTTAGGCCTATCAGCTTAAGTTCTTTTCTTCTGAAAGCTTTGGAACGGACAATGGATCATCACATCCGGAACGTTAGTTTAGTTGAATAACCACTGCACAAAATGCAACATGCATATCAATGTGGAAAATCCACGATCACTCTGCTTCACGATGTTGTTTACAACATTGAGAAAGCCTTCTCGCTCAAGCAATCTAGCTTGGGTGTATTCCTAGATATTGAGGGTGCTTTTGACAATGTGTCCTTCCAGTCTATTCTGGAAGCGACGCGCGGTCATGGGATACCTGCATGTATCTCGGGTTGGATAAACGCAATGCTTAGTAGCCACATACTTTGCTCGTCACTGCGACAGGCTGTGATACGGAAGTTGAGTATTTGCGGTTGTCCTCAGGGCGGCGTTCTGTCACCTTTGTTGTGGAACTTGGTAGCTGACGGCTTGTTGAAGAAACTCAATGAACTTGGATTTCCAACCTACGGGTTTCCTGACGATTACCAATAATTACTAGATTTTGCATTGGAAAATCTTTGGCTTAATGCAACAGGCATTAAGAGCTGTCGAACAGTGGTGTCGACAAGTTAAATTATCAGTTAACCCAAACTTCAATGGTTCTTTTCACGAAAAAGCGAATAACAACCGGGGTTCGTCCCTTGCAGTTCTTTGATTCTGAGCTACTGTGTGCAGATCAAGTCAAATACGTTGGAGTTATATTGGATTCCAAACTGAATTGGTCTGCTCACATTGAGTTGAGAGTCAAGAAAGCGTGCATGGCCTTCGGGCAGTGCAGACGAACTTTTGGAAAGACCTGGGGTCTCAAACCTAAATACATCTATTGGATTTACACGACAATTGTACGTCCACTACTGTCATACGGATGCCTTGTGTGGTGGCAGATGGGAGAGGTGATGACAGTCCAGTCAAAGCTAAACCATCTGCGAAGAATGGCGCTCTTGGCGTTGACTAGTGCTTTCACCACGACTCCGACTGCTGCTCTTGAGGCACTTCTAAATATCAAACCATTACACATACACCTCAAACAAGAAGCACTGTCATGTGCATACAAGCTGCAGGTTACTGAGCTTTGGAACAGTAACCATGTTGATCTTGCTACCAGTCATACACGATTGTGGTCACAAATGGTTACATGGGGTGAAGATATTCTTGCTCCCAGCGATATTACATTCACATGTAGTTTTCCTTACAGGACATTCCATGTAAAGATTCCCTCTCGAGAGGAATGGTTGTCTGGCTATATGGAAAGACAACAACAAACGCAAGTGGTCTGTTACACTGACGGTTCTCTGATGGAGGGACGTGCTGGTGCTGGTGTCTACTGTCGTGAAATGAGATTGGAACAATCTCACTCACTAGGTAGATACTGTACTGCATTCCAAGCAGAAATCTTTGCGATTATGTGCGGGGTGCAATCGGCCCTTCAACTGAGTTTGTCAGGCAGAGTAATAAACTTCTGCTCCGATAGTCAGGCTGCAATCAAGGCCCTTAGCTCAGACACATCCCGGTCTAAGCTAGTGATCGCGTGCCGAACCCAAATCGAACAACTGAGCATTGTCAACACTATCTACCTTGTCTGGGTGCCCGGACATTGCGGTATTACTGGGAATGAATGGGCTGGCGAATTGGCCAGGGCAGGTTCAGCAATTGACTTCGTTGGTCCTGAGCCCGCGCTGCCAATTTCGACAAGTTGGATAAGGGAAAAAATACGGTCCTGGGCTTCGTCCGAGCACCGCAATTATTGGAGAAATCTACAAACGTGTCGCCAAACAAAGGCGTTTCTAGAACAACCGTGCCCAGTGATTTCGAAAAATCTCCTACATTTGTCGAAACTCCACTGCGGTATGCTGATCAGGGCTTTAACCGGCCACTGCAAACTCAATTATCACATGGCAACTATTCAGCGCACTGAGTCTTTTTCATGTGATCTTTGTGAATCCGACTACAGAACCTCATATCATCTGATATGCAACTGTCCAGCGGTAGCGCAATTGCGATTTCGAATCTTCAGCCGTCCTTATATAGACGAAACCATGTTTGGACGACTGAAACTCAGAGACATACTAAAGTTTCTTATCCAATGTGGTAAAGAGCTTTAGGCTTATTCGCAGGCAAGTTAAGCTACTTGTGAGTTTAACTTACCTGTTGTTTATTTTTGATTTTGTGCGGTTATTTTTCCCACCCTTCCAAATCTACTTCCCCACACCTCCTTGTCCTTTCCTTCCGCTCAGGAAATGATGAAAACACACGACAAGGCACAAATTCCCGACTACATACGGGGAACGTACCATTTAAGCCATTTGATTTCTGATTCCCAAACCTGAGGGGTAGGCCATCAGCAAATGAGTGTTTGGGACCGTGAATAAAAGGTGGAGCTAGTGTCCAGGGAAAATTGCTGGATCGATGTTTTTTTGAGGGAATTCCCTCATAGTGTTATGTCTGTTAGTCTGATTGATTGTTGCTGTCGACTGGAGTGTCGCGATTTTCTACGTGAATAGCAGAAAATGTTCAGGCAGTACACCAACTGACGTTTTTCTAAGGAACAACTCCTCCTCCTCCCCAGCTGAGGCCGTGAATCTATTCGCTGATTTCTTTCGTCAAGTGTTCAACAGCGACTGCATTGTCCCTTCGGAAGAGTATTTAGCAACGCTGCCATCGTATCTTGAAAGTTCTGGTTGCCGTTGATACGTCAAAAGGATCTGGTCCGGATCGCCACATTCTATGGTATTCCCTATCCACATGGGACTGACTTGCGATTATATGCAGTACAATCGTTCGCTAACTGAAGGAATTTTTCCTGGCACATGAAAAGAAGCCACCATCGTTCCTATTTATAAAACCAAAAACATTCACAACGTCGCGAACTATAGAGGTATCTCACTACTAATCTGTCTTGCTAAAGTCCTCGAAAAGTTAGTCTACAATGTTATGTATGCAGCTGCTTCCCACTTAATCTCGGAATATTGGCATGGATATGTCATAAAACGATCTAGATGTACTAACCTAATGGCTTATACTTCTTTGTTGTTTCCTGTCATCGAGAACCGTCAGCAGGTGGATTCAATTTATATCGACTTTTCAAAGGCTTTTGACAAAGTATCTCACAACATCGCAATCCGGAAACAAAAGCAAGTAGGATTTCCAACTTAGCTGACTAATTAGTTGTAGTTCTATATCTCTGATCGGACCGCATTTGTTTGGATAAATAACACGCGGTCAAGCATGTTTCATGTATCCAGCGGTATCCCGCAAGGCAGTCATCTAGGCCCTCTCGTTTTTATCTTATTCATTAATGATCTCTGCAGTCGTGTCAAGTCTGGAAAACTGGTGTTTGCCGATGAATTTAAAGTTTTTCGTACCATAGTAACGGTACTCTATAGCGCTTCAATAAGGCATCTGCATGGTACAAGAGTGGTGTATGCTTAACGGCATGGAAGTTATAGAACAAGTCGATTTTGTTCGTGACCTGGAAGTACTCGTTGTAAGCTGAGTTGGTCAGACCATATTACTGCAACAGCAGCCAAAGCTTTTGGGATGCAAGGTTTGCTAAAACGGAACATTCGACGATTTCTACGCACTAGTCTCTTTACTGGGCCCTGATTAGAACGGTTTTAGAGTACGCGGTGCAAGTATGGGCGCCATATCATGCCGTTCAAAGTGACCGATTAGAGCATGTGCAAAGATGTTTCGTACGATTTACTCTCAGGAAACATCAGTGGAACGATCCCGTTAGTTTACCGCCATACACAGACATATGTATGTTGCTTTTGATTTGCAAACTTTGGAAACCCGACGCATCTTTCTACAGAAAATTTTAGTATTCGACTTGCTGTCTAGCAATATCGACAGCCCACATCTTCTGTCCAGTATTAGTTTGTCTGTGCCTCGCCGTGCTCTACATAACCCCACTATGTTATGGATCCTCATTCACCGAACTGTGTACAGTGACAATAAGCCAATCGACAGACGTTACCGTAAATTTAACGGGATTTGTTATGTGTTCGATTTTAACGTGTCCAAGAATAGATATATGTCATTAATAAGAAACATTTAAGTTAAAACACGTCTGTACGGTAATGACCAAATATTTAGAAATAAAATATAAAATAAACAGATGAAAATGAAGATAAATAACATAAAATGAAGGAATACTTTTACAGGCTTTTCTAGTTACAAGATTCCGGCAGCCAAATAAAACCGCAAACTTTTTACTGCCGCCCTGCTCAGTGATAGCTAAATAACTAAACCATAAATAAAACTAGTTTGAAAGCTAAAACGAACGCTTCCAGGTTGCTTACCTATTTTTGAACAGTGTTTTTTTTGTTGGATTTCTGCTGGAGCTCGAAAACCAATAGGGCACTCAAATTTATGGAACATTTCACGCTTAGCTAAAATGAAATGTGCAATTTACCATTTTCTGGGTGTCTGTTTTTGTATGCGTTTTTTTTTGTAATAAAGGGGAAAATTGCGGGACGCAATAGACAAATATTTCTTCTAAAGGCCACTTTTTGTCAATCAGCATAACAATACGATCGGTTTTATCTTTACAATCATTTTTTGTTCATAATCCATCTCCACTATGTAGAGTTTTTAATCGCACCTACTCGCTTAACTGATTTTCTCAGCAGTTTTGAATCCTTGATTTTAGGTTGCTTTTTCGCCGTTTAGCGAATTGTTTGTCTCGACTAAACGAATGAATATAGATAATTAACTCGATTTCCTTTTTCAGCAATCTTGTTCTATGATCTGTATCTGCCTTTGTACATAACAAATCAAACTCTGCTTTAGTTATCACATATGAGTAGATTTAGTTTTCATCGGTTTGACCTTCAATGATTTTGTAATTACAACTGATGAACATTTCAGACCGATAGGCTATCCCTATGCAATCTGGTTTCATTTCACATGGGAAATGGACCGGTGCCGGAACGGTCCCACCTCCTAGAGGCTCATGCGAGTCCATAATGAATCAGATAATATATTTGGAAAGCAAACTCTTCTGTGCTGGATTTCAATCTTTCTCCTGTTTCTGAATCGGATGATCGTCGTCGTCGACTGATTGTGTTCCCGACTCGTTTGTTCTGCCTTGTTCTAAATTTATAATTGATTATCGATATTGTCTCTCATATGTGTGCACTTTTACAACTGGTTCTGTGATTATTTTGTTGAATTCCGAAACGATGCACAAACTGAACCGAACTGAGGACGAGATGAACGGTGACAAAAGTCGATGATGGCGATGATGATGATGATGAACGGTGACGGTGAATATACCGAAACACAAACTGCAAATACGCTGGGTCTGGGAAAAAAACATCAAATTAATTATTAGACGGCTCCGAACGAAACAAGACAAAAACAACATGATATGAAACTACCGCCGAATGGAAAACAGAAATTTTAAGAGATGCATTGAACAAAACACAAAAAACAAATTATTCGGATTCGCAGATTTTGTGTGCAACCAAACAGCAATCAAGCTGTTGCTTTCTCTTATCTATGCTCTAATTAGTATGCTCATTAAAGTTTCTGTTTTTTTTTCTTCTTCTTTTGTTGTTTCGATTTGCTTACTGCTCGAAAATCTAGTTTCTTTCAATGTAATGGCATAGCCAACAACAACAATATATGTTAATATATTTTTTTCCTTTATTTTTATTTTTCTTTTTTGTATTAAATATATAGACCTCATATTTTATCTCTCTCTTTCTTCTACTTGTCTATTTTTCTTTTAATGTATCAATTGCAGCAACAGTTTCATCATTTCTTTATATTAGTTTTTTATTCATTAAGTTCACTATTCTTTTTATTAAGGTTTCTAAAGGTTTTACTCGTTTGTTCTGGTTTAGCAAACAGTGCCTGCTACTAAGTGTGTGTGTGTGTATGTGAGTTTGTTTGTTTGTGTATGTTTCGCTTTAGAGTTTATCTTATTTCTCTCTGTTTCTCTATTGACTGGTATTGATGGACTGACATTGCATGTTTACCGAAATTGTCGCCATTTCTTGGTTTTTTTTCCCGTTGATCGACGAAACTAGTTATAAAGCAAAACAAAAGCATCTAATTTTTCGTTGTGAACAAGCAGTTCTAAAACAGTTTAACAGAAGGTGGGTGGGAGAAAAAGAATAGAATTAAATTAACAACAAAGTGAAGGGTGAAACAAATAGCGTTCTAATCACTAGAGAACATATGTGCAACAAATAGGACAGATAATAGGAATTTGTAAATGTACACCACTATGCGAAGGCATCATTAAATCGAGAATATCACTTTTTGTCGCAGGAGTTTGTTGTTTTTGTCTCGACCTGACTTGTCGTGTTCGAGTTCTTAGCTCTTTCTTCCACACATTAGACTTGTCTAAAACTAATCAAAAGAAACATTCGAGCGAGCGGATTCCTTTTAAAAAAAAAACGATGGTCTGTATCAAACTTAAAATAGAACTTTGCCTGGATTTTTTATTTGAACAGCAACTGTCACAACACTTCTGCGATCACCTATCTTCCTTGTTGGCAACAGTAAAACCAACGACCATTTACGTTGAAAAACTGTCGGTACTCGGAGCTTACGTGCTTGATGTTGTTTATATAAAAAGATCAGCTATACTATTTTTTAACATACGATCTATTACGATCCAGGCTACGCCAAAAAAATCCAACGATCCTTCAATAATTCACAACTTGATATGCCGCAATAGAAAGGTAATTTCAGGATAATCACAGTTCAAACTACGTATACACTGCGGCACATTCCAGTCAGACTCACGAAAATAATCCTTAAGAAGAAATCCGAAATCCGCGCCAAACTGATAAAAACAACAATAGTTTTCATTTTAAAAAATAATAATAGCAATAATAGTAAACCATAGCTACTGAATCACAATCACAATTCTATCAACAGAAAAGAAAACATTCTACTGCGTGTGGTTGTTTGTATTTGTGTGCTGCACACTGTTGCTTCAGTGGTTGCCCGTACTGACAATTTCGCTCGCACAAGCCGAAACACTAGTTTCTTTTACGTGTTGTAGTACGTATTGCTTTGCGGCACTTACGTATCGATAGCCCGCGCTAGGCTACTTGCAGGCTGCAAAAATAGTAAATAACGATTTGTTGCTGCGAGATGCAAAAACAAATTCGTTTTGGTAGGGGGTGAGCCTTTGTTTCTGTTTCTCCGGTATGCTCGGTTGAATTTTATTCTACCAACCAACCAATCAACCAACAACAACAACAAAAGCAGCAACTGCTCGCATTCGTTTATCAAGGAAAAAAGTGCCTGTCCGTACCTACCTACGATCTCAACTTATCTAAACACAACATAAATTATATCAACTTAGCCAAGTAATCCAGAGGAGTTAACGTTTTGTTTTTCTTGTCTGTTTTGGTAGTGCCTATTGTTTGCTCTCTGCTGCCAGTCAACTTCAGTGAGTGTACTCTGTGAGTTTTGGTGTTGCTTTTAGAAACTTGCCTATTTTTTGGATATTGGGATTTTCTGTTTTCCTTTGCTTTGCTTCTTTTTCGCTACTAGAGGTTACTCTAATAATTAAGCATTCCGCTGGTTGCTGTTTGCATTATTTTTTGTTTGTTTTTTTTTTTCCTTCTCCTTTTGTTTTTTTAGGGGATAAATCACATTTTGGTCAGAGATTGGTTTGAAGCTGCAAGGCTCCACAACACGCAGCCCCGCCCAGCAGGAAAATGGTACCGGCTCCGGCACCCATACTAGCCGTCCAACGTATCCACTATGCCGTTGTCTGGGGATTGGAGGTTTGCTGGGTGCTGTTGCTGCCACCGCTGCTGGTGAGACCGGTGCTATAGCCTACGCCGCAACCGATTACACCGACACTTCCGGTGCTGCTGCCACTGCCGCCGCCACCACCACCCAGGCCCGGACCGCACGTCTGCATCATTTGTTCTCTACTACTAGTAGCATTATGACTATTATTTACATTGCCCGATTCTAACGGTTGTTTACAGATTGGCTGCGCCGTCGCATCGCCATCTATCAGCGAGTGCATCATTGCAACGCCACTATCACTACTGCTGCTATTATTGTTCTCCACACAGGAACCCCCCGTCGTCACCGGTGCTGCTAGTCCACCTCCCGTCACTGTCCCTGCCGTACTGCCACCGGTTGAGGCCGTCGAAGTGGACGTCGCCGATACGGATGCACTATCCGATCCCGCACTGGACTGCTGGGTGGTACTGCCACCGGCGGACGCAGGTACTGGATCGTCGGTTAAGCGTAAAGCGATTTCTAGATCACGCAAAACTTCGGTTTCTTTGGGTTCTATTAGATTGAAACGCCTGAAAACAACAAAACAATTTGGATTTAGAAAGAAGGAAAAAAATGGAGGAATTAAGCAAATACTACCTATGCAACGCTGTCAGATGGGCGAAGGTGAGGTTTAAATGCGCGTGCAGCCCGAGCAGCGCCACCTCGCGGAAGTGCGCAGCGTACAGGTGCGCGATCACATGGAACAGTAAACGTAAAATTTTTCTAGCAATACTCTCGAACGAACTAGGAAACTCATTGGCATATTTGGTGGGAAATATCGACTCGTCGCTGACGGTTTTCTGCGTGAACGTCATCACATAGTCGATGTACTGGGGAGCCGCGACGCGCGTCTTCTTGCCCTTCTCGTCGAACCATAGATACATTCTGCAACGGGAAAGAGAGAGAGAGAATAGGAAGAGAAATGAAATCTCTGGAGCAAAAAATGCTGCGCAACGTACTGGTTATATAGAGTATAAAATTTTATGAGCTGAAATAACGGTGTCATAATCGTTGATGCTAACACCCGTTTAATGATTTTATTCCAATTATTTTTCGGAGCGAGCAGGTCGGGCTGCGAATAAGCGATACTACGCTGACTCTAATCGCAAGCTAGCCCCATGTAGGTAGGAAAACCCACAGAATATGGAACTGACTTGCGGTAATGGCCAGTATAAAATGGTAAATAGTTGGAAAATGATTGATCAGAATAGTTTTTCTTAAAGCGGATTCACAACATAACATCTAAAACTGTTATTATATCACGTGTAGACGTGCATCCTTTATCAACAGTGTCATTTGAAGTAATCTAAACCGTATCGTTCCAAATGCAAAGCTGGTAGCTATTAATTCCTGAAATAACAAATAAAATCATCGCGCTCAATTGACTGGATGTGTTTGTTTATAGTTGAGTTAACTATAGTTGCCTGATAGATGGTGGTTGGATGGTGGGTTATCTCTACCACTTCCTAACAATATAAGTTAAACTATCATCGTTCATACTGGTCCACCTAGAAAACTGTAAGACCCGATTTTTTTAATTCGCTGGAGAATGCGATCGATATTGACGAGGCGACTATGGAAATTTTGACACTTACATTATTAAGTCTTCCCGTAGAATTCTATTCATCACCTTTGTCCAAACAACGCAAACATTCGATTAATGGAACCATTTTCCGACGGTATTCAGCTTCCCAGGGATTCGAGAAATTGAATACTTATTTACAAAGTGGTGAAACTTTATTACATACCGAATGCAACTATGTTGAAAAAGAATATTTCGCAGTGATATACGTACGAAATATTATTTGTATATACACAATTTGCCATTCACGGGACGGCAGTTGACAGTAAGAACTGTCATATGGAACGTGCTATAAAAAGCTCGGAGATGTCATCTGACAGAACGTCATGTGACAAAAGCTTCAAGTGGGTAACTTGAGCTTTTGCATATGGACGCCGCGCATGGATGTGTTGTTTACTATAGGCAGAGGGTATGACAGGGTATGGCAGTCAATAAGGGACTGTGATAAACAGTGCATGAAATATCAATCGATATCGAACTATGTTAGCATTATATAACTTGACGAACAAGAATCAAATAAAGTTATCTCAAACCTACCTACAGAAATACTTGGAGTTTTCTTACGGTATTATCAACAGGTTATGGGTCCAGTAGTTAACTGGAACTAGCCACCTGGACTATTGTAAAATAGTTGTTTTGGAAGATACACGTTTCGGGCAGAAACGGCATCCGGCGAGGACCAGCGTTTCGGGCAGAAACGGCATCCGGCGAGGACCAGCGTTTCGGGTAGAAACGGCCAGCGAGAACCATCGTTTCGGACAGAAGCGACATCCGGCGAGGACCAGCGTTTCGGGAAGAAACGGCATCCAGCGAGCACCAGCGTTTCGGGAGCAAGCAGAGGATGGCGACCCAGCAGCAAGCTGGAGGATCTGCCGAGAGGATGGCAACCCAGCAGCAAGCTGGAGGATCTGCCGAGAGGGTTACTCTCGAGGACAAGAGGTGGTGGCTACGAGATGGGAACTCTCGAGCGCACCGTGCCGACGACGGCATACTTCGGTAGCGTCAACCGCGAATCGATATTCGACGGTTCGGAGTTGCGGTTCCCAGCCTGGAAATGGCGAATGGAACATCATCTTATAAAGATGAAACTCCAGCACACGTTGCTACGAACGCCCGAAGAAGAGGACTTCTACGAACCAGTAGTAGGTGCCTCGGAAGAGCTAGAACCAGCCAGGAAGGCTAAGCTCAGAAAACGGTTTGATGACGACGTCGAAGCATTGGACGAGATTGTCATGATGGTCAACAATGATGTTTTGAATAAACTCATTGGGCTCAACTATGCGAAAGAAGCCATGGATACTCTGGTCAGAACGTACCAAAAGGGCGGTACAGCCGCTATGGTTAATATGCGGGACCGGTTGTATACCATCAAACAAAGACATCACGACAAATTGTCCATGATTTTTGATGAGTACGATCTGATTATTCGCGAGCTAGATCGTATGGGTTCAAAAATGACAGCATCGGAAAAAGTTCATGCTCTACTGATCTCCATGCCAGACAAGTACCGACACGTCAAAGGCGCTCTGATGGTACTGACGAATGAAGAACTGTGTGCCAAGCCGATCATGGAGATCAAACGAATGTTTATTGATGCTGAAGCTGGGGAAGAGAAGCAGACAGAAACGAAAAACGTTGCGCTGTCTTCAAAGTACAAGCCAAGGAGAGAGGTAACCCGATGCTTCGGTTGCAACGAAACTGGGCATTTCAAAAATAAATGCCCACTAATGAAAAAGTTTAACGCGAAGGAGAAAGATAAGTTCAAGAAGCAGCAAAAGATGGAGCCTAAAAAGAGCTTTGCAATGATGACCAAAGCGGATCGTGGTAGGAGAGTCAGATTCGTGATTGACTCAGGAGCAAGCGACCATATGGTTAATGACGAAAAGCTGCTAGAAGATGTCCAAGAATTAGAGAAGCCAATCACCATTTCGACGGCGAAAGCGGGCCAGAATTTACGGGCAACAAAAGTTGGAAAAATGCGAAGGGGTGTAAAAGGGTTACTTTTACAGATGAAGAGGTTATCTTTGAATTTAAAGATGAAGTAATTGCTTCAGGAATCTTCGTTGATGGTTTATTCCACCTTGATCTATTTCGGGAAGAAAACGGCGGAAGATGGAACAAACTTAGCATTGTTCGGAAAGAAGGTGAGTTTGGAAACATGGCATAAAAGACTTGGCCATATCAGTGATACGAGTTTGGAGAAACTAATTAAGAAGGGAATGGTTGAGGGTATCAATCTAACTTCTGGAAATATTAGTGAAACAAATGTATGTGATGGTTGTATGGCGGGGAAGCAGGCTGCATCCAAATTTAAACAATTGCAGCTGCCAAGATCAAAACGACCACTGGAACTCATACATTCGGATGTTTGTGGAAGCATGGAGCAGGAAACCTATGATGGCTATCGTTACTTTGTAACCTTTATAGATGATTATATGCACTTTCTCGTGGTTTACCTCATGAAACAGAAATCGGAGGTTTTCGAGAAATTTAAAGAATTCGAAGCAATGGCGACAGCATTCTTCGAAAGACGTATTTCAATGCTAAGGTGTGATAATGGAGGGGAATATACAAGTAACGAATTTCAAGCTCATTGCAAAAGAAATGGTGTTAGAATGACGTTCACTGTTCCATACACACCGCAGCAAAATGGTGTAAGTGAACGTATGAACAGATCTTTAATGGAAAAGGTCAGAGCTTTGCTTTACGAAAGTGGATTAGCGAAAGATATGTGGGGAGAAGCATTATATGCAGCAACATATCTAATCAATAGATCTCCAACAAGTGGGATAGAAGAGGACAATATGAAATGAAAAATGGTTCAAAAAGCGACTAAACTTGAATCATTTAAGAGTTTTTGGGTGTAAAGCATTTAAACAAATACCTAAAGAGAGGCGTCAGAAATTAGATTTCAAAACAAAACCTTTGATATTTGTGGGGTACGCAAATAATGGTTTTAGATTATGGAACAAGGATACGCGTTCAATAGAAATTGGCAGAAATGTAGTATTCAATGAATCTACCAGAGCCAATCAAGATATTGACCACACAAACATGGATTTCGTAGAATCATCTGGTCAAGATTTAATTAGATGTACACGCTTAAACCAAGGAGAACAGAACGAAGACGAGGATGCTGCTATACATCCTTCTGATGAATAACAGCATGAAGAATGCACACTCATCGAAACAGAGCAAGATAATCTAGATTCACTTGAAGAATCAGTTGGCGAAACTGATTATCAAAGTACAAATGAAAATCCAACAGACGAAAGAGAGGACGTCGATGATGGTCAATCATTGCGTCGAAGCAAGAGGGAGAGAAAGATACCGGGTTGGTATTCCGATTATACAGCAAAAACAGCAAAGATTTTCAACGAAGAGATTCCGCAAACTATTGAGGAATTGAAGAAAGTTTCTGATTGGCAAGAATGGAAGCATGCTATTCAAGAAGAGTTTGATGCATTACATCAAAATGGCACTTGGACAGTGGTTAACTGTTTGCCAAAAGGAGTTAAACCAATTAACTCAAAATGAGTTTTCTCAATGAAAGAAGATGGAAGATATAAAGCACGATTAGTGGCAAAAGGGTGTTCACAGCGTCCTGGATTCGATTACTGTGAAACATTTGCACCAGTCGCCAAACTAGAGAGTGTTCGGTTAGCACTAGCCCTTGCTAACGAGCATAAATTGTTAGTACATCAAATGGATGTCAAAACTGCATTTCTACATGGGAAGTTAGAAGAAGAAATATACATGAAACTTCCACCAAACGTAAATGGGCAAAGACAAACTGTTCGTCTACACAAATGTTTGTATGGATTGAAACAGGCAAGCAGATCTTGGAATAAACATTTTGATGATGCAATAGTGTTTTCATTGCATCATCAAAATGTTTATTCCAAGATCTGCTTGCCTGTTTCAATCCATACAAACATTTGTGTAGACGAACAGTTTGTCCCTCTCAAAAATGACAACTGCATCTATAAGTCAAAATCTAGAGGCATTATAGTAATACTATATGTAGACGACATTTTACTACTTGTCAAAAACATCGAAGCAATTACGTGGATTAAAAAGAAACTTGGGAGGTTATTCCAAATGGAAGACATGTTAGAGATTAAGCACTTCCTGGGAATGGAGATAAATCGTGATTTGGAAAGCCAGACTATTGAAATTTCTCAAACAATATACGTGGAGAAACTTCTTAGTAGATTTGGGATGGCTGATTGTAAACCAGTGGGGACACCATTGGATATCAACACGAAATGGTCAAAATCTGAGGCAAAAATCACTGAAGAGCCATACAGAGAACTGCTGGGATGCCTACAATATCTTTCACTAACTTCTAGACCTGATATTTGCTCTGCGGTAAACACCCTAAGCAAATATGCTAACTGCGCCACCGATTGGCACTGGTCAGGATTAAAACGAATATTGCGATATTTGAGGGGAACGAGCAACACAAAAATAATTTATTCATCAAATAGCGAATATCCAGCTTTAGTAGGATTTGCCGATGCAGATTTTGCAAATGATCCTGATGATAGGAAATCAGTTTCAGGATACGCATTTCTACAATACGGTAATCTTATTTCGTGGTCAACGAAACGACAACCGACTGTAAGCTTATCAACAAGTGAAGCAGAACTGATAGCACTTTGCGCTGCTACGAAAGAAGGAGTGTGGTTAACACAACTTCTCAATGAATTGGATGTAAACATAACACCATTCATCATAATGGAAGATAGCATCCCATGTATCAACATAGCACAGGAGCCAAGATCACATCAACGGATGAAACACTTGGATATCAAATACCTTTTCATCCGGGATCTCATCAAAAATGATAAAGTAAAACTACAGTTCATCCCAAGCGTCGATCAACCTGCAGATGCCTTCACTAAGGGGTTACCTAAAAATATACACAGAAAGTTATTCGGTGCATTGAATGTGCAAATTGTGGGGAAGTGTTGAAAAAGAATATTTCGCAGTGATATACGTACGAAATATTCTTTGTATATAAACAATTTGCCATTCACGGGACGGCAGTTGACAGTAAGAACTGTCATATGGAACGTGCTATAAAAAGCTGGGAGATGTCATCTGACAGAACGTCATGTGACAAAAGCTTCAAGTGGGTAACTTGAGCTTTTGCATATGGACGCCGCGCATGGATGTGTTGTTTACTATAGGCAGAGGGTATGACAGGGTATGGCAGTCAATAAGGGACTGTGATAAACAGTGCATGAAATATCAATCGATATCGAACTATGTTAGCATTATATAACTTGACGAACAAGAATCAAATAAAGTTATCTCAAACCTACCTACAGAAATACTTGGAGTTTTCTTACGGTATTATCAACAAACTACTGTAATTTGTGTACAAATTGTGATTACAGGTGAAGCCTTTCCACATTTCGGCAGCTCAAATCTTTGATGATATGATTCAGCTGGATTTTTGTATTTCGTATCCTACTCATCAGTAACTAACACCAACTTGCTGTCATTTATACGAGAAATCCAAGCTGACACCAAATTGGCACCAGTTAGGCACAAAATTCCAAACAACTCACACAACCCAAGTAACAAGTGCAGTTTTAAGGCACTCTTAACGAACCTCTCAAAACTTAGATTGTACTTGTAGAGTGTTATAAAACTTCATATGCTACTTGGGAAGGTATGTGAATGGCTGAAAACACCTGGCTGGTCCAGAGTGATTTTGTTTTTTTTTTGACACGGCTCAACGCGTTAGCATAACTGAACCGTGGATCTTATTTTTTACACAATGAAGAAAATGAAGTAAAGAAAATTACATTTCACTACCGTCGTTGGGTCTTATTGACGCAGTTTACTGCTGCGTGATGAGATCTTTTTTTGTTTCTTGTTGTTGTTGTTATTCGATTGCTCCTGTTCTTATTGAACGCTATTTTCAATTTGTCCTCTTCGGCTTTCGCTTCTTTATTGGTGGTACTGCTTTTTGACTTGAAGACATTGAGCATGGTCGTTATTGAGCAAGAATTTGTTCCTGTCAGATCCGTAGATCTTGGGTTGGCAGCTGTTTGTGGTTTAGTATAAGATGGTTGCGTGCTGTTTTTGATTGTAGTAGGCGGACTTACTTTAGTTGCTTCTGCCCAAGGTTTGCCGTGGTGAAGCGTCTCATCATAGTATTGGCACACAGGAATCTGCCCTGGGTGCGTAAACAGCGTTCTTGGATTATAAGTCCCATTTTCAGTTGAGCTGCATATAATGGTCACGTATGAAGGGATTGGTTTGATTGGACGCATTCTCAGCACACGAACACCATTTGAAACACCCGGAAAGAAGTTGCTCTAAGCTACAGCTTACAATCAGGGTGTTAACTTCTTCCAGGTTGAGCTCCATCTGAACTTTTAGAAATTGTTCCACTTCCCGATTAGCTGGTCTTAAGGGGCATTTTGAAAAGTCATAGCAGCACAGTTAGTCCGCAGTGGGGTTTCGTTTGGCTGTGTGTCGTTACACGGTAGGTAGAAGCAACTTAGAAAAGTTGGATTTTTGTGTTTCGTATTCAACTCGTCAGTAGATAAAAGACAGGTGTTTCTTTGCACCCTATACTTATGAGCTACTTTGTGTGAGTGGAATTGGAATTCTCAACAGACAAAATAGCATTCGTGGCATAATTGGGCATTGGAAAACTGCTAAGCAAATTTTGCGTTTTAAAATAATCAGGAATCAGAATATATTGGCTTAAATGGCACGTTGCCCGTATGTAGTCGGGGATTTGCGCCTTCATTTTTTTCACTGCTTACAAATATTTAAAAGCGATCACATATATATACTTAGTGTATAGGGAAGGCCGGGGCTAGTTAGCGGTTTGGGTTAGTTGGCGGAATTATTTTTTCTCTGTTTCTATTAGACATATAGCACTGCCTCTTCTTGTGTACCTCAAGTTATATGAAACCCGTTATCTAATGTGTTTTTGTTGGAAAACGATTTGTTTGGTGGAAGTTGTGGGTGATATTGTGTTTTCGAGCATACCAAGTAAATTTTCTAAATTTTAAATATTTTGCGTTATTTAGGGTGATTTTCAATCTATTTCCCGAATGATTATATTTTTCGAAACCTCGTGAAAAGAGCTTTCAGTATCCGTTTAGATATATCTATCCACAAACAAAAGGTTTTTTTTAAATAGTTGTTAATAAAATATGCGGTTGGGGTAAGTTGGCGGTACTATTTACACTGCAAAAAAAATCATCAAAAAAATTTATTTCTGGAATTCACTCCAAAGTAAGAAAGTCTTTTTCTTGTGTATCTCGCCAATGTAGGAGACATTTATTTCGGCTAATTGCATGAAGAATTTCGAAAATTTACTTTTGAATAGGGAGTACGCGTCAAAGTCAAAAAACCGGGGTATCTGAAATGTAATATGTATAATGAAATATAATAGCAAATGTCGGTTAACATACAGTTTTCTCGAAAAGACATTCAGCATTCGGGGCCGGGGTAAGTTGGCGGGTTTTTCGCGTCACATATTTTTGTCTCTTAAAATGGAGACAATGCATGAAACACTTTTAAAAAAATCAGATATGTTGCCAACAATTTGCTCTTTCATGCCGCGTGTTTTATTTTGCAAGATCTACCTACATCAAAGTAGTAAAAATTGAAAACTGAAAACACCGCCAACTAGCCCCGGTCTTCCCTACTTGGTACAGGTACGAGAATTGATCGAAAAATTCTTCTCTTAAACATACCGACCACTCGATGGTCTGCTTCCCGAGTGACAAGCAGTAAATCTTCAATATGACACAGTGCCAAAAGTCGCACTTTATTAGTTACTACAAGTACCATGAAGTACATTAATTACCGCCAATATTTTAAAAGTACGTGTTAAATTCATTGTAATTTAATTACAGAAAAGATTTCAAGTACATCGCATTCGTACTTTAAATACGCAAAACAATTCTATTATTGCCAATATGTACTTTAAATACTTGCACATCGACATTAATTACATTGAGTATTTTATTAAGTACAAAAGAAGTATTTTTAAATACGTTCATTAATTACTTTAATTACATTCAAAATATGTCGGTATTTTCAATACGACGTACTCGAATCTGCTAGTGCTGGCCCCTCGCTGCTTCCGTACAACGTGCCTTATGGCCCTACAGAGCAACAGGGAGTATCAGTTATTTACATAGAGCAAGAATTGTGCGCGTCTGAAGCCTACGCGACGATACTACGCAAAGCATAGAAACACACACCTTTATACCTCTCGTCTAACATTGTTAGGACACGGCACATATAAGTTTGTCGAGAACCTCGTACCGTACCCCATCAATTTGCACCTTGTTACCAACACCGTTTGTGTTTCCTCGCTCTCTACCAGCTGCGTGTACTTTGTCTTGTCAGAGTTTATAGTCAGTCCGATTCTCGTAGTATCACTATTAAAAGGCACAACTGCCTCTTCCACTGCTCTGCGATCAACCAATGATGTCGATGTCATCCGCGAAACGAAGAAGTATAAGTATTACAGCAATTATTTGTTGTCGATTCGACCACTATTCGCTTGTACAGCCATTTGATTTTTGGAGATCTCTTCTCTTAGCTCTAGACCTAAAAATATACCGGACAAATCTATCTGAATGGGACGTAGATCCGTTTTTCTACTCCATATGATTAAATTCATTGTTATTCCATTACATTCGAACTGATAATACTCTATAACAATATTCGCAATAGTTGCAATATTCTAATATAGCAAGATTCCGTTTTTGGCACGCTCCATTTTTGGCAACAAAAAAGTTCCGTTTTGGCAACAAATGGGTTCCGTTTTTGGCAACATTATTTTTGTTCATAGTAAATCTTTTGAACAATGCTCAATAATCATTTTGTTGTAATTATGGATATCACTTTTGACTTTATTTCCAAACACAAGAGTCATATTTACTATATTTTATGAAGGCAGGCATAGTGAATAAAGTTAAATTTGTTGATTTTTTATATTATTTCATTCCATTTCACATATTCTTATATAATTAATGTTCTTGTATCATTTCTGATGTCACAAATTGAAAATAAAAACTTTTAAGGTAAGGTTCCATTTTTGGCACGGTTCCAGTTTTGGCAACTGAAAAAAAACATTGTTGCCAAAAACGGAATCCTACTGTAGAATATATTTACAGATTTGATTTTTTATTAGCAAAGCGAGACTCATAGTAGTATGTGGTTACATTGTTCGGTTTAGCGTTATTCTTCATTTGTAGATTGTGAGCAGTATTTACAACATTTCTTTTGTGATAAAACTAAACACAGTCGACATCCTATTTCGGAATACACCACATTTTACTCTTTCCAAAAATATTCCACTTCGCTAACAAACGACCAGGTCTTATGAGCGGAAAAATCCACTTGAAGTGCATTAGTTCATTAAAACTCGCATTGCTTGCAGTAGGAAGATAAAGAGCGGTTCTTTGTTGTATTGAATCTTATGATGCATATTGTCGTTGAGGTATGTTCTTTGTTATAGATTACACCTTATTGGTTTTTATGCGCTTGTTTAGAGTGAGTCTTAATATTTTTCTATCCAATTATACAACCAATCCAGTTTCTGTGCAAACAATCCCAATTGCTGTCCACTGCCCCAATGTACCTCGTCACACTATGTAAACAAACACCCTGGAGTAGTTGAATCATTCCATCGAAATTAAATGAACTGAAATCGATTTAAAATGAATAAATACGGAAATTCTTCACCACGAACTACAACTGTGTACAGTAACTGAAGCAACTGCTTCGCAATTTCCACAACTTTCAAAAGAAATCAAGAAAAACTATGCAAATGACGAAACCATTGTATAAACTGAGTGACAAGTTATCAACGTACAGGATTATTTCAATGATTTGTGTTACAGCAAACAGACATCTGCTGCGCAAGGATCTTTTTTCAAATAATACAATAAAATCAATCGGTTTTTAGAAGCACACACAGGACATGAAAAAATATTTTTTATTAAAATAGAAACTCAACATTTTTCAATGTTTTTCAGAATTCCCGGGATCTCGCGACTTCCCGGGAATTTATTTTTTTATTTCCCGTTTTCCAGAAAATCTAAAACACCCGGGAAATGGAAGCTTTAGTTGGATCGGTCAGTAACTGGCCCGTCGCGATCGCAGGCATCGTAACATTCATGTTGACCCCACTTAGGCGTTGTGATATATCGTTTCTTTCTTTTCCGATCATCGATATTTCCCTCGCCGACGATGCTCGCTTTTCCCGTCTGGACGCTTAACTTCCTACTCCATAGCCGAGTATCGTTGGTGTGGTTAAACTCTGGCTCATCTGGTTTTTGGTCGCTTTATCGTCTTGGTTTCTCTTCGATTCTCTGTTTTCTTCCAGGTTTCTCCGGTGATCCATTGTTTTCTATGGGTGCGCAGTTCACTTAGATTATTGTCGCAGGTGGCGACTAAGATCATGATGGTGGTCCATTGGTTTTTTTACGTTGCCACCGTAAGGAACATCTGCAGTACAGATTTCCAGATCTTAGACGAAGGATTTCTTCACAGTAAAGTCTTCCACTCGGCGTCGTCCATTTCCATAACATTTTGAACCTATCCTACGAAGAAATTACTCTAAAACGACCTAAGGCCACAAATAGGTTTTGTCCCATCTTTTTGCCTTTCTCATATAGATTGGATGCTCCGTTTTCATTTTCAGCTGACGCAAATGTGGTCGAGTTGATTTTCGATAAGACCCACGTGACCTTGTGAACTGGTCGATGGGAAAGAACGATCCCTCAATCACCACGTCATTTTTACCATAGAATTCGGCGAACAGCTCTCTATTTGCGATCATTTCACCCACCGAAACCATGGCGTCCTATGATGCGCTCATAGTTCGTGTTGTCGGATCGGTTCTTCGCATTAATTTCGCCCATTCAGATGTTGATATCACCCTTCGGAATTCTATTTACGATGGCATTGAATTTACTGTCTTCGTCTTTCATATCGGCAGCATTGGATGGTGCGTAATATTGAATTACAGTAAGGTTTCCATCCCGTGTTCCCGGCAGTGATTACATGGAAAAAAATCCGTTCATTAATTCAAGAACAAAAGATCACGATTTCGTGAACTGAACGATTTACGAAAACCGTGACCAATTTGTATTTTCAAAAAACTACAAGGGGAAGTCCTATGGGGTTGTACGAATTGCAGACGTAGGACTGCAATACGTGAAATATTTAATTTCTTATTACATTTGGATTAATAATTAATCAAACATTTCTTTCTACAGTTCACTTCATTAATCAAACCGTCTTGCTCATCAGGTCATTTTATTTACAATGAGCGATCGAATCCGATTAAAGAAAGCAGACAGAAAACAGGGATGGAAAACCGAACTAATATCTGGAACTGCTTCAAAATTTTAAAAAGTTTTTCTATTATGTGCGGTAAACAACCAGATCGATGCTTAAAAATCATGTTTTAGACAATACAGTCACAGTTCTTGTATTGGACAAGCTTTATAGTTTTATTTTGCCGTTATTGTAATTTTCCTAAAGTACACATAAATGTAGCGAATGCAGTGGTCTTAATCATATATCGAAGCAAAACATATACAAGAATCGAAAATAGTTTTATGGATGGACTTAGATGCATTTTTTTGCAGCGATTTTTTGAGTAACAGTGCATCCATTCATAAATAGGCTTTGTGGTACCTATGTATTGGTAGAATCAAAGTGGGATAGGTTGAGTGGAAATTAATCTCGTGGAATCAATAAATTGATGAAACGTAAATAATAAACCTTCGTTGCACTTTCTTCTATCCATTCGCGTGAATTTGTTTCTAAGAAAGTTTTCGTCTCCTTAGCCTGTCATGGAATATCAAAAACAAAGACGTAATACTACGTCAAAAAAAAATAGTTCGCCTCGAATATGTACATGACGATATATCCGAATGTTTGGTTGTTTTACTGTTGTTGTTCCATAGACATATTTAGCTTTTATTATTATTCTTGTTCAATGATTTGGAAATACACAGCCGATAGTCAAATGATGTTCATGATCTCAGAAGCTTATTCGCGATTTTTGTGATTTCTTATCACGTTATCGTGATAATAAATCACAAAGTTTACATTTACATTCGAATTTTTTGTCAGACTAGCGGGATATATGTTCATGATTTTAGGATCTTAGTCGCGATTTTTCGTAATTCCTTTTCACGTTGTTGTGATATTTTAGTCATAAGTAGAGTGATTCCTGTTCACTCACGATTCCAGGATCTTAGTCACAATTTTTGATACTTTAATCATGAGTAATATGATTTATATTTGATTTCAAGAACTTTGTCATGATTCTTATAATTTCTGTTCGCGTTGTCGTAGTATTCCAGTCACGAGTAGAAATTTATCTTTATTTATATTCATGATTTCAGGATCTTTGTCACGATTTTTGATATTTTTGTCATAAGTAGTGTGATGTGTTAATGATTTCAGGATCTTAGTCATGATTTTCGTAATTTCTGTACACGGTATCGTGATACTTTATTCGTACATACTCTTCGCCCTAACGCGATCAGTTATTTTTTGGTTACTATCGGTTTTTTATTCGGAGTACCGTGACAATATAAAGTGTGACTGATTCGCGGTATCTTGTTCTGTGACTATATCACGAACACGATTTGTGTTGCTCAGCGCAGTTTTCGTTTTCTGTCCAGACATCACACTAAACCTTATCAAATGAATAACGATGTTTAAGGACCTCCTAGTAGTTTTCTTATATCTACAGCTCCTACCTATTACTGGTCGCCAGCAGCTGAACATTTCATGAAATAGTACACGGAACAAAAATGATTCCACGAATAATACTCCAATTTTTGGTAAATAGCTCATATAAAAATTTCATTACCATATTTCATGAAATTGAGAGTGATTAGCAATATCTTTTAAATATCACCAGCGCGCAAAATAGATCGTAAATATTGCACTAGATATCACAAATCAGCTCACGAATACATGAATAATATTTTATGATTTTGTGAACTATTTCACGAGCATGATTGGTAAGTCGTGGCTATTATACTACGTATCATGAACCAGTTCACGAATACAATATTTCATGATTTTGTGACTATTTCACGAGCACGAATATTGGATCGTAAATAATGTATTAGGAATAATGAACCTGTTCACGTAAACATGAATAATATTTCATGATTTTGTAAACCATTTCACGAGCACGGATGTTGGATGTATTAGGAATCATGAACCAGTTCGAGAATATATGAAAAATATTTGATGATTTTGTGAACTATTTTACGTGTACGAATAATAAGTCGTGGCTATTATCCTTTGTGGTTCCTACTTCATAAGTGCATAGTGTTCCAGGACGCTTAGTAGCATGTCAACTCTACGGTACGGGGAAGCGTGTTCACATTACAACCAGAGCGAAATTTATCCTGATGGCATTCTGTGACTGTGACTGTGATCCATTGATATAATTACATTACAATTCAGTCAATAAAAACTAAAATTATGACCTCTTTGATGCATAAAATGTGTACAAAAACCCCATTGCTCGCCCCATCCTTACGCAAACTAAGTAAATAGTAACATTTGATAATCTTTTTATTATATTTACGATATGAATTGTAGTTTCAGTCGCACCCTTATTAGATCTATATTTTGCGAGATGGAACAGTTGATAAAGGTGAAATTTTACGTTAACTTTTCGGAAGGGTTACACGCATAGAACTACATCATACACGTAATGTTGAGTTGATAACGTTCAACAATTTAGCTGAGACAGAAGGATTCGTGATGCGACATGCAACAGAAATTCGAATATGGTAACGATAAAACCAACATTCTCGTGTGTATGACAAACGATAGCACTGAAATTCGCCTACACGACTTGGCATTGCTAGCCAAACTTATATTAAAAGATTCATATCGAAAGACGAAGAATAGGAACCCATTACGAATGATACTTGCGGATTTTCCCCTGGCATTCTCAACAGTGTTCGGGTGGTGAAATTGCGGCTAAACCAATCTATTCCTTCTTACTATACTCTGGAAGGCAAATCATCTCAAGCTATTACCTACATTCAAAGTAATGAGATGGCGTTTGGTCACGGGTTTCTTACAATAATATGTTATTGCGTCTATCACCTACGTTTCGAAGGTCTATACCTTCATCTTCAGGTCAAAAAACACTAACAATATTATCTTTGTCAAGTTGGTTTGAACATTCAAACGGAAAAAGCGACGCACTGATCTACAACAGACGGCTCCCGCACACATCACTAGAGAACTGAGCAATGGTTGTAGAAGATGGGATGGGGTGGTGTGGTGGTGAGGAGGGTTTGATGGGGCTGGGATCTGACGGCGGTAGGGTGGGGTTGTGATATGCGAAAGGGTAACCCCTGTTGAAATACAGAAAGAAATGCTATACCCCTGTTGAAATACAGAAAACTTATTTTAGTCAAAAATAGGTTGCTTATTTTTAAAATTATGGCAAAACTATATTTGCGCCATGTTTCTATTATCACCCTACCCATTTGAAGCCGTTTATTAGAGCAGTGTCTGCCATCTTTATTCAACGCATTGAGTCAAATGGCAGCGCAACAATAGGGGCACTCGATTCGAGTTTTCATTGTGCTCAAACACGAGAATTTTACTGTTTTCAACGCATTTGTGTTATTATATTGGATCTTAACAACGAAGCAAAACAGTTGATGTCAATTTTTACGCATTCCATTGATTGTAAGGCAAGAAACTACCGAATTAGTGAAGCACCTTGCTTAGTATGGTGAAAATAGGCTCATCACCCTATGAAATAGAAAGGAAGTCCAAGGAAGTCAATTATCGTCAGTAGTGGGCGTAGCGTAGTTGGTAAATCGATTGCCTTGTACGTGGGTTCAAGTCCCGACCCCGCACATAGGATTAGAAATTTTTCATAAGACATTTTTCTATTCCGAAGAGGCGAATGACCTTAAGGTTGAAACCTCTATAATAGCAATAAAAAAAATTTCGTCAACAAAAAATTTTGTTCGAGATTGCATCAAATATCGACGTTTCATGCATTTCAAAGACAATTGAATTTAAAATTACAAATTTGATATTAAAATTTTCCCCGTTCCTGTTCCTGCTCATATGGAAGCAAAAGCTGTCGTAGGTGGCCAATGTGCTCAAAGCGACTTGGTTAGTCATTATTAATGTGGACCAAGTAATTTTGCACCCATGTTAATAAGTTATGCATCATTTTGATTTGATATGGTAACAGTTTATATGAAAAATAGCTGCGCGGTCGCACTCTTCTACCCGTAACTCCAGAACCGGAACTCCGATCGATACGTACACACGGTTGACGAATTACAGAGTGACGGCATAACCTTTTTTATATAAGAAAGGTAAAACAGTTAACAACTTGATCAGACTCACGTCACATTGCAATCAGTTAGTTCGATACGGAACCACTGTGCTTCAATTGCAATCAAGTCGTCATCATCTTTTCGGCCCACTCCTGGACAACTGTAAACGGAACAATACGACGACGCTGGTTTTATACCATATTTTCATTATCGTTTAAGTACGTGGTTCCACTGCGCATTGGATAGACCCATACAGTGAACCGGCAGCTGTCATCGCAAATTGATTCCACGATTACATGAAGCAGTACGATTGCCGAATTTGGAGTGTTGCGCGTGGCTTCGCTCTCTGATATGGTGGTGCGAATTCGGTAGCAATAAATGACCAAGGTGTTTCAAGGCGTTTGCTTGCGTACACTTGTTACTCGTTCATTTATTTCCCGTTTACTACACTTATCTAGTTTGCGGTAACAGTTTTGCTGATTACTGCCGAATCTGCGATGCTACTCATAGTTAACTTTGTGGTTAACTAACAATATTTCAAAGTGAAATAGCACCCGCTGAAATGTTGTTCGTAATCCTGGAAACGCACGAAATTTTTCCAAAACTGTTCATTTCCGTAGTCAACTTACAACTTCTTTTTTCGCTTCGTATTAAATTGGTTATTTTTCTTGTGTTCCTCTCCAATCGCGTGCTCACCTCCTGGAGACTCTTTGTGTCCGCAAGCATGACTCATGAAACCTTTACAACGATTACCATATTAATCGCAAGAAAATTATTAATTAATTCCAGCGAGGTTTTCTTGCTTTGTCCATCCTTTAAGGTCAGCTGCCACGAAGCGGCAATCGTACATACAGTTGGTATTCGACAGGGATTATTCGCGCGCTCAGCTAATAAATTGTGGCGCTCTGTGATTCAATGCCATTTGCGTTTGCTTAAGTGCAAAGGTAATGGCATTATTGTTTGCTGCTTAGCAGTGGTAGGCAATGCTTTCGCAACAACCGATGATGATGAGGTACCTAATAAAACGGTATCCTAAGCTGCAAAAGTTTTGCCATTAATAAAACAAGTTTAAATGGATTTCTCGAGCTAAGTCAAACATCAAAATGACAGTGAATAGAAATTTGATTTCAGTATCAAACTTCAAAATTTGGGGGTGGGCGTAGCGTAGTTGGTAAATCGATTGCCTTGTACGCGGCGCACCTGGGTTCGAGTCCCGACCCGCACATAGCATTAGAAATTTTTCATAAGATATTTTTCTAATTATAACCCGAAGAGGCGAATGACCTTAAGGTTAAAACCTCTATAATCGAAATAAAAAAAACCTGAAATTTATTGAAGTTCTTGTGTGGGTGGGACTGGTATATACATTCAGAAGATATTGCAGCTAAAACCACTCATTGTTTGAGCTGAAAAAGTTGTTCACAGCAAATATACCGTAGGTAAATATGCTCGGTCGTGAGAGCTTGAATACGCTTGATACGATAATGCCAAAAATAGTTGTGTGACATTGATTAGAAACGAGTTAGATCATTTAATAGATTTTATAAATTAAACCTGTCCAGTACTTCCAGAGACAGACATCTGTAATTGAAACCTGTTCGCCAGACTTATTATCAAAGTGCAACCCCACTGCCTTCGCCAGTAATCCTTTCAACTGCCCCAATAACTGTTCCAGTCACGATCACTGGCTAGATAGGTACATTGTAAACCAGTCAGCGACTGGCGACGAGGATAAAACATCCGTGCACACAAATAGCATACAAACGACTACTGTTCCAGATCTTTACTTAGCCGTTTATTTCATGCATATTTGATGAGAAAAGTGCAACCGGCTTCTGTTTACAAAGTCAAGGTGCCGATTCTTCTATAGACTGCTGAAACATCGCACTACAGGGGAGACTGAGGAGACTTGATCCCCTTTTTTATTTTTCAGTCCAACTCCGTGGAATGATAAAAAACTATGTATTTTTTGTAGTTTTATATTGTTTCTAGGGATGACTAATAATCATAAAAAAATTACATGGAAATATTATACTGGACATGAGCTATGAGCATTTCTGGAAAAGCATGTAGGGTAATAAGCCTATTTTTGCCCTGTTTCTTCTATCATCCTACCCATCTGAAGCCTTTGGTTAAAGCAGCGTCTGCCATCTTTGCTCAACGCATTGACTCAAATGGTATTGCGATAATGGGGGTACTCGATTAGAGATTTTGCTGCGCTCAAACAGAAGATTTTCACCATTCTCAAGACAATTTTGTTATTATACTGGCTCTTAATAAGAGGCGAATGACCTTAACGTTAAAACCTCTATAATCGAAATAAAAAATGGACCTTAATAACAAATCAAATAATAAAATTATTGTAGTAATAATGTGGTACCCTTCTTAATAGGGCAAAAACGGGTACATTACCCCATTCAATTTTATAAATGGATTGTAGTATTGATTAAATTGTTATGATTAGATATTGTTATTTTTGTTACTACATATTACGCATCTCTCACCTGATTTTTTTTTACGAATTCCCCAAATCTCCATGCAATTATTTGAAAGCTGTCTTTATTATGGTTGAGGAACGTCAAATGTGGGATGAATGGTTGCTACGTATACTGTAGTAAACAATTACAGTTATGTTTCTTTACGATGAAGCGTTCATTTTTAACATTTTTTTATGACAACAATGACTTCAATTGTTCTGGTGTGAATTTGGTTATTTTCAGTGGTGTGTATGAAGTATGGCGAAGGGGATCAAATCTCCACGAATTTGAAGGAAACAAGTGAACCCATAGCATCTATTTCAGCAAACTTTAGTAAAAATATAGTTGAACAAAAGAATCAGCTCAATCATAACGTATTCATATAATTGACATTCTCCTGTAATTCTGTATGCAAAAGTAGAGTATGTAATGGGTGATTTTATTAATTTTATAAAAGTTTGAAAATTTGAAAAATAAATCTTCTTCAGTTCTTCTGAGACTTTTTTTAAATCGGTAAAAATTCGGTTACACAAAAGTCCAATTTCTTTTTTCTGTGTTAATGAAATTTATGTTTAGATAAAACTACGTAACTTTATAGTATATTCGATTAATGTATTCTGATCCGCCTTTGAGTTACAATGATGGGATCAAGTCTCCCCGGGGATCAAGTCTCCTCACTCTCCCCTAAGTGCAACTATGGAAAATAACTAACCGAGGCACAAATCCCCGACTACATACGGGGAACGTGCCATTTAAGCCAATATATTCTGATTCCTGATTCCTGATACTGCGTCCAGTGACGAATTGAACAACAGGTCAATTTTTTTTTCGAAATTATCCTAATATGATGCGGCCGCGTGGCATCCGTCTGGTTTGAAGTATGTCAGTTATGGAAATAACTGTCAAATTCATTCCCAAAGGTGGCCGCGTCACTTATGAGGAGGCAAAGAGCTTTAGACCGATCAGTCTGACCTCCTTCCTTCTCAAATCAGTGGAACGTTTAATCGACCACTACATTCGGGATGATAGCTTGGGCGAGCACCCGCTGCATGCAATGCAACATGCATATCAGCGGGGGAAGTCTACTACCACCCTGTTACACAATGTTGTCTACAACATTGAAAAAGCTTTTTCACAAAAGCAATCCAGTTTAGGAGTTTTTCTCGATATTGAAGGTGCTTTTGACAACGTGTCTTTCGAATCCTTTTTGGAAGCAGCACGAGATCATGGAGTACCTTCATATATCACGAACTGGATACACGCCATGCTTAGCAACCGACATCTGTGCTCATCGTTAAGACAAGTAGAGATGAGGAAACTGAGTGTCTGCGGATGTCCTCAAGGTGGTGTGCTGTCACCACTTCTATGGAACCTTGTCGCCGATAGCTTGTTAAGAAAACTAAATGAGCTTGGGTTTCCGACGTATGGTGTCGCCGATGATTATCATATAATGATCACCGGTATTTGCATTAACACACTTTTTGATTTGATGCAACAAGCCTTATGTGTTGTTGAGCGGTGGTGTCTTCATGTTGGACTATCAGTTAATCCAAATAAAACCTCAATGGTGCTTTTCACGCAACCGGAGCTCGTCCATTGCAGTTTTTTTCTCTGAAATTATTGTCGAAGATCAAATTAAGTACGTTGGGGTAATTCTCGACTCAAAACTTAATTGGACAGCTCACATCGATTCCAGGATCAAGAAAGCTTGCATGGCCTTTGGCCAATGTAGACGGGCTTTCGGCAAATCTTGGGGACTCAAACCCAAGTACATTCAGTGGATCTACACAACAATTGTTAGACCAATACTGGCATACGGGTGCCTTGTTTGGTGGCAGAAGGGAGAAGTCATGACAATCCAATCAAAGTTAAACCATCTTCAGAGGATGGTCTTGATGGCGATGACTGGTGCTTTCTCGACAACACCTACTGCTGCTCTCGAAGCACTCTTGAACATAAAACCACTACATGTGTTTCTGAAACAAGAAGCACTTTCTTGTGCATACCGTCTTAAGGTTACTGGGCTCTGGAACAGTAACCCAATAGATCGTGTAACTAGCCACACAAGACTGTGGCCCCAAATGGTTACTTGGGATGAATATACACTTGCTCCCAGTGACCTTACACTCACATGTAGTTTTCCTTCTAAAACTTTCAATGTGAGAATTCCTCTTCGTGAGGAATGGCTATCTGGCTGGATGGAGTGACAACTTGAAGAATACGTAGTTTGTTATTTAGCGGGAATTTTAACTTTGCTTTTTTTCGAAATTATCCTAATATGATGTGTCCTTTCGTCTTCTTGTGGGTTCCTTTACTCATTAACATCCATATAGTGCCCAAAGATTGAATATCCTTCGTCTTAAAATTAATGTCTAATTTCTACGCTGAGACTGTGCGCCCCAGTGAAACACACAAACTTACCTAGTTCCTGGTCCAGTCATGTCTGGACAGCCGGATGTGGTGCAGAATTCGCTAATTGTTCCGTACACTAGGTTCACGTGCTCGAAAAGCGCCAGAGCTGTTGGTGGAGCAAGAAAAGAAAATATTGAAATTAGAATAGTGACAGACTGTCAGAGTTGAAAGAAATTGATGGACTGTGTACAAAACACGACTACAGTGCACAGTGGTACAGAATGTAAATTTAGCGGGAATTTTAACTTTGCTTTGCTAAAACTAAAATGCCCGTGATCGCAAATCAGTCCCATAAAGATAGGAAATCCTATAGAAAAAAATATGCGATCATGGGCAGTAAATAACTAAGCCTTATAATATGTTTAGGGAAGTTGTTGTACTTCGCAAGGCCCTTCTTTTTGTTTGAACATAAGCTAGGGTGGTTTTAATTTTAGCTAGATCTAAAATTGAACTTTTTAACGGTTCGACATAAAGCTTGACTGTTTATAGAACAACACATTTTGGACAAATATGCATAAGACACGCAAGCTCTTTCTTTCATCCTTTCCATTAGAGGAGAAATCCAAATGTTATTGGGTATTTCTTAAAAGCGTTTTCATTTATATAACTTTTGTAGTTATTATGTTATACTAAAGTAACCTTAAGCCAACTTAAAAATTATTTTAGGGCGCATAATTTATTCTTATACATCAACTACTCAACAATTTTCGTTTCAAAGTTATAAAAACTTTTTTTTGATAGTTGTCCTACTGGATCTGCAGCAGTTCTGCAACAGTTCTGCAGATTCTCGGAAGGGCTCCCCGTCAAAATCACTCACTACAATTGCAGACGAGACGTGTAATGTCACCCCCTAAAACACTTCTAAAGGCCAATTGCAGTGGGCCTTGATTCTGAATGAGATATTCATTGAACGGTACAGATATGTGCGGGCGTTGGGACTTCGCGATCGCGTGTATCTTCGCGAAGGGCTCGAGCTTTTGTATGTTAACATGTTCGATCGCGTGTGCGTTTGTTTGTCGCGTGTGCTATCGTGCTAACTTCGCATGTATAAATTCTATTTTATAACGTGTGTTCTTGGATGATCGCGCGTGGACCGTGAATCTGATACTTAATTTTAATGTACGGTTCAGATGCTAGAAAAAAGAGAGATCTTCCATATCACTCAGTTCCCAGTATGAGTTCCCGATCATGCTGTCTAGTGGATATGAGCTTTATTTTTTGATTGGTCCTAGTGAATGCATGTACCTAAGTTGCTAGTACGTAGGTTAATGATTTCCGAATGTGACCTACTCATGATCGCACGAACACGGATGTTTGTATATTTGCGTTTGAAACTTCATAAGTGCTAAAACGTTCACCTTATTACCAGGATGTTAACAAGTTTGCACGATCGCGGGCGTAACTGCGCGTGGTTGATTGAGAAGGGTTAAAGCGATCGTATGTTAGCGTGTTTGTCGCGTGTGTTTGTGTACATGTGACTTCGCGTGTATAAATTCGATTTTGTAACCGTGTGGCCTTTCATATATTCGCTTGCGTTCTTGAATGGTCACTAGAGTGGGGGACATGGTTATAAGAGAAAAATAAAATTTGGCTCCGAGTAACTTTTTGGGGTCTCATTTAGCTCCCAGAACAACTCTGTAAATTTTTAGCTCGATCGGCGAAACTATATTTTTGCTCCCGCGGTTTAAAGTTTACATGGGATTTCGTACGGGGAAATTGTCTTTTGCAAATAATTCTTCCATGAGTCGTCCGTTACCTCCTAAAAATAAATAGATTCTGATTTTTATAGGAAATTTGTCAAGGAAACAAAGTCCAGAAGCCTGCAAAACGATCTGATGCTTGTGGAAAAAGTTATTAAGCAAAAACCGATTGATGCCATGAAGATTGATAAAATTTCACTTTTCATAGCATCACTGCCTCTGACAGTCTAATTATATACAAATTTTTTTAACTTTCTCTTATTATGGACAAAAGAAGCCTGAATTCATCTCTCAAAACCTTGCGAAGTGGCCAAATAGTGTAGATAAACGATTTCGACACATTAAGAGAGGATTGAAACAAAATTGCGTACAGCAGTGGTGCTAGAAAAAATGAATATTTTATCAATCGTCAGAGCATCAATCGGTTTCTGCTTAATAACTTTTTTTCTCAAGCGTCAGATTGTTTTGTGGCTTTCGAAACATTGTTTCTTTGTAAAATTTCCTTTAAAAGTCACATAACGATTTATTTTTAACACTCCGGAAGTCGCGCAAATGGCACACTGCACGAGCAGCCGCTGGTGCACTAAGACGATTTCGCTAGATTTTCAGAGCAGCGTGCACTCAGTGCACTAGCGCGACTTCCGGAAGGTTAAGAGGTAATGGGCGACTCCTGGAGGAATTATTTTGTAAAAGCTTGTAAACTTTGTAAACTTTAAACTGTGGGCGCAAAAATATAGTTTCACCGATCGAACTAAGAATTTGCACAGTTGTTCTAGGACCCAAATGGTACCTAAAAAGTTGCTCGGAGCTGGAATCTAATTTTTGTCCCACCCTAATGGTTACGCGGACCGTCATTCTGATATTTAGTTTTCGTTGTACGGATCACATTATGACAGGGAGTGAGTAAGTCCTTATTACTAGAGTTCCCGGGCATGTCCAGTGGATATGACAGCTTTTTTAATTGGTTTGATTGAAGGGATAGATTTAGACTTCTGCAAGCGAGGATAAGGACTTCCGAAAGTGACCAATTCATGATCGCGCGAGCGCGGGGGATTGTAGGTTCATGCTTGAGACCGCAATTTAATGTTTATTTGTGCTGAGACGTTCATATTATCGCCGAGATGTCTGCGAGGTGTAGATTGCGTGGATGATCGCGAAGGGCTCAAAAAATTGTATATTAACGTGTTTGTCGCGTGTATGTGAATTGGCGTGTATAAATTCGATTTTTATGTCGCCATGGAACGTGTAGTTTAGTGGATATGAGCGCCATCTTTTTGTTTGGTCCACCTGAAGGCATTGGACCTATTCTGATACGGCCGAGGATAGGGACTTCCGGACGTAACCGATTTACGAACGCGCGAATACGGGCATTTTGAGGTTCACTACTGAGACCGCGTTTGTCAATTTATAAATGCTAAACCTTTCACTTAGTTACCAGGGTGTTATCCCGTTTACGAGATCGTGGATGATCGCGAAGGTCTCGAGCGTTTGTATGTTGACCTTTTGCAGCGGAATTAAGTAAGTATGTTGACCTTTTGCAGCGGAATTGGTAGAACCGAAATTGATTATTTTTGGTACTGTAACCCGGGGTGACATTGATCACTTTTCGAAGTAATCGTTACATATTTTGAGACGCAACACATTTTTTCAAGTTTAATATTTTTAATCCATGTACTGATGTATGGAGAACAAGATTGGATGGTTTTACCTAAAATTATTCGCCTACAGCTATTTTTCAAAAAATGAAATCATTGAATTCCGTTTTCGTATTCCGGGGTGACTTTGATAATCTACATGTTCATCCACATTAAGTTATCGATGTCAATGTTTTTCATTAAAATGTTTGTTTAAACTAATTCTGGAAAGATACTCATTGTTAAATAGATGTTAATTGGTATTATACAAAGTATTTCAATGTACTGTAAAATTCGAGTAACCAAAATTCGTATAATTTGTGTCCAACTAGAATAAAAGATTCTGAAAACCTTTAAAACTACTAAAATTGTTTTATGTCAGTGCTTTATCAATGTACAAAAAGCTTCATCCATTTTAACACGTTGGAATATTGAACAATAAAAAAATGTTGCGAATTTTAGCTTAAAATAATTTGAAATAATTGCCAACTAGTTTCACAAAAATGTATTTAAAATAAACAAACTCTTAAAACTAAATTTGGCACATCCCAATCTAAAGGAAAAAAAAATATGTAATTTATTACTCTTGCTCAAATCTGAGATTTATTTGTTTTATAAAAAATAGACACTTTGCGAAGCTTCGTAAAAATAAAATAAAGTCAAATTTCGGTTTTTTGGAGTTTTTCTACCCAAACACCGAACAATATACTCAAAAAGTATAACAAATCAGTATTTTATAAGTTTAGAGTAAAAATCATTTAAAAAAAATGATTCGGTAGACTATTCTGGTTTAATAAGCGATCTACGAAAAAAGTTTCGAGTGATCAAAGTCACCCCGATGATCAAAGTCACCCCGGTTTGCGGTATACATGAGTAGTGGAAGGCAAAGTACTAGAAGTACAAAAAACAGACTAAAGAAGTAAAAGAAGAGAACACATGTTACATGCATTCACACTACTTGAAATTGCATTCCGTTAGAAGTTTTTCATGCTATGCTGATCGGGAATGGATGATTCACGTGCGTCGGTAAATTTATCCAATACGATCATCCCGAATAAATTGAATCGAATCGAATGCACGAATTGAACACCGGTGAAAAGTGACCAACGAATCCCAAGAAGAATTACCCACTCTTCTATCATATACGCCAGTTCTGCATCCATTCCCTGACCTATCTGTCACTAATACTCAGACAAACACATACACTGAAGGATATACGAATAGCACATATCAACTATACACTAGTACTAAAAACTACAATTATTACAACACAACACAACTAATAGGGTTCAACTATTCTATTTTTTATGCGCCTGTGTTGACGAAACCGAGAGATAAATCGACACACAATGACTTCCACTGCGATTCGTGTCGACCAACACCACCAATAAGCTATGCAACTTTGTTTGCAAACACGACCAACAGCAAAAGGCAATCAACGTCGACCCGTAAGCCCATAAGCCGTCTCAGTCTCCTCAATGCACCACTAACGAGGCGTAATGAAATAACCATCTAAAAGCAGTTATCTGTCAAAACTTCTTTAAAATTGATGCACAAATATGCTTGAAGATATTTGCAATACCGTCAAATCCGTCAACCTAGGGGAGGGGAGCCGATTCTGTTAATGCATTATCCCCTAAACGCAAAAAATATTAAAAACAGTAAACAAACTAAACAAGAAATTATCAATCATTTCACGCGCGCGTCGTTTGTCGTTAACTACTAGAGAGAGAAGCAAGCAATGCTGTTTTTGTTGCTTCCATACACGCAGGAACCCAGTAGATCAATTCTTGGTTCCTTTCACCGAATGCCACACGGCCGCTATGCGATAACAGATATCCCGATTTCGCCGAATGCCACACCTACCCCCTCTAGTATTCTCTAGTATTTATTGTATTGTAAAAAAATGCTACCAAAATAAAATGGCAATGTTTAGTGAAAATGCGATGCTTACCACGACCCAACCGAGAAGAGCCATCTCTGTAGAAAGGGGTAGAACAAAAAAGCAATTAATTTGCTCCTTTAATTGATGTTGCAGTTTCGACTCGGGTGCGTTCGTTGCGCCAGGTTGCTTTGTTTCATTTTATATGTAAGCAAAATGCTTCGTAAGACGAAGTAAGCTTTCTTGTGAATGATGAACGAACGGTTGAAGATGTGATGTTTCCCATGCTTGTGAACAATGAAATTTTTCTGTTCATTCTCGAGTGAGCATGGGAAGAAACTACCGTGCAAGACCCATCTACTGATCAATTAACAGCGATTTCTACTCCCAACGCTCTTTAAAAACACTGTTAAAAGGCATTTCAATTCGATCTTTGTTTTCAACTAGAATATTTAATCAACTATCAAGAAAAAATACGCAAATTTGTAAATGAATTGGCAGACAGTGCAAAATAGCCGAAAAGCCCAACAATTCTAGAGTGCCATTCACCGATCACTACAAGTAATAGATATACATTTGCCGAAAATTCTAGGTTTATAATTTTTTATTGCCAACAAATTAGGTCCAAACATGTGTTGCAGACTTTGTTCATTCGGTTTCGGTATAATTCACTTAGAAATATTGTTCTTACACAGTTTTATTCACAGTTGACAGTTGTGTTAAGAGAAAATGGCGGTAAAATGGCAACGGATTTAATACAGCATTCAAATATAATTATTTGGAAAAATATGAAAAGATGAATAATGAAGGTGTATATTATATTGATGTTCTACGTATTATTTCCATATTTCACTTTATTTATAATTTCTACATTCCGTGCAATATTCGAGTCAAAACAATTTCGCTGTCAAATTGATCGGTAAATGGAGGCCTATCGGTGGATGGGCTCTGTACGGTACTACATTATTCTAAGAGAGCTGTGAGCGCACAAAGTGCAATTGAAGTGTCGGAGTGGAACCGTTTATCATCAACTGCACTTTCCGAACAACCCAAGGGTTTTCAGAAAATCAAGGCTAATCCCAATATGTCTGTGATAAATTCGGCGGAAAAATTAAATACTATCCGCTGTACACCTGGGTTCAAACACCACATAGCCCCTTGAAAAGACCTTCAACATGGTCCGTGCCAAAATTAACAAACAATCAAGACACCATAAAATGGTCTCAATAACCCATAAAAACACCAATATATGGTATTTTATATGGGACCATGATGATGGTGTTTTCGTGGGCTGAACCTATTTCAAACACCCATGTCAAACCCCATGAGTGTATTATGGGCTTTTCGTTTGCTCGGGGTACTGTTGGCGAGTTCGTCTAAAAAATGCTCAAATGTTACCGAGAAAATGAACAATTTCGTCAAGCAACGAAATCCGAGCGACCTTGAATAATTCCCGAAAGCCGATTTTAAACAAGTCCTGGAACTCAAATTCTATGAGACTCTTACTTGCGGCAATTTTCCTTGCAGATTTAGGTTTGCTTTCGCGAAAAAGAATTATGGGTTGACAAGGGATCTGCTGCTGTGGTAAGAAAATCATTATTTTTTGGCGGATAATATAACGATTTTGGATATGTTAAAATAAAGTGATTTCACCCTTAATTAAGTCCCATGATGATTTAGTTACATTTTGACCAGCTCTAGCTAGTTGCCATTGTAGCAAGGACGATGCGACAACACTCCATCATGTTTAGCTTTCAATTTGATATCAGACTCTGCTCGGTGAGTATCATCGTTTGGAAAAAGCTAAAAATGTCGGAATAAGCAATTTAGGGCAAACATTTTCAATTCAAATACTATATTAAAGAAGAGACGCAAATCCATAACATATTTACCTATCAAGCACATATCCTTGCATCCAGTTTGTGCTGACTTTTCTTCATCAGATCATTGTTTTTTGTCGCCTTCGTTTCATAAACATGGTTGAGGTACATTCCATTAAAATATATTTTATAAAATTAATTGTTGATAATTTTTGACCAACCATAAAACATTTCTATGTGGGTCGGCTACTTTGGACAATTCAAAATTGAAAAACTCCAAAAAATAGGATGTCGTGCACGAAGAACTTGTTCAGAAATCAAAAATTCCATTTTGAATTTCAAATGTTTATTCAAAACAAAGAAGCTTCTTCGTAAAAATGTTGAGCCATTTTCACATTTTTCATGAAAAAATTAGAAAGCGCTGGTTATTTTCATATTGTTGTTCCAAACCCGTATAGTAGTTCTAAAAAAAGAACCTAACATAGCGTACCGTTAGAAAGGTAAATTATTCATCTTTCAACAACAATTAAAAATTGAAAATCGGTTGAAAAATGACAACTTATCTAATTTTTTAGTGTTGAAGGTCTCAAAAAATAGTTTTTCAGCTATAAATCAAGATTTTGAGGGTACTCGACTCGCTCTCAAAACTGAATCAGTATGCCCATCCCCGAAACGAGAGGCATGTTTCTTTACCGTTTCACATGCTTACTATATAACGTGTCTTGTGTAACCACATACACGAATGTCAATTTACTAATTGCCTTTAAAATACCATCCCACGTGTTGGCAGATGACAAACAAAATTGTTGACCCCATCAAATCTCCCGCTTTCACCCGTTGCGTTGAATGGGGTAAAATACTAAATTGAATCACCTTTCCATTGCTACGAACCAAAACAAAAAAGTCCACTTTCATCTTCTTCACAGTTCCGGCTGCTGCTGCTGCTGATGTCGAGTTTAATTAGGACCACAGAAAGAAGAAAAAACGTGTGCGAGCACAGCTGGGAACTCTAATGTTATCAAAAAAAAATAAATAAATAAAAGTTCAACTTAGACACGGTGTCGCCAGCACACCACTAGCACTTGGAGACAGATGCACAGATGATTCATCTATTTTACGCTGGTGCACAGTGGGCATAAACTTTAAAAAATATATCAAAAGTTGATATTTAAGATGCATAACATTTTCAGCCCTGATAGGTATAGATAATAATTTCCCCATCAAACTGTGCTATATTCCTCCATAGTGGAGAAAAATTTAAGTTGATAACTATTTTTTCTCCGCAAAGTAGAAAATTGTTTAAAACCACATTTATGCGTTAATGGTACAAACTAATAACAAAATTAGTTACGGAAGTATGCGTTTCAACTTCGTCTCATCAGAATCCGACACTAACTTAGTGACAGGACTGTCCTAGCGCAGAATTGACGCTTGCTGCAAAAACGAAAACAAAAGGTGTGGAGGAATTGGAGCTAGCCTTAACTCGGCGCAATCTTAGTCCTGCCAATAAGTTAGTGTCGGATTTCCGATGAGACGGAAACGAAACGTAAAAACGCATAACTAATTCAATTGTCTTAAGTTGCTCCCAACCAACTATACTACAAGATTACAGAGAGAAAAAAACTCTCTTTTTTAGATGAAACATCGAAAATGGAACACTTTAAGGCTCAAGTTACTTTCTATGAGCATGTGTTAGAATTGAACGCTTGGAAAAATTGTGTATAGCTTTGCCGCCGATTTATCCTATAAAGCATTCATTAAACTCTGAAAGAAGAAAATCAGTTGATTTATTAGATTATCAGGATTCAAATCATGCAAAATAGTTGGTGTTAAAACAATTGACCGGGCGGGATGGTGCACCATTTTACCCGGTCAATTGTTTTTCCACCAACTATTTTGCATGATTGAAATCCTGATAATCTAATAAATCGACTGATTTTCTTCTTTTAAAGTTTATTAAATGCTTCATATGGATAAACCGGTGACAAAGTTGAACGCATTTTTTCCAACGCATACTATCAATCGTTTAATTCGTGTAGACGCTCACCGAAAGTTCTTTGAACCTTAAGACAATTTTTTTTAAATCATTTGATTTTTATATATTTATCTAACACTTAGTATGAGGAAACATGAAATTCGGTGAGAGACACTAAAATAAATTTTTCTGAAGACATCTAAGGACGAAAACGCCATCTGAAGTCAGCAAATACATTTAATAGTCATTTTTCAGCTCGAGCTCACTGTGCGGCAGTTTTTCAGCAATACCACTTCTCTAGCTCCGACAGCTGTTCGGGAGATTGTGGCGAAAAAATGCAAATCACTTTCTGGCAGCACCTACTATCTGCTTCTACCACACACACACATCTACAGCTAAAATAATTTAATTACACAATAAGAAAATGCCCGGGTTGTTCAGGGGAGGGGGACGACACTGTCGTGGTGGATAGAAAATTTCCCGTCATCAAATTCGTGTCGTGTGATGGCGATGGAGCAAACGTTTTTGTTTTGGCTTCTAGCGTTCAGCTTTAATTACTGTGTAGTGTCCCCGCCGATAAATTGGGTGACGAGTGTGTTTCTTCAGCACTGGCTCCCTGTGGGCCCGCGGGGGTTTGTTAAATACAAATTGGTTTTAGCACTCGATAAACAGTGCGGGCAGGCATGGACCGAACAGAAGGTTTGAAGAATTGAAGAAAAATGCGACCATTATGAACATTCCACGGTGAAGGGTCAGTTTTTTAAACGCGTTTTGTTCGTGTGCCCTCAACTAACTGATGCAGTTCTAGGCGTTGTTTAACTTAATTTATATTGGCGTTGTTTTACCGAGGTATTCAGCTGTGCTTTTTTTTCGAGATTTCATTAAAATAAGATCACGATTAGCGTTTGGATACTTTGAGGAATAAAACGTGTAATTTGTACTATGCTCTATTTCACCCCAGAAAAATTGGGTAAGCACCAAAATTTCTCACCAGGACGAAAATTTTTGATAAAACTAGTCTTTGCACTTGAAGAGCACAAATCCTTTCTTATAACTTGGGTGCGTTTCGACTTCGTTTCTTTAGAAACCGACACTAACTTTGTGTCGGAATAGATTAGCGTCGGCTTGACGCAAATTCCTAATGTTTTTAGTTTTAGGGCTTTGCGTCAAGCCGGCGCCATTCAAGTGCAAAGACTGGTTTTACCAAAAAATTTCGTCCTAGTGAAAAATATTGGTGTTTACCCACTTTTTCTCCTTAGGGTGAAATATAGCATAGTGCTTTCGCATAGGCCTGCTAGCCAAGACACGTTTCGGCTTCACTGTGCCTTCAGGGCCGGCGGAATACGTGGGTAGTATGGGTAGTACTACCCACTCGAAAATTACCAAGGGGGGGGGAATTACCCACTCGAAAGTTCGGAAGAAACCGTATGTATGTATCTTGCGTAGAAAATTCTTGCGTTGGAAATCCTCGATGTAAAACAATTGCATATTTTTATTCAGATACAAATTTCTTTGCTTTACAATTTATTTTTTTGTGAATATGGGATAATAATTAGGATTTATTTGAAATTTGGAATTATTTTTTATATTTATGCTCATGGGAACACATTTTGACACATCTACATCTTAAAACAAGGAGTTCAGACGATAAACAAATAATATTAATGCAATTTTATTCAGACTGTGGGATGCAGTTAGAAATATTTTTAAGGGCAATATATACAATTTGTAATGTTTTAACATGAACAATCATTTGATTAAAAAATGGAACAAGGAGAAACAATAACTAGACAATCAGTAGACTTTTTATAAGCAAAGCAAAAGATTGTTGATGCCAACATCAGTAGCAGAGAAAGCGAGGGCGGACAAAAATAATAGGTATATAAAGAAATTAAATTTGTAGCTTTGTAGCAAACGGAAGATCACTATCAGGACATCATGAACCGAATCGTCGACTGGCCTCCTTGGATCTGCTGGGAACTCTTGGGATCACATTTGCAGGTAGCTGTTGTCAACCAAAAGAGAAAATATAAATCAATTTGGAGGAAAGCCAGCACATCTCGGACTAGAACTAGGTCGAAGGGATCCGTTTTTCGGAGATCTGGCGCTACACACATAGAAAAAATCGAGTAAATTTACGTCTCCTGACTATGACATATACGAGCATCAAAAATTACTTAGCTTTACGTTTGATTTTAATTTTACATGTCGTTAAATTTTGCGAGTCACGTAATTTTACTCCACATTTGACGTTTGTTTAAAATGTGGAGGAGTGTAATTTTATGACACTGCGCATGGAAAGTACATCTTTCATGTAAAATTAAACAGAACACGGCTATATTTCGTCATTTTGTCAATTACGGTTTGCTAGATTGTGGCAAGTTTGGAATTACTTCAACGGTAATTCAGATTTTTGGGGTATAGAACACTAGGCGCTGGGGGTTGGCGTAGCGTAGTTGGTAAATCGATTGCCTTGCACGCAGCGCACCTGGGTTCGAGTCCCGACCCCGCACACAGGGTTAGAAATTTTTCATAAGAGATTTTTCTAACCCGAAGAGGCGAATGACCTTAAGGTTAAAACATCTATAATAAAAAAACGAAAAAAAAACACTAGGCGCACGACCCGACAACATGTTTAATGTCGCGATAGCTGTCATCGCAAGCGCAACTAACACTATCCACCACCCCAATACGCCGGAGATGCGCATTCAACGTAAAATGATTGCCACCCGAAGGAAGTCACGACCTTCATCCTTCCTCTTTAACCAAGGTTGGTTGATGTCTTTGGAATTCCTAAACTTCTATTATCCCTCGAAATTTTCCAATTTTCGAGCGTCCTCTGACAAGAAATACTCAAAAAATTCGTTAAAGCTGTGCGATCTTTCACAAATATTGACTTCTAGGCATTTGAAGTGTCCGCATTCTCATTACCATTTTAATCTAACGGCCACTTTTCTCATTACCCGGAATAGAACAATGCGAAAGAAATCAAACTAATACTTGTATCAGGCAATCAGGAACGACTTTAACATAAAGAATCTAGGAACGCCCATATTTTCTCCAGGAAAATAAGGAGTGCTTCCATGCTCCATCGATCGAAGCGCCTACTTGGAACTGTAACGATGTGGAGATGGTCGTATAAAACCATTAGTTTTGTGGGGACAATGCTTAGCGCGAGTAACTTTGCAGTCAGATAAATTTGTGAATTTTAAGAACAAATATTACGTTTATTTACATTATTATATTTTAATCGCGAAACGTCTATCATTTGAATGTGAATCTACGTGGAATGCTGTTGTCGCCGATAAATGATTCTTATTTCCATGTATTCCGATCAAAGGTCGAATAGAGTTCACAGCGTAGCGCCCAGCTGCCAGACGAAATATTGTTTCTCTCGTTAATCCGTTGACGAACCGGTGCCAATAACCACGTTTTTCAGTTTTCATCAAGTTTTCTATTTGTGTTTCTAACGATGCGAGTATTCGAAAAAAATTGGGCGATCCGACGTTCAAAAATTCCTCACAGGACCTTTTCGCATACAATTCTGAGCACTCTCTGACAATAACGGAGTTGGAAACGGTTGTTAGCGCCGGATATTTGTTTCGTCTGACCTTTAATCGCAGTGTAGAGAAACCAGACAGTCAAAACGTTGGACACTTACACCAGAGGAATTTCCTATTTTGATTCAATTGTTTAGGATATAGTGGACGTGTTGCTCTTTCGATCAATGAGCACACTAATGAGGTAGAGTATAACGATAAATCTAACGTGCTTGGTCGCGCTTCGTTTCATTTCCACTGTATTCAAGATGGTCATATAGAAATTGTTGCGGATATCACGCAGTAAGATAGATCGGTAAACAGAATGAAGACAGCCCCATGACATAGCGTGAGAGTTGAAGTCTTCTAGAACCTGCTGAGGTGCGATGTATATGGAAACAATATCAATAAATCTTTGTCTATGATTCGGATTTCACAAACGATATCTTCCACACCGTGCTTTATTTCTACAATGCAATGTTGTTTGCAACGACGGCAGTCCGTGCCCCGCAGTACAAAAAAGCGAACAAATAAACGAGCCCCGTTCAAAAAAAAACAAATTTTGGAAGAACAAATCCGACGAAAGGCTCGAAATGAGGCTGATGGAAAATAAGTTTTCATTTACTTCTCGATTTTTGCTGAACGTAATTGCTTGCACACCAGAATTTTCACTGACTGAAGCACAGGGATCTGGAAGGAGCACTCCCTATTAGAGCTTCCATCCCGGGAATTTATTTCCCGGGAATCCCGGGATTTTTGGATTTCCCGGGATTCCCGATTCCCGGGAAATTGGGTTTTCTCATTCCCGGGATTCGGGAATCCCGGGAAAACAATTTTTAATTTATTCCAAAAGGCTTCGGTTCTGCGAAAGAAATTCTATGGGAAATATCTTTACCGGCAAATATTTGGAGTAAGCAATGAATGCAGATTGTGCTTTTCCAATTGATTCGCAAATCAATGGACAAAATATCCGTAGGCTCGCTGATATGTTTTCGTGATTTTTTTTATGTATATAGTCCAAGCCTTACTCAAAACACTACTAAAAATGTTGATATTTTCATGCAAAAATGGATTAATTTGCCGGCCGTTGTACCAAAGCATTTCCTTACAGTAGCGTTAGTGATGAGATATCTCTGCAACCGTTGAGCTGATTAATCAGATTTTTTTTACAGTGCTTCTAATAGTTTATTTTAATAATTATATCTTGAATGAAAGGGCTTGCAATCAAATTAGTAATTGAAATAGCGGTAATTTCTTAAAAAATCAAAGAGGTTTTGTTTCAAAACTTGGGATGGTTTGTAGTGATATCATGCTTAACGCAAACACTATTTAAAATAAGAAATGTTTCTAGAACGTCTGCAGAAATATTTTATCGGTTCATCGAATGCATATTTCGTCTAATTTGTTATACCGTAACTGTAATATCTATAAATTTTTGGATGCATGAAAAGAAATACATAACGCTGTAGCTGTCCAATATCATGCGCATCCAAACTCTTACTCGCCCGTAACAGGAAATCGATGGTAGATTTTGATTCACACTTAATTCGGAATGCTGCTGGTCCTACTGCGACGGAAATGGATTCCATATATCACATTTTCTCATTTGATCAGAAATAACTGCACAATACACTGAAGCAGCTCAATCTTTTTATTCAAGATTACCAAAGAAGGTGCTTTGCATTAAATTGATCACATTCCATCGTATCAGAACAATGAATTCCAATTTTGGTCAGTAACTCCAGCAGCTGCGCTTAATATATCGTCCAATTGTAATCGTAATTACCAAAATTTAGGTTACACATATAGCCAAGAAAAATCATCAAAAGAAGTTGATGTTGCGTAAACTTATTGACGAGATATCAAATGCTTGAATGATTTGTAGGACACCAAATCGCCGTTTTCTGACAACTGCTTCTAGGACAGATATACATGCAATCAAATTGGTTTGAAAACTTTTCAATTTATTCTTTTTTTTCAAGAAAATCATTCACCTTTTCATTTTTCTTCTGAATTCCCGGGATCCCGGGATTTCCCGGGAAATTTATTATTTATTTCCCGAATCCCGGGAAGCTGAAAACCGTCGGAAAATGGAAGCTCTACTCCCTATTTCGTAATTAAGGCCCTTCTCGGAGACTACACCATCAATCTCCACTTCCCGGGCGGGTACGTAGAGAAAATACTTTTTCGTACACGGTCGAGTGTTGTTTAGTTAGATCACGCGATATATCGATGATGTTAAATGGCTTGTCTTTGGTCCGGAAGTAAACCATCCAGGGGCCGGTTATATTAGATATAATTAGCATCGAAAATGAGACTTATCGGTATTATTTTTGACATCGGAAAAATATTCAAAACGACCTCCACTACCTTCCCATTAGCCAACACTATTATACGGGCTTCAGTACCCACGAAAGGAAGGTTTTATAGCAGGGAAGGTTTTATAGCTGTGGAACATTTGTAGTATCTTTATTCAACAAACACATTTTCGCTGAGCCGTCAGACATACAGCCCTCTGAACAAAGGGTGTTTCCAAATAGCCACCAGATATTATCAGGGAATTTTAATTTTCTCTTACACACGCCATAGCTGAACTTTCGTCAGTACGGGGAGAAATCACTCCGAATCTTACTACCCACTCGGGAAAAAGGTGTTCCGCCGGCCCTGTGTGTCTTATCGGCATAAACAGAACTTCTGCTCGGACGGGACATCACGTTTGACCAGTCGTTCGATTGAAACACAAAGTGTGTTTTTAGTTTTAGCGATTTGCGTCAAGCCGGCGCTGATCTATTCCGACACAAAGTTAGTGTCGGTTTCTGAAGAGACGAAGTCAAAACGCACCCAAGTGTAATTTGTTTTGAAGTTCTTTGACAATTATAGAACATTCAAAGGTTTATCTACATTCAGTTCACGGTGGTTTATTAATGAAGCTTAATTTTTAGAATTTCGACACACGACCCGTTTCAGTATTCGCTGATATTGTTGAAATGCAGTTGCTACAAGAAACATTATTTATGGTTCAGAACGAGTGACAAGTGACAACGGGACCTCAAAAAAATGCAAACAAAATGAATGCCACTGTAACAACATCTAACACACTTTCGGGGGCAATACTTTGCTAAGTTTCTATTATGGTATTCCGGGCTTGTCAATGCTCACACATGTGATCAATCGTACTTCATTTTTTGCATGAGCATTCTGTCACGAGGAAATGCTGTCAAGCTCGACAACAGCTGACAAACAAAATTCGCGAAAATTAAACGAAGTCCGAATCCCAATCGGCACAGTTTAAGGTGACGATCCTATAATGGATCGAGAATTTTACCGGTAAACATTATTTCATTCAATTGAGTGAATTTGATTGGGTAAACAATTTTATCACAACAATATTATCATTCATTTTCGATTGAAATAAATTTCGGTACCAGTACCTTAGCAAAATATATGAGAACGGCAAAAACATTAACGAAACCGTCACGTGCTTCCCTACAGACATGACCTGTTTAGTGCCAAATTATACACCGTTTGCACTGTCAGCGAAACGGTACATCAGTCAACAAAACGTTGGATGGTTTCGAAGGTAGTGGAACACGAAAAAAAAATGAATGTTGGCAAAAATACCATTTTGGGTCAAGTTGTTCTTATTATTATAGTAAGTAAAGTCATAAAATAGCCCGCGCCGCCAATGGATACGTGCTCCAGGTGTGGGTGTTGTGAGCACTTATTTTATGGGTTTATGGATTTAGTCTGATTGAATTGCAAACAACCGAACCTGTTACTTTTAATGGTTAGTTTGGGACTGGATGTTTTGAAAATAGTTGTGAAATGGTTGATTATCTACAGTTGCGCTCGTCTATAATAATTTACGTTGGCGGTTTGCGTCGTCTTTTTCAATTTCCGGGTGCTGTAGTTAACCTCAATCTTTGAAGTTTAACAACGGTAAGTCTTGCCTAGAGCAAACATATAAATGTTTGCTTCTGTTCTTTTTCCCGCAATTTCGTTGCGGGTGATACTTTAAACTGGATTACCTTACATTGGAAGATTGTGCTTCGGAAACGATGTGGCGTTGTTTGGCTGTGCCGCTGACGGCAGTTAACTAACTAGCGTTGTAGTCCACTAAGAGGTTGATAACAGACTATATGGGGACCCGGGGTTATTAAGACAGTGGGGGTAATTCGGACCCCCTCGATTTCTCAGAAAAAAAGCAAAACTTTCTGACTGTCGTACATATTCGTGGAACCGCTATTCTAGAACATTAATTTAATCCTTTTTTTGTCGAAAGGAGATACAACGTGTTTCAAGTTTTTGCCATCCCCAAAACAAAAATCATTATAATGGTAAAACCATGATTAAAGAAACAAATAAAAGTAAAAAATTAAAGGTAAGCATTTTGGAAAGCTTGACGCTCCTGTTTAATGGAATGATTTTTGTTTGGGTAAAACCACAGATATTTACAAGACGCTCACCACTTTTGTGCGAAATGAGCGTACGGGGCTATTTGGACCCCCATCAACCACCGTTCAGCAGCATGCGGCTGCGCACACCATTGCATACGGCATAGCAAAGAAAATACATGATGCGTCAATCGACAGCTGTGACTTACCAGATTAAGTTTTTGTATAGCAATTTATTCCTTTTGTTTCTTAAGGAGTTTCTCTAATAAATATTTCATAGGTAAACATAATTCCATTGTAAAAACAACGAAAGAAGAATGACGGTCTGAATTGCCCCGAAGGGAGATCCGAATTACCGCTACATTTTAAAAGCATGGAAAAACGTAGTGTTTTGCAAATGTAGCTGAGGTTTCAAACTAACAATTAAGACCTTTGATCGGTAAATTTTTTCACACCTATCCACCTAAAAGGGATATTTACTTAGGTAGGGCCGAATAGCCCCGGGTTCCCCTAATCTTTCTTCAGACAACAACAGACTAGAGGCTACGTGGGATCCGGCGCGCTTAAGTATCTCTGCCAAAAATTTATCAAAACGAGCTCTCATGTCGTTACAGGTCCCTGACAAAAGGAGTCTCTAAGTCAAAGTGTCACGTGTCGGGCACACAAAGTAAAGGTTTGTTTCTTATAAAATTGTGGGGTTTGATGGGTATGTCCCTAATATCCAACTTAAGCTCTCTATATGCGATTATAAGCTAACACGGTTTATATTTTTAAGATGTTGCGTTGCGTTGCGTAAGCACGGTATACTTCGTAGATTGCAGACTGATGACTCTCATTTCCAGCCAGACTACTTGAGGAGCATTGTTTGGGAATAACAGTTGATCCAGTCCGAGCGAGAATTTTGCCTGAGAACCACCATTGCTGGCCACGATCACCTTTGTCGTAACTTGGGATATGAGAAAGGAAGTGTTGATGTGGTACTTACTCAACGGAAGGCCCCGACTCAGTGACACTCCCATAAGTAATACGGTAGTACGTGGGTTGTTAGTCAGGATTCGCCTCAAGCAAGCGATGTGACTGAGAATTTGTTTTCGTGCATAACAAGTTTGAATAGTTTATTGACTATAATGCATAAATTTTCTCAATGCGAATGTGTTCATACTCTGAATAACCGTTTTATCGAGAGTTTGATACATCGAAAACAACTTGAACTTCGGACAGCCGGCTGTCGGGAATGTTGTCGACAATATAACATGGATCATAAATAATTGATTTAACATAATTGATTTATTGGCCTAAAAGTAAGCCAATGAATATGACAATTAAACGTTTGTTCTTCATGTTGGTATGACTGCTGCAAATTGCTAGTTGGCTTCTGATTCTTCTCACGAACTATCAATTCTCAACTCTTATTTCACTCAGGCAAGACCATGCGTATTCCCCACGCACTTTAACGCGGTTGGTATTTTTAAGATGTTGTACCATAACTGCTGTTAAGGAAATGTGTAGTGTTCTCATCGGTAATGGTTAGAGTTCTTGTAGCTTTCAACAAAAAATGCGTGAAATGCCTTCTGCATGCATACTTATGAATAGTGTTATTGACGGATGATTTACATCCGATCTCACACTCCACGACATTTGTGCTGTCACAGTCAATGTGATTGTTAAGAATATTGACGTGAAATATAGCATATAAATGCGGGTACGTGCTTCGAGAAGAACGATCAACAAGGGGACGGCTATAGCGTAGTTGGTAAATTGATTGCCTTGTACGCAGCTCACATGGGTTCGATTCCCAATCCCGCACATAGGTGATCTTCCTAGAAATTTTTTAACCCAAAAAAGAGGCGAATGACCGTAAAGCTAATATATCTATAATCCAAAAAAAACCATCTACGATGGCCCAGATCTTTATGCCTTGTTTTTGGATTTCAAGACGGCGTACGATTCAATGATTCGAAACTAACTACGGCGAGTAATGTTTGAACATGGCTCTCCGATAAAGCTGAATAAGCTGATCCACCAGAAGTTAGATATGTCAAAATCAAGCGTCGAAATAGTCAGAGAAACATTTCACTCGTTTTTTGATGTCAGATGGATTGAAGTTGGGTGATGGCTTTTCTAATCTTTGGTTTAGCATAGCGCTCGAAGGTGCGATGCGAAGGTCTTACATGCAGAGGAACGGAACCCGAACCATTATCTCCAAAATTCACATTCCTCTTCGCTTTGCGGACTATATCGACATCATTGGCGTTGATCGCAGACCAGTGAAAGAGGCATTTGTGCCTTTAAAATGGAGGCTGTGAGAATCGGATTAACTATAAACCCTGACAAGACAAAATACATCACAACAGTTGATTCCAAGGTTGAAATCGACATGGCACGATACGAGTTGGCGACGTATTCATATATCTTGAAACACTAGTGACATGTGATAACGTTATTAGGTGGGAGATAAAAAGGCGTATTGCGGCTGCGAATAGAACTTTCCATGGTTTGCACAATCAGCTAAAGTCCCATAGCCTATAGATGCAAACAAAACTTATTCTATACAATAGATAGTAGGCGGCACAGTAGAAAATGGAGACTGGTACTGACGCATGAATCACAAGCTGCACCAAGTGTATCTATAAACAAGCTGACATCGAATGTCCGATAAAACATGACAGACGGGTTGAACATGCAGTGCAAATGACGGAAGAACAAGTTAAAGTAATGCTCAGCAAAGAACCCAAAAGAGGATGTCGACTTTTTTTTCCTACGTTTATTTGACACGACATTTGCAAAAGCTTTTTACGCCAGTTTCTTTTTTTACATAGCACGTTACAAAAATCCTTAAGACTAATTTTAACTATACTAGTACTTTGTCTAAAACTAACACTGAAATCACTTTATTGTTTGCTTTATTCCTTACATTGTTGTATTTCATAATGATCTAGTATTTTCGGGTGAATTTATTTACTTTTTTTCTGTTATTGTCTAAATTTAAAAACTAAATATTCTAGGACACTTTAATTGGTGAATGATTAGCCTTGGATGAGAGTATGAGGAGATGAATTTAATTAAATTTTGACAGACGCTGTTTTTAGAAAATGATAGATAAGTTCCATGTATAGAGGATCGCGATACGCCAGGATGTCTCTAACAGGAACATGGATTGGTCTTCCTCGGACTTGTAAAGAATCTACTAATTGTGATCTGGCTTCACGATATTCAGTGCAGGACCAAACAACATGCTCAATGTCGTGGTAACCTTCTCCACAAGCACAATGATTACCCTCAGCGAGCCCAATACGACGGAGATGCGCATCTAAAGTATAATGATTGGACATGAGCCTAGACATCACACGGATGAAGTCCCGACTTACATCCAATCCTTTGAACCATGCCTTCGTTGATACTTTAGGGATAATTGAGTGTAGCCATCGTCCCATATCTCCATTGTCCCAAGATGTTTGCCAACTAGCAAGTGTCCTCTGTCGAGAAGCGCTATAAAATTCATTGTAAGCGATGGGTCTTTCATATATTTCACCATCTAGTGCACCAATCTTGGCTAAATTATCAGCTTTCTCATTGCCCGCAATAGAGCAATGGGCGGGGAGCCACACTAGGGTAAATTTATAACATTTTCTTGTCAGGTTACTCAGAGATTCTCGTATCTTCCCCAAAAAGAATGGATCGTGATTATCAATCCTCTTTGAGCGTAGAGCTGCAATTGTGCTGAGACTATCAGTGAGGATAAAGTAATGGTTCGGGGGTAAAGTATTAATTATTTGAAAACTATAGTGAACTGCTGCTAGTTCCGCTATATAAACAGAGGCGGGTTCTGCAAGTTTGAGAGAAATTGAAAAATTATTGTTGAAAATACCGAAACCAGTGGCCTCACTGATTCGTGACCCATCAGTGTAAAACATTTTAAGGCAGTCTATGTGTTGATATTTACTTGTGAATATTTTAGGGATCTCCCGCGAGCGTAGATGATCCGGAATTCCACGAATCTCTGCTTGCATGGACGTGTCGAAGAATAAAGTGGATTCAGGAATATCTAGTATATTGACGTATGTGTGAACATACCTAGCAGGCGTTATTTCTTGTGACATGTGATTGAAATACACTGTCATGAATCTGGTTTGGGGTTGAAGCTCGACAAGTCTTTCAAAATTTTCAATTACCAGTGGGTTCATAACCTCACATCGAATAAGTAAACGAGAAGAGAGATCCCAGAATCGGTCTTTTAAAGGAAGAACTCCCGCTAGTACTTCAAGACTCATTGTATGGGTCGACTGCATGCAACCTAAGGCAATTCGTAAACAGCGATACTGTATCCGTTCCAGTTTAATAATGTGAGTGTTCGCAGCTGAACGGAAACAGATGCACCCATATTCCATTACTGAAAGTATTGTTGTTTGATACAATCTTATCATGTCACTTGGATGAGAACCCCACCATGATCCAGTTATTGTTCGCAGAAAATTTATCCTTTGTTGGCATTTCGTTATTAGATACCTAATGTGGCCTCCCCATGTGCCTTTAGAATCGAACCAAATTCCAAGGTATTTAAAAGTCAGGACTTGGGCTATCGTTCTACCAACCAACTGAAGCTGAAGCTGAGCTGGATCACGCTTCCTTGAGAAAACGACCAACTCTGTTTTCTCCGTAGAGAAATCGATGCCCAGCTTTAAAGCCCAAATTGATAAATTATCCAAGCTATCTTGCAATGGTTGTTGTAAATTTATAGCTTTTGGTCCTATGGCAGAAACCACCCCATCATCTGCAAGTTGTTTTAAAGTGCATGGGCTGACAATACAATTATCAATGTCATTCACGTAAAAATTATAGAGAAGGGGGCTTAGACAAGAGCCTTGTGGGAGGCCCATGTAACTTATTCTGAGTGTCGCCAAATCGCCATATGAAAAATGCATGTGCTTTTCTGACAATAAATTGTATAAATAATTATTTAAAATCGGTGAAAGACCACATTGATGTAGCTTCTCCGAGAGAACATCAATGGAGACTGAGTCGAATGCTCCTTTTATGTCTAAGAACACAGACGCCATTTGTTCTTTTTTTGCGTAAGCGAGTTGGATTTCTGACGAAAGTAGCGCCAGGCAATCATTCGTTCCCTTTCCCCTCCGAAAACCAAACTGGGTATCTGATAGCAAGCCGTTCGCCTCAACCCAATTGTCGAGACGTCGTAGGATAATTTTTTCCAGCAATTTCCTGATACAGGATAGCATTGCAATCGGTCGATACGAGTTATGATCGGAGGCTGGCTTTCCCGGTTTTGGAATAGCGATAACTCTCACTTGTCTCCAGTCGTGCGGCACAATGTTCTGCTCAAGAAGCTTATTGAATAAATTCAACAAGCGTCTTTTTGCTAGGTCAGGCAGATTCTTCACCAAGTTGAATTTAATTCTGTCTAGTCCCGGAGCATTATTGTTGCATGAGAGGAGTGCAATTGAGAATTCCATCATTGTCAAAGGCGAATCTATGAAATCGTTACTTGTGGGAACATCGCGAGTGATTTTCTGCGCAGGAGCAGAATCGGGACAAATTTTCTTGGCGAAATTAAATATCCAACGATTCGAAAAATCTTCGCTTTCATTAGTCACGTTTCGATTCCTCATTCTTCTGGCTGTGTTCCAAAGAGTACTCATTGATGTTTCTCTTGACAAGCCATCAACGAAGCGTCTCCAATAACTAGACTTTTTGGCACGACGTATACTGTCAAATTTGTTTTGCAAAATGAAATAATTTTCAAAGTTCTCACGTATACCCCCTTTCTGTTTCATAATTTCTTTGTAGGCAACTTGTTTAGCTTCATATGCATCAGAGCACTCTTTGTCCCACCAAGGATTAGGGGGGCGTCTATTTATTGTCATTCCAGGATTGCATTTCGTTTGGGCTTGTTCTGCTGCTTCAATAATTAAACCCGCTAAGAATTCATATTCTTCGGTAGGGGGTAGCTCTTCTGTCGAAGCAAGAGAAGTGGAAATTAATGTTTCGTATGTTTTCCAATCAATATTTCGTGTTAAGTCATAAGGAACATTGATTGAATTCGTAAGGCCTAATTCACTGTTAATTGAAACAACGATTGGCAAATGATCGCTACCGTGAGGATCAGGTACAACCTTCCACGTGCAATCTAACCGAAGTGATGTCGAGCACAGAGATAGATCTAATGCACTTGGACGTGCAGGAGGTCTGGGGATGCGTGTTGTTTCGCCAGTATTTAAAACTGTCATATTAAATTCGTCACAAACATTGTATATCAAAGAGGATCGATTATCATTGTAGAGGGAACCCCACAATACTCCGTGCGAGTTGAAGTCTCCCAGTATCAGACGCGGAGCAGCCATGGATTCCACTACCTCAAAAATTTGACGTTGTCCAATTTGAACTTTGGGAGGTATATATATAGAAGCGATAGACATGTCTTTGCCTTTAATGTTCGTTTGGACAGCTACAGCCTCAATGCCCGCAAACAAGGGGATGTTAATTCTATAGAAAGAATAGCGCTTTTTAATTCCTAGAAGCACTCCTCCATACGGGGTGTCTCGGTCTAGGCGAATAATGTTGAAATCATTTAAGTTGAAATTAATGTTTGAGGTAAGCCATGTTTCACATAGAGCAAAAGCATCGCATTTTAAATTATGCAGTAAAATTTTTAAGGAATCAATTTTAGGTATGATACTTCTGCAATTCCACTGTAAAACAGTGATGGAATCTTTCATTGGAGGAGGTGAATTACCCATTGAAAGATACAATCGCTGCAAGGATGGGCCATTGAGCAATCAGATGCTCTAAAAATGTTCTAATTGTTGGGAGGAAAGCTGAAAGTATACTCTTTAGTGGTTCAGAAATATTGAATGCTTTAAAAATCCAATCAACAATTTCAGAAAATTTCAATAATCCTACCCCCGGCTGAGGCTCAGAGGAAGTCGAAATTTTATTATTTCCAGTAATGGTGTTCTGTTTGGATTGTACGTTCCCAAAACCGGGCGGAATTGATTTCGGTTTTGAATCGGAATTTTTCGGTTTTGGGCGCAGTTTATCTATTGGTGGAGAAATTTTAAGGCCCTTTCTTGGCAGCTTGGGAAAAGAAGACTGTTTTCTTTTTCTGGAATTTCCGGGTAAAACAAATGATGTACCTTCGCACGCTCCGTCAGAGTCAGACTGTTCCGAAAATAGAGATGTGTAAGTGTTTTCTAAGAAAATGGGTTTAGGGGTAGCATTTTTCAACATTTCTGCATAGGAGCGCTTAGACCTCTCCTTCAAGGATCGTTTAATTTTATCCTCACGCAATTTATAAATGGGGCATGCAGGGAGCTCATGTGAGTTTTCTCCGCACATTAAACATTTTTCTGAATTTTCATTGCATGTATCCTCTTGATGAGAACCCCCACATTTGCCACACCGTGCCTTATTGGAACAGTAAGTGGCTGTGTGGCCAAGCTGTTTGCAATTAAGGCAATTCATTACACGAGGAATAAAAAGGCGAACAGGGAGACGAATCTTATCGATAATGACATAGTTGGGCAGCGCAGACCCAGCGAAAGTCACTCGAAATGAGTCAGACAGTCGATAAACTTTTTTATCTTCTTCGTGTGATACTGAATGCAATTGCTTGCATTCAAGTATTTTTACGTCTTTAAGTATGGTGTCTTTGAAACGACCAACCCCATGCTTAATTATGTCATCAACAGTCAAACTCGATTCTGTGATGACCCCATCAATTTCAATTTCCTTTGAAGGAATATACGCTCTATACTCACGCGTAAAAAGCTCGCAAGAAGCAATTGCATTGGCTTGTTTGAGACTACCAACGACAATGCGTATTTTATCTTTATTGACTTTGACGATCTCTTTTACATCCGAGAATCGCGAAGTCAAATCTTTAGAAATTTGAATAATATTTAGCGCCTTTACTTTACGCCTAATAAATACAATCCATGGTCCCGTTGACGACTCTGGGTAAATTTTAATTCTAGTCGGATTTACATTTTCAGCATAAGGCTTAGGGGGAGGGTCTGTTACTCGTTCTCCCATCTCTTCATCCATTTTACCTAGCAAGAAAAACTATCACAAAAAGGAATGAAAAATATACCTGTTATACCTGTAGAACACACCTCATGTGTTACGTTGTAAACTCGGTGCCCGTTGTTTGACAATGTGACACTTGCTGTCCTTCTTCGTCGCGTTGCTTCTTCAGTAGAGAAATAGGCCTACCTGCAACACTTCAAAACTCTCTCCGGTTAAGCTGCTCGTCGGTATCACCACCACAAGCGCGCTCTCTCCGTTTCCACCGCCGCGGTAAACAAATGTGGCTACCTGTGGCTTGCTGCGAAAATCCCACTGTCGATGCGGCACTTTTCGGTGCCACTTGTTTTCCTTATTCGTCGTACCACTTCTGCGGTAGACGAGTAGAGCAAATGGGTCTACCTGTGACGCTTCCCCTCTCGTCGATTAGAATTGCCCGACGACACCAATACAATATATTTTTTCTGTGTGTACAGGCACGATCACTTTCGATTTCTGCCACCGCGGTAGGCAAATTCTTCTACCCGCGGTTTGCTGTCAAAACACCGAGGTTGCCGTTGACCACGCCTCCGACGTATCAACTGTCGACTCACACTTAACAAACTGGTCTCTCTCTCTCTCTCTCCCACAAAAACGCATACAGCGTCTCGCACTCCGTCACTCTCTCGAGAACAAAACCTTCCACCTGGAGGCACAACCGTCTCGGCCGGTTGCAAAAACTGTTATGCGGATGTCGACTTCGAGGTAGACTCCGCACTCGCAGACTCGCAATCGAGGAAGATCAAGAAGAGGAGGGATTGGTCAAGGACACTTAAAAATGGCGGTCCAAGATCAAGTAACCTAGAAATCAAAAATATAATTTCGATTGGGATTTCAGATTTTTCGGCCAAGATTAAGACGACAATGATCTTTTGATGTTTTCCTAGAGATTGTGTCATTATGTGGCAGAGAAAGGTTTCCACACATCATAAGCACTGATGCAAATGCAATTATGCACATTATTAGGGACAGTTCAGGTATCAATTTGAGAGGCTCGGCAATGATGCAATATTTGAGACTTGATATTTGATGATCTGAAAGGGAAGCGGTGCTATATGAAACTCGCTGCTCCGACAGTATTACCGATCTCGAACTATCGCATAGTACTTCCTTTTCATGCAAAAGTAGGACATAAAATGAATTAAGTCCTTTAGAACAATGATTTTTGTGTAATATTTGGTCTCTAATTATAAATAATTTTAGTTATCTATTTGGCATCGCACATGCAGGTTAGATAAGTTCTTGTCGTCTAGGAGCTCAGAATAGAAACTTTTCAGTTATTTAAGATCAGCTAGCGCCATTGTTATACATACCGTGACATAAACGGGTTTTCACACATTATCGATACGATGCACATTGTTAGGGTTAGTTCAGGTATCAATTTGAGAGGCTCGGAAAAGATGCAATACTTAAGATTCAATACAGGAAAACGTTGAAAATCTGCATAATCTCGAAAGGAAGAGGTGTTACATGTAACACTCTGCTCCGACCACTGGTTAGTGTCGAACGAGCTCGAACTCCCACATAGTAATTTCGCTTTATTTCTAATGGTTATGATTATTTTACTGTTCATGGCTATTTTTAATATTATTAAGATTTGAGAATATCTGTCAATTATTCGAGAGTATCCGTCAATAAATTTAAAGTGACTACTGAATAAATAAAATTTACGTCCTTGATACCTCAAGTGGCATGATTTTCTTTTAAATAATTTAGCTATTTAAATAAATGTTTCTCGCAAATACTTTGTATCCGAAAATTTCAAAACATTTGATAATGAATATTTGATTTCGAGTCCCGACATGCTGTACACTTTCTTCGGATTCGATAGCTGATAGATGCTAGAAAGAAGGATTATCTCTTCCAGCACCCCAGAGCACAATTCAGTATAATTGACTGCAGAGCTGCCTAATGCAACAATGTGCTTTATCTACTACTCTCCTCTGCATACCAGTGCTCCTTTCTCTCATGTAGACCAGCGCTTATTGCTAGCTGCTGCCTATTCGATCCATCAACAAATCACAATATTCGAAATTATTCATGGGCCAAAATGATTAGGTGCTAAACCGGTGTTCGTTCTTTTATAGATAAAGATTAAACAGCAAATCAAACACAGATACTGACACTGTCAGTTAGACGAGAAATCCAAGCTGACACCAAAATGGCCGAAAAACAACAGATTGCTGACAAGAATCTGAATACGAACTCTATCTTTTGGTAAGAGAGTCAAACGCCTGGAACTATGCATTTTTTATCCCTATAAAAGAAAAAAAAGAAAGGGATCCGATTTGCGCATGACACTACCTAACTTAGAAAAGTTGGATTTTTGTGCTTCGTATTCTGATGCCAATAATGTTTCAGCTTGAATTTCTCGTCTGACAGCAAGTTGGCGTCAGTTACTGACGAGTAAAATTCGAGACATAAAAATCCTTCTTTTCTAAGTTAGATGTTGTGCCCTCATGCGCAAGTCGAATCACTTTCTATTTTTATAGGGAGAAAACAAAGCATGACTTGTTATTTTTTATTGCTATCGGATTTTTTACTCGGAGTAACCTGACAATATGAAGTGAATCATAGAAGTGGGATTGACGCGCGGTATCTTGTTCTGTGCACTATATCACGAACACTGGCTCTATAATGTATTTTTGCTGTGCAATTTTCAATTTCTATCCAGACATTACACTGAACCGTATCAAATGAACAACAGGTAAGTAGGTAAATCGATTTCTTTGTACGCAGTTCACCTGGGTTCGATTCCCAACCCAGCACATAGGGAGAGAGATTTTTCCAAAAGAGATTTTTCTAACCCGAAAAGAGACGAATGACCCTAAGGTTAACACTTCTATAATCAAAATTAAAAAAAAATAAGAACGATGTTCGAGGTTCAAAGGTTGTCTAATATGCTGCTGCTCATACTTATTACTGGTCGCTAGCAGCTGGACATACCTATGACATTTCCAGAAAATGTGCATGGAACAAAAATGATTTCATCAATAATATTCCATATTTTGTGATATAGTTCACTTGAAAACTCATTACCATATGTAGAGTTAAATGAAATCGATAATGATTAGATATATCTTCTAAATATCACAAGCACGCAAAACAGATCGTTAGTGCTAGGAATCATGAATAAGTTCACGAATCTATGAATTATGTCATGTTTTAGTGAACAATTTCACGACCACGAATGGTCGGTCTTGACTATTATACTAGGAATTCTGAACCAGTATTTCATGAATAATAGTTCATTATTTGTAAACTATTTCACGAGCACGTAACTTTTTTGCTAGGCAACATGAATCGGGAATTGATTCATGATTCCTAGTATTCTTAGATTCCTAGTTTCTATGAATAATATTTCTTGATTTTGGAAGCTATTTCACAAATACGAATGGTAAATTGTGACTAATATACTAAGAATTATTAACCAGTTCACGTATACATGGATAATACGCTAGGAATTATGAAACTGTTCACATATACATGAATAATATTTTATTGTTTTGAGATATTTGACTATTTAATGAACAAGAATATTGACTCGAGACTACTATAACAGGAATCATGAACCAATTCAAGATGATTGAAAGGATTCATGGATAATACTACGAGTTTTGTGAAATAGTTCACGAGAAAAAATCCAGATGTTTTGATTTTGTGAACTAATTCACAATCACGAAAACCAGATCATTTTCAAGATGTAATAAATCATGAATTAGTTCGCATCGTATATTCGTGATCTGAATAATGTTCTTAAACCTAAGAATAGAGTCATAAATCGACCTATACCTTTATGCTGAATGTTCTTGAAGTTGGGAACTAGTCCACCTACAGAAAATCGATTTGGTAATGACATGGGAGGAACAATGACTGAAGATCACAAAACAAAAACAAATATCTCCACTAATAAAAGCGTTACTCAGGCGACAGGAAATTGAACAAAATTATAAAACACATTATTTTTGTTTATTTTTATTTTTCGTGACGTTAAATCGTGATTGTTTCAAAATTAATGGCACTTTCTTTGCGATTTTAGGAACAATAGCCTTTATTCAGTGTGCTGAGTATTATTCAAGAGTTCTTTATAAATCCAATCGCCAATTTATCTAATAAGCAGCTGTCAAAATATAATCCGTTAGCATAATTTTCGTTAGAAAAAATAACTTTTGGGGTATAGGGTAAAAATATCTAGAATGAATATTATTAATAAGCCGACAGTGTGACTAGGCTAAAAGCAGTTGAATAACAAGGTTTGTTCCAAATAGTGGTTGCCCATAAACAATGTTTTCATTATTAGGAAATAAATAACAAAGCTGAACGATACAATTCAAAACAAACTCCTTTTGATAAACATCGAAACCATCAAAACTAAACAGTTTAAAGTCGACATCAGCAAGAGCAAACATCAAGTCCAGCTACTTCATCAAGCAAAAGTCAACAATAACCGACGAAGGCCAATGTTCTTAGTTCTTGAAAACAACCAACCCATTGAAATAGAAACCAAAATAATTTCCATTCTGCGTGCAGTTTGTGACCTTAAAATGCTGGGGGCTGCTGCGTTTAGCTACTTGTAGGCATCACAACAATAGAAACGATTTTTTTTCTTCTCGGGAGCGGAAATTCGACTACTTACTATGCGAGGCAAGCCATTCATTATAGTCTAAACCAGCGGGCAGGTCCACCAGTAACCTCAGATCGGCATCGGGTAATTTGCGTTCCAACACTCCCTCCTCCAGGTATAGCTTTGTGTCACTCTGACTCGAGTCGCCGTCTCGTTCCTTGCGTCGGGCTTTTCTGTAAAGTACAAAGAACAGATAAACACACGATTATTATGGGTATAATTAAAAATATCCAAAGGCAGATAACTCGGAAGGCAAGCAGCGGCTTCGTAATCGTGAATATTCGGATGTATATAAGTATATTGCAACCTAAATGGGATATAAATCAACACTCAATTACGACGGACGTGCGAGTTCTTCCGGCAATGCGTCGTTGACCTATTTGTAGGAAAAAAGAACTTGCCACGAAAATGCACATAAAAACGTAGCCAGCCAGATGCAGGCCAATTTCGAAAGTTAATTAAGTATAAAAATACCGTTAGGGGGGAACGAGAGTTGCTGAACAATATTGTGGTGGTTGGTTCGGGAGAAGGATTTCCAAATGAACGCTAAATTTACGCGTATACATATGGCGCTTGAGGAGATTTTCCGCATGAAACCACTGAGGCAACCGAAAGATTATAGCAAACGGGAAGCGAGAACAGGCCAATGAATGAAGCATTAGTGTTGCGATGGGTTTATCATACGAAATCTTCTCGGACACAGTCGGTTGTGGTCTGATTCTATTTTTTTTTTCGAATCGCGGCAGCAGCAGTGAGGCCCGTTTATTAATCTTGGTAATGCATCATCTGTTTATGCCGAGAGAAATTTTGGATTATGAAATGCTTCAGAAAAGAATGGCTCTATTTTCGATCATACGTTACGGCAAACACTTTTTGCAATAATTGTAAAAATACCTTTTCTCAAGGTACCATTTTCAATCAAAACACAAAAACAAGATTTCGAAACCACCATTTTTGGTAAAGGTCGAACTCGAGACGGAGATATAAACGTGTATGATGCAAATTTGAATGCTGATTTGTTTTGGGTTTGAAAGCAACAACATAAGGCAATCGGTTCAAAGCACCACCTATGATGAGCGGTGCAACCAATTACGATAAAGGTTGAACTCGAAGCAATATGGGATTATTAAATTAGGTAACTTCAAAAGAGCACTGAATAGCAGCAATTCCAGATCATACAGGAAACTAATGTGACCTTAGTTAGTTGTGGAGATGCGTTTCGAGGTCTTCTCATCAGAATCCGACACAAACTTAGTGACAGGACTAAGCTAGCACCGGACTGTGGGACACCTACCATTAATGACATATGCTTTTTACCAGCACAGTGAAACTTTGGATGTTTAAGAGCACTAACTGCAGTTAATAGTACAAAAAAGACTGGTAAAAATACTTCGCTTTTTCATCAAAAACGTTTAGTAAGACTTATAAACTCAACCTCTTCCACAAACTTCTTAATTGTGAGTAGCCCTAAAATTTTGTCAAAGGAATTAACTTACAGAGACAGCAGAACAAGTTATTGTTGTTTAGTTTTATCATCGTAGATCATGCTGAATTTCAATGTTTATCAGAATTTGGAGAGTAATCATATGAACAATGTTTTCAAAGACACCTTTTGAATATAATCGAGGGTTTCGTCGCTAATAAAATAAGTTCACGATTTTGGCATTCCCGACCACTGAGCAAGAGCTTCCCGAACACAATCATCGATCGTTTATCTAAGAGACATTTTACTGGAATATTTGTCTTTTTCGCTTTTTTATTGTTTCTAAATTTTAACACTTTTTATTGCTCCTATATATTTCCTTTTTGGCTATTTTTTTGTTATTTCTGCTATTATATGGCTTTTTATTATTTTTTTATTTCTGGAAATTTTGCTATTTTTTATATTTGCTATGTTCGATAATTTTGCAAACGCCATTGTTGTAATTCTTTAACATGTTTTTATTCATTTTTTTTGTTTTTTGCAATTATTACATTACGCAAGCTAAGAAATAGAATCTCAACTCTCGTCATTTTATTATGCTACTTTTAAATAGAATTCCTATTTTCATATTTATAGAATAATTTCATGTATTTTAAAGATTCATTACGTTGAACCTAGATGGCGGAAATATAGAACACGAAAACGAAAATAAACAAAAAAAAGCCGGAACACAGTGGAATCGTCAGTTCATGTAAAATACGTATTACGATGTAACAGTTGAATCAGAACCATTAAATTATGACTTTTCTTGAGGGGTAGGGAGGGGGATTGAGTGTTGATAAGGTCAATTCGATAAAAAAAAGCGCGATACATTCACTCAATTTCTGTATGATAATACCATAAATGAATAAAAATTCGTTAAATGTTCATGGCAAAATACTGAAAATTGAGTGAGTGACAGTTGATCTCCGTAGCCACCCGGTCAAAAACTTGTTTTGCGATGTTCATCATACTTCTAAATCTACTGGACTAATCATGCTCAAACTTTTATTTTTTTCTTGACTTTTGAATTTTTCGTAGCACTTTGAAACCAAAACCTGATATTAGTCGAACTTGTTATTTTCTCGAGAGTACTGGAGCTGTAGAGCTAGAAACTCGTCAGCGCTTCCCGTCAGAATCATTGGCATTTCCCGTCTCTTCTGCAATTGTAGTGAGAATTGCAGAAGAGACGGGAAATGCCACCCACTAAAACACTGATTAAAGCCAATTGCAGCGGTTCGTGATTCTGACAGTGATATTCATTGAACGGTTCAGATATGTACGGACGTAGAGATTTCGTGATCGCGTGTATCATCGCGAAGGGCTCGAGCGTTTGTAAGTTAACGTGTTCAATCGCGTGTGCGTTATTAAATGTTGCGTGTGCTAACGTGTACGTAACTTCGCGTGTATAAATTCTATTTTATAACCGTGTGCCTTTCATATATTTGCGTGTGTTGTTGGATGAACGCGAAACGTGAATCTGATACTTAATTTTCGGTGTACGGCTCAGATACTAGAAGAGAGTTAGTTCTTTCACATCACAAGAGTTCCCGATCATGTCGCCATGGCACGTGTTGTCTAGCGGATATGATCGTAATTTTTTAGTGGTCTAACTGAAGGCACGGTCCTAGGCTACTAGAGCCGAGAGTAGGTCCTAGGCTACTAGAGCCGAGAGTAGGTGCTTCCAGGCGTAACCGATTCATGATCGCGCGACCACGAGTGTTTGTAGGTATACTCTTGAAACCGCGTTTGCAAATGTAAATTTATAGGTGCTAAAATGTTCACTTAGTCATCGGGGCGTTATCCTGTTTGTGAGATCGCGAGCGCAGGTGTACGTGGATGATTGCGAACGGATCGAAGGTTTGTATGTTAACGTGTTTGTCGAGTGTGCTAGCGTGTATCTAAATTTGCGTGTATAAATTCGATTTCATAACCATGTGGCCATTCGCACACATTCGCACGTGTATTCTTGAATGATCGCACGGACCGTGAATCTGATACTTAATTTTTGTGTATGGTCTAGCATCTGGCTAGATGGAAGTAAGTTTCCCCGTTTCACTAGAGTCTCCGGTCATGTCGCCATGAAACGTTATTTTGTCTAGTGGATATGACCGTTACGTATGTCGCTAGGACCGAGGGTACAGACTTCTGGATGTGACCGATTCATGATTGTGCGAACACGGACGTTTGTAGGTTCACGTTTGAAGCCGCGTTTGTAAATGTATGAGTGCTACAATGTTCACTTTATCGCCGAGGTGTTATCAAGTTTGCGAGATCGCGGGTGTAGGTGGCTAATCGTGAAGGTACCAAGCGTTTGTATGTTAACGTGCTGAATGCTAGAAGAGAGTGAGATTCACCATATCATTAGAGTTCCCGGTCATGTTACCATGGGACGCGTTGTTTAGTAGATTTTTTAGTACAACTGAAGACATGAACCTAGACCGCTGAGATCGAAGGTAAAGATTTCCGTAGGCGAACGATGCATGATAGCGCAAACATGGGCGTTTGTATGTTCTCGCTTGAGACCGCGTTTATAAGTTTATTTGTGCTAAAACATTCACTTAATCACTGGGGTATTTTCATGTGTGGGAGACCGCGACCTTTGATGTACGTGGATGATAGCGAAGGTCTAAAGCGTTTGTACGTTAACGTGCCTAGTGCTAAAAGAGTGTGAGATCCATTTTTTTTCCTTTAGGAAAAACATATTGGTATGCAACATAGCGTTTGACTCTCATTTTTTGGAAGGCGTTTGGCTCTCTTGCCAAAAGACAGTTCGTTTCCCTATAGTTGTCAGCGACCTAGAGCCCTTGTGTGGTTATCTAACCGAGACATCATTTGGTACCAGCCAGTTGCTTTAGGCGTTCACACACGTTGTGTGAACTGTTTGGATATATCATCTAACTGGCACCGATTTGGTGTTAGTTCGGATGAACAGTCAACCTGGTGTCAGTTACTGACGAGTGGAACACGAAACATTCAAATCCCCAACTTTTCTTCAACTTTTTTTTAACGTCAGAACTCTTGGTCGAACTAAACTAAAATGTTCAGACGATCGAAAGTTCATTATTTTTTCTTTAATGTAACAAGATGTATTTTTATTTTGAAGGCGATTTTTTTTCTCTAACTCGAAAACTATTGTACTCTAAATGCACTTCATTTTCGAATTCAGCATACGATTTCACATCGAAAATGGAGGTCAAATATTGAAGTTCAGATTTTTATTTTCATTTCGTGTACAACTAGTGTAATCTGATGTGTACGTTGGCGGAGGTGTAAATGCAAGCTACTGAGTTTTTTTAAGATAAATTGTCAAAATATCCTATACGGTCACGATCCACGCGCGATCATTCCAGGATACGCGAATATGCAAATGACCACACGGTTTTAAAAATAATTTATGCACGCGAAGTTACATACACGCTAGCACACGCGACAAAAACGTTAATATACAAACGCTCGTGTCCTTCGCGATCATCCACGCACACTTACGTCCGTGAAGTCGCAAAACAGGGTAACACCCCGGTGACTAAGTGAACGTTTTAGCACTTATAAATGCACAACCGCGGTCTCAGGAGTGAATCTACAAACGGCCGAATTCGCGCGATCTTGAATCGGTTACGTCAGGAAGTCACTACCCTTGTAGCCTAGGTCCAATGCCTTCAGGTGCACCAAAAAGAAAACGCTCATATCCACAAAACAACACGTTCCATGGTGACATGACCGGGAACTCTAGTGATATGGGAGAAACCACTCTCTTCTAGCAACTGAACCGTACACTGAAAATTAAGTATCAGATTCACGGTCCGTGCGATCATCCACACGGGAATATGCGAAAGGACACACGGTTACATAATCGAATTTATACACGCGAAGTTACATACACGTTAACACACGCGACATACAAACGCACACGCGATCGAACGCATTAACGTACAAACGCTCGATTCGTTCGCGATGATACACGCGAAGTCCCTGCGCCTGCACATATCTGAACCGTACAATGAATATCACATTCAGAATCAGTGTTTTAGTGAGTGACATTTCCCGTTTCGTCTGCAATTGTTGTGAGTGATTCTGACGGGTAGCTGTTCCGAGAACCTAGGTCAAGTAAGACAACTCTTGAAAAAATGGGTCTGTTATGATTTTATGGGCAGAATGCTAGGGACATTATTTTATGCATTGTCAAACCTGGAGACGTAACGGCAAATGATGTCACAGCCAATAGGTTCGTAAAACGCCGAACATACCAAGGACTACACATTTTCCTATTTCCTGTTTACACCAGTTCACAAACCTTTGTAAATCAAAACCAAAACAAGGTTTCGCGTTATCTATTGGCGTCAATTTTGCACCAATGTAAACACCATGGACCAGTATCGCAGCTTTGGCAGATATCAGTAACATTTTTTACCTTATCAGTTCGATGCTACCTAAAAACATCAAAACAATCGCCCCGTCGTTGGTCGGACAGCAAATTATTTAGCACCTTTCCAAATACGACTTGGCGACTTAGTGAAACCTTTCCTTATTGATACCACATTCCCACACATACCTACCTATTCATAAGTATACCTAAACAATTTTAGCAACGCAACAGAGGATGGCGGCAACGAGAATCACACGACTGATAAGCGTCATACCTCAATCCTTATCACCGTTAGGCTAAGCCCGTGTGTTGGTTATCTGTTTCGGACGATATTAGCGAGTGAAGCGTTGACTCACCTGATAAGTTGCAAATAGATATGGGTAATTCGCACAGCAAAGCTGGGCCCACCGGCAGTTTTACGATTACCCGGAAACCAAACTACGCAAAACATATCGGCGATCTAAAGATTGTCACTGCCGTAATAACCGATTATTTGCTTATACTTTGTCGTATGATAATAATCGATGATCGTCTGGGTGAAGCTCGTTAGTTCTCCGGTAAATAGTGGGTAATAAGCGCTGGGTCGGGTACCTTAATTATTCAATCAGTCACCGTTACACGGGTCGATGCATCTCCTCTAGACGGAGTCGTCTCTGTTTTTTTGTTTTGTTTTATAATAGACTCATGTCATGGTAGATGCTAACATCTAAGGCTTGTTGACTTCTGCAGAAGGATACACAGTTTGTGAAATGCAGTTTAGTTGATGTCATCCAAGTCTCACAAAGTCACAGTGGGAGAAAGTGGAAAATACTAACATTAAAAACCTTTCAATCGTCGCCAATTTTTGGGACAGGTTTTGTATCTAGAATTCCGATAATTTTTCATAGTCATTTTTTAAACATACCAAACTATTGAGTTTTCAATATACCAATAAATTATTGTTTACTAGATTTTTAACGATGTTCGCGCATCATTATTCCATTGTTGCCACTGCAGAACAGAACGAAAAACCATTTATAATGATGAATGATCCGAAAGGAATTTTTGAGAATGTAACGTCACTTTCTTGTCTAGTTTATTTTAATTTATAAATCCTTTATAAAATATTTCCCAATTTTTGAATTGCGAAACTTTTGAAACGTGAATGAGTCTACTGTGCTTGATCAACTCGCATGTATCTTCGGAAGGAACATTTTGTTATGTTCTAAAATCAACTTCTAAAATTCTAAAAATACCTTTATAAAAGTACATATAGGTAAAATTTAGCCTTAAAAACTGTTTTGCGTGCAGCACATTTTAACTTTGACCCTCGTTTTTCGCTATTAGTCCCACTGTTGGTCTATGCGTCCATTAGAAACGTGACTACATCCGTGACTATAAGATCACCTTTCGTCTACTTGCTACGGAAACACCAACAACAACAACACCACCAGCAACACGACAATTGTCGAGTGATGATTAATTTTCCATATTACAACTTTTGCTGCTAACAAGCCAGCAAGCGCACAACCGTCGCCGCATGTGATTGTGACATGAAATGTCATCAGTTAAGCTAATGAGTCGAGCTGTTCGCTAGTTTTACTAGGCAGATTGATTCAATCATAGCGCGAGACATTTGAGTCGGTCCAGTAAGAAACGGGACAGACGTTGCTTATGATCATGACGATGATGATGATGATGAAGCAAACCCAGATTTGCTTTCATGTGCAAGCCTGGACTTAGGGTTTTCATAGATCCGGATGTGAAGGGCCTTGAATCGCAACGATCGAAGAACAGAGAAACGCGCGGGCGGATTAGTGATTGAGTGACGGAATATAATTGTGCAATGTTACATAAACAAATCCAATTAGTGAAATGAACTTAGACTCTAAACTTTGAAGCGCATTTTATAAAAATTAACAACTACGGATACTTGTTATTTCGTCACAGCCTTCTAGTTTACAAGTCCAATTTTACACATTTGCACTTCACATCAGAAACATGCTTCTCAAATCCGTTTATTTAGCATAGCTCAAATTATTCATATTATGATAGGTTGGTACCCGCTAACCAACTAAACCAACAAATTCATCGAGACCGTGCTGTGCGTATCCGATCACCTGATCAGTTCAAGCTGCCTAAACAGCGCAGACAAAGACGTGAAATATATCATCATAATTCAGGCAATTAGCGCAGACTCACAATTAAAGCCATTGGAGCTGACCTTGGGCAGCATCCAATCGTCACGCCGCGTCTCGTTACGCCGATGAGTGGCATTTACGCATTTTAAATACCGCTGGAAATGAGCTTAATGTATGAAGTTGTGCATTTACGTCTTTATTGGCAATCGTAAAAATCAAGGTTCACATGGTATTATTCAGTTACGGAAAAGTGCGTTGTTGAGTCCTAAATCAATGGACATGGGCTGCTTTCCTATGCGGATTGCAAACGAGCCAATCGAATACCAGTTTCCTGATAGTTGAATAGGTATAGAATAATTATGCCATTAAGTAATTGCATGGCCCCAAGTTATTAAAACTTTAATTTTCAGTAATTACCTACAAATTGCTTGCCAAACAAGATATTTTCTTTGAAATACTGCAATTTTAATTCACTTGATGATGAACAAGAAATTCAGCAAACTTGGCTATATTATAAATATGATTTGCGCAAAAATATCGCACTCGTCGAATGTCGGACTAATGCTATTCTCTGCTACCGGCTTTTCGTAATTATCTGAGCAATTACAGCTAGAATGTAATATTACCATGACTGCTCTTAATTGTTACTCCGTCATTGATTAGAAATTACACAAAGAATCAAAGAATACAAATAACAGAGCCGACCACATCCTTGTAGTTATCGAGGAAAGAAAGGAATATTAGAGTAGAATTTACTGTGTTATTGCAGAGGTCGCTCATGTTGCGTGAATTAGATACACGGTAGAGAACATCGCTGACGACTGTCATTTCGGCTGTTACCGTGGATCAGCTGTATTAGCTACGCCGTCATTTATGTTTTCGTGTGATGTTCTGCCAAAACGCAATGTCTTTCGTCCTCAGTACAGTACATTTAATCAATGTAAAAGAATGTCAAATGAGTTTTCTCTTACGCAAAAATTAATGTTAATCACGAGTATTGTGTTGGTTTTTCGATATTTTTGTTTTGACAACAAGAAATGCGGACATCAACATGAAACATACGCTTAGGGGCACGATAGGTCAGCCGTTTAGGGGCACTATAGATCACTACTATAATTTACATTTGAATCGTTTTGACAGAAAAATTGTGCGTAATTTCGTGCGAAAAACGCCAAAACGAAGTTAAGAGGATATAAAGAATACAATTGCGTCTGTACAAGATGGCGCCAGTATTCGATCAGCCTCTAAACAATTCAAGGTTTCCTTCGTTACATTACGTGCTCGTGTGGAAGGAAAGTGCTCGTCATCAATGAAAGCGCATCAGATATTTCGCGTGAGTTAACAATATAATAATTTAAGATGTTGTTGAAGTAGATAATTGAAAAATAACATGAAAGGGGAAAAAATAACATGAAAGGGAAAAAAATCGCACAGCCAAGTAACCACGTTAGCTGGAATGCACAACTTCAATACCACACTCTGGCGACGATGAGAACACCGAAAAAGTCATTTGCAAGTACAAAACCAGACGCAGCTGCTGAAAAAACATGTTTTCTCAACATTTACATGTGTGGTTTCATGATTTTTCACATCATTTGTCACTTCTTGATTTTATTACCTGAACGACGTTTTGAACGCTCACATATTTTCCTTGTTTTGTCGTGAGCCATGTCTTTTTTCCTTTTTTCAAGATTTTTAGAAACGTGTCCAACGGAAAATAGACAGAGAAAGAATGACCGGAATGGTGACAAGTCACCTTTTATTGGACACGCAGGAAAAATATGTCGTCAAGCAGGAATCGAACCTGCGATTTCCCGGTCTCTAGTTGGGTGCGTTAACCACTCCGCCATTGAGGAACTGTGATGATGTTCAACAGTATCGTGATCGCCAAAGCCCCAATAACTACCAATGGACCCATCGACCCCCAATATCTCCTATAAGCAATTCGTCACCGCCCCCTCTCCGGCAGATCTCACTCGTTTTCTATTTTTAACTCCAGTGGATCGCGTACAGACTTAAGATACGTTGTCAGTACAGAATTACCTTTACTATCTTGAGACATTTGTCAAAATAAATGATTATTTCATTATTATTGACTATATAGACTATGGCTATGACAACTATGATTTATTTTCTTTCTTCACAAATGATTGAATAAGATGACTTTTTGCAATAAATATCTGCGTGCGTTGATATACTAACAGGAGTTCACTTTGAGCTTTGCAACGCGGACATACAACCAACGACACGACCCTGCAGTTTGTTATTCTAATAACTTAAATTAAAAGAAACAATGGTGGATAAAAAAAACGATGAGAGACTTATTCACAAATTGAATAAAACATTGTACTAAACTGATCTTATCAAACAAATGAACTGAATAAAATGTGCAAACTAGACAGTGTAGAAGATGTCAGAAATGAAGAAACACTCCTGTTTTTGTTGACTATTTTCGATTCAACCTATTTTTTCCGAGTGCTACAACTGGACTGTAGAGCTGGATTCTCGGAAGGGCTCCCAGGCTATCAGAATCACTCAGTACAATTTCAGACGAGACGAGAAATGTCACCCATTAAAACACTGCTAACGGCTAATTGCAACAGGCCGTAATACTGATCGTGATATTGAGTCTGCAGTTCCGATATGAGGAGGTGAAAATTGCATGAACGCGTGGGAACGAGCGTTTATATGGTTGCGCTGAGAGCTCGTTTATAAATTAATAAATGTTAAAACGTTTACGTAGTTACAGGGATGTTTTGAGTTTGCGAGATCATGAGTGTCGGTTCATGTGCATGATCGCAATTGTATTTTCGCCATTGTAACCAGAGCTGTATTATCGCGCAAGACTCGAGCGTTTGTATGTTAACAGGCAAGACACAGTTGGCGTGCGTGTCGCGTGTATGTAGCTTCTAACGAATAAATTCATCCAGGAGCTCCCGGAAGAGTACAATTTATCGGACGAGAGTAGTCGTGTTTATAAATTCGAAATCGTGGGCGTAACTATTCGTGATTTATGTATGTTATTAAGCACGTTCTTTTTATCGAGCGGGCTTTTGTATGCCGCGTATTCTCGCGGATTTGTAACTTGGCGCGTACTAACGCGTTTCTGCAACTGTGTTGCCTTCTGTATATTCCCGTGTGTTTTTGAGTGTCACCCAGAAAAAAAACACGTCCCAATTTTCTTAAGGGGGACTACGACTCTCTAGGCCCGAAATTGAGCTATTTTGCGGCATAAATTGCAAAGTATCTACTGGATAGATTTCGAATTCTTATTTTTCATTTCGAAGCTGCATGTTTTGACTTTTTAATGTTGAAACCAAAAAAAAACATTAGGGACCCTTAAACGTCATTGATGACATTGATGTTGACACTGCATGGGTAATCTGTAATCAGAAAACTGATAATTTTCATAATAATAGTTTACTGCGCGTTGGTCCACTCAACGTTAGAATATTGTTCAGCTGTTTGGAACCCGTACTACCAGAACGGGATTGACAGAATCGAGGCTGTCCAACGCAGGTTCATACGTTTCGCCCTTCGTCATCTCCCATGGCGAAACAGATTTCAGCTGCCGAGCTATGAAAACCGTTGCCAGCTTATACGCCTCGATACACTCAGCCAGCATTCGGAGGGACTGCTCTCGAGCCCTGTTCGTCTCGGACTTACTCTCTGCCAGAGTGGATTGCCCTACAATCCTCGGACGTCTGGATCTTCAAGCCCGCGTTCGAGCTCTACGTAATAACTCCCTTCTGCGAGTTCCGTTCAGGAGAACCAACTATGGTTGCCAGAGCGCTGTAACCGGACTCCAACGAATTTTTAACAGTGTGGCGCGGGCCTTCGACTTCGACCGGACGCGGAATGCTATAAAAGCGAAAATGTTGTCAATTTTAAAATGTAATTAGTTTAAGCAACCACCATTGGGGCCAAGGGGCTTGTTGGTGAAGGTAATAAACATAAACATAAACATAAACATGTATTTGTGAACTGGTTCATGATGCCCAGTACAATAGTCACGACAGACCATTCGTACTCGTGAAATAAGTCACGAAATCGTAAAATCTTCTTCATGTATACGTGAACTGGTCCATGATAAATCATAAAATATTATACATGTATTCGTAAACTGGTTCATGATGCCTAGTACAATAATCATGACAGATAATTCGCACTCGTGAAAAAGTTAAAAAATATATGTAGTCGTAAACTGGTTCATGATTCCTAGTACATGATTTACGATCTGTTTTACGTGCTTGCGATATTTAGCAGATATCCCTAATCATATTTAAGTTCATGTAATATGGTCATCAAGTTTTCACGTAAACTATTTCACGACATTTGGAATATTATTCGTGCGACCAGTAATAGGTACGAGTAGTAGATGTTAGAAAACTATTAGGATCTAGAACAACGACATTCAGTTGATAAGTTTCAATGTGATGTCTGGACAGAAAACGAAAAATGCACTGAGCACGAAAACCATTATAGAGTTACATATTGTTTTCGTGATAAAGTTCACAGAACAAGATACCGCGAATTAGTTACACTATTATGATCCAGTTAATATTGTCACGTTACTCGAAGTAAAATATATGATAGCATACAAAAAACAACATCGCGATAAGGCGAAGTGAAATCTATCTATCTATAATTATATATATATATATATATATATATATATATATATATATATATATATATATATATATATATATATATATATATATATATATATATATATATATATATATATATATATATATATATATATATATATATATATATATATATATATATATATATATATATATATATATATATATATATATATATATATATATATATATATATATATATATATATATATATTAGACTGCCCAGAAAAATAATGAATTTTTGAAAACTCAATCGGCCCACCCCTGAGTCGATTCCCAGTCCCACCAGGAGTACTTGCTCCAAATTTGAAGCAAATCGGACAAGTCTAACTACCGGACCAACGTGCTAGAAGTTTGTATGGGATTTTTCGACAATTTACATGGAGAAAACCATCTTGCTCACATTTTCGCCGCTAGGTGGCACTGTATACATCAGATTATCACCAAAAGAGAAACTTAAGAAGATAATTTTATTATCTACAACTTTGTTGAAGACTGCAAAGCGATCCGACTCCAATAGGAAAAGTTATTAAACTTTTAACGAAGTGATGTTTGAGTCAGTTTTGCATGGGGCCTAGCAGTGCATGATAGTGTATCAGTACTAGGTTCTAACAAGCTAAACATTTTTGTGGATTAATGGTTAGATTTAGCTGAATAGTATGTTCGGAAGAATTGCAGTACATACTACGAGTTATGTTTTGGTTAGAAAATTTTAGTTCAATCTGTGACCGCATAGATGGCGCCAACACTAACTTTTCAACGGAGAGAGATAGAATATCGAGATGTTCGGAAGAATTACTGCAATATTCTTGTTCTACAACTTTGTAGAAGACACCTAATTTCTATCTCTCTTCGTTGAAAAGTTAGTGTTGGCGCCATCTATGCGGTCAGATCTGGAACTACAATTTTCTAACCAAAACATAACTCGTATTATGTACTACAATTCTTCCGAACATACTATTCAGCTAAATCTAACCATTATTCCATAAAAATGTTTAGTTTGTTAGAACCTCGTACTGATACACTACCATGCACTGCTAGGCCCCATGCAAAACTGACTCAGACATCACTTCGTTAAAAGTTTAATAACTTTTCCAATTGGAGTCGGATCGCGTTGCAGTCTTCAACAATGTTGTAGATAATAGAATTATCTTCTTAAGTTTCACTTTTGGTGATATTCTGATGTATACAATGCCACCTAGCGGCGAAAATGTGAGCAAGTGGGTTTTCTCCATGTAAATTGTGGAAAAATCCCATACAAATTTCAAGCACGTTGGTCCGGTAGCTAGACTTGTTCGATTTGGCTCAAATTTGGAGCAGACACTCCTGGTGGGACTAGGAATCGACTCAGGGGTGGACCGATGGGGGTCATTTTTTTCTGTCACTCTAATATATATATATATATATATATATATATATATATATATATATATATATATATATATATATATATATATATATATATATATATATATATATATATATATATATATATATATATATATATATATATATATATATATATATATATATATATATATATATATATATATATATATATATATATACATATATATATATATATATATATATATATATATATATATATATATATATATATATATATATATATATATATATATATATATATATATATATATATATATATATATATATATATATATATATATATATATATATATATATATATATATATATATATATATATATATATATATATATATACATATACATATATATATATATATATATATATATATATATATATATATATATATATATATATATATATATATATATATATATATATATATATATATATATATATATAAAAGTCAATGTTTGTATGTATATGATTTATAGACTCCCAAACGGCTTAACCGATTGCCGTAAAAATTTATACATAGTAGGCAATTGTTCTGGAGCGTGTTTGTGTGCTATTGGTTGGGGAATATCTGCCCGTCAGATGGCGCTTAGGAACAAATTGTGTTTTCGTCCTATTTCGTTGAAAGTCGCAGCAACGCGCGATGGGTATTAGCTAGTTATGAATAAAACTGCTGATATCATGTGGCTCATTATCACTCCAAAAATCAAATTCGAAAGTAAAGTCAAGAATAAAATATAACGATAACGCGCATGTAATTCACAAAAACCATGAAATAGATCCTGAAGTCATGAGCAAAAATCACAATAATCATGACAAAATTATCAAAAATCGTAGGTATGATCCTGAAGTCATGAACGTAATTTACTCGTGACCAAAACATCACGATGACGTAAATAGAAATTACGAAAATCGTCAATAAGATCCAGAAATCATGAAATATCAAAAATCGTGACAATGATCTTGAAATCATGAACATGAATACAGAATGATTTATATTCATGACTAAAATATCAAGAAGACGGAAATAGGAATTACGAATTTAGCGAAGATCCTTAAATCATTAATATAAAGCACGCCATACTGACAGAAAAATCCGACAGTAAATTCATGAAGGTAACGTGATGAGCAATTACAAAAATCGCGATTAAGCTCCTGAAATCATTAACATCGTTTATCTGTCCGCTGTGTGTTCCCGAATTATGAATCAGAATCACACGAAAAACTTAACATGTCAAGGGAACAACCACAGTAATTCAACCAAACATTCGAATGTAACGCCATCGCACAGTGGTTTTTTTTGGTTAAAATCGTGCGATCTATTAATTACGCCTAAATCATTAAATTTGGATCCATAACGTCTTCGGAGGATTTTGTTGACACGATAAGCCCTTTCATATGGAGTTGTTGTTTTATTGATTTATCTCCCTAAAAGTGAGATATATTCATCAACTTTCTTGCAAGCGTATATATCAAAATTATGACTTCAGCAAAGTTGTAGAGCAAGCCTTTGCCAACAATTTTGATGAAGACATGACGTCTTTATGTTTAATACCTTCGACATTATGGCTAGTTGTTTGTGGACGATCCCTTTAAATTCACTAATATAACTTTTGAAATAGAATTCTGACAAGTTCGAGATGTACAGCAAAAAGCTTCAAATTGTCAAAATGACACCATTTCTATGTTACAACAATGGCTTATCTCATGTATTTTCAAAGTAATTTAACATTTTTTTTAAAATAGTGTTTCAAATGGTGATTGGTTGTTAACGGGAAAACGGCTGAGTTTAGATCAATAGTGTTTTCGGGCTACTCATCCAAAATCACAAGAATTATCATTTGCTGCTATGATTTTTGTGATTAAGCCTCCTAGAAGTGAGATTTTTCAACTCAATTCTTTTTAGTAAAAGAAATGATTTAACGTCTTTGGAAAAGTTGTGTAGATTGCTTTTACGAATATCTTTGCTGAATACAAGAAATCTCTTCTTTAAATACTTATGAAGTTATAGCTCATTGGATGACTTTCAGAAATATTTTTTTTTAAATATCTTTTCTATTATCATTTCTACGGGTTTCATTTATTGTACGAAGTTTTTTCAATCGTCAAAATACACAATTTCTATTAACACATCATTTTTCTTATCTCGTGTATTTTCGAATATTTGACATTTTTTGAAAAACAATAGTTTTTTTCAAATTATCTATAACTCTACTGGAGACAACAAGAGACAAGTGAACTCTATTTCATTTCATAGTGTTGATATGGCATTTCAAATTGCAATTAGAGCTGGCTGCCCCTTTCTGCCCGTTCAAAAGTTATTGCTTGCAAAACTTTTGCTAGTTTTACCAAAAATTACCCAATAACTTCTAAATTGCAAGTGATTGACCAACGATCACTTCTGGAAAGATATGTAGATTGATAAGACGAACAACTTTCTTGAACATACTGAAGCTCTATCTTCGATATTTAAGAAGTTATGTTGAATAAAAGTTTTAAGGGGTCGTTCACACACAACGGTCAATAACTTCGAGTGTACTTCAGTAATAATGTTCGAAAAAGTATGTTCTTTGGCAAATACTTTATTTTGTTATTCAAACTTTGAAAAAAATTGTAGCAAATATCTCTTTTTAAGGGGGATTAATCACTATGACTATATCGTAAAAATAAAGGTCTTGGATCATCTTAAAACATCCCAGAAGACATCATTGCTGTACGCTTTACCGCTTTCGTGTGAATTTTTCGCCCGTTTTTTGCGAAAAAACCACTATGTGTTGGGGCGAACTAGTTTTTAGGAAACACAAATAGTTTCATGAATATGAGGTTTATTATTCATAATTTTAGGTAGATGATCACAGTTTTCGTAAATCATTCAGTTCACTATATAGTTTCATGAATTTATGAACAGATTTTTTTCCGTGCGTAAGTACTACCACATTGACTCAATCGTCAGGACGTTTATAAGATTACGGATCTTGGGTGTAGGCATGCGTGCTTGATCGTGTTTGCGACCGGTTTTGTATTATCGCGAAACGCTCGAGCGTTTGTATGATATTGTACGCGCCCTGTAAATTGCGTGGACATCAACTTTTAAGCAATGTGTGTTGGATTGACGGTCAATTTCAAAGTAAATGTACATCAGCAGATCGAAGAAGTGTATATAAAGATCTGTTTTTATGTGAGATCTACTAGTTCAATGGCCACGTTCTAAATCTTATTTTGCATATCGTTTGTACTTAAAAGAGAGATGTTTCTAATGTTTATGATATAAACAAAACCATGACAGATTGACCACGGTATACAAGCTACGCAACAATCCTAAATAAATTAGTAAATACTACCTCGCAGTGCAACATCATCTCACGTACGGCCGACCGCGAAACCTTATCAAATTTATTAGTACAACAACACAAACATTTACGTGTGCCGTACATTGCTGCCAGCGGTATGTCCTATATTAACCCACCAGCAATCAGCTTATGTCGGTCAGGCGATGTCCGCGGAAATCCACCAGTGCGTCGAAAGGCAGTCAATTCTCCCTAGTGCGAGGTTTGCAACTGTCTTCTTAGTTGGTTGGGTATGCATAAGTTTTTTCTGTCAGTTTACTTACTATGTTCGTCGTCCGAATGGAAGTCCCACGATGAATAAAAACTCAATCGTGGCATTCCGTTCACAACTGTGTACTGAAATAGCGACCAATAAAGACGCCACTGTAGCTCCAATTGTATATGCAAAGATGATTTGAATTAAAGGTCACCATCATAAGGTACCAAAGCGACGCAGGTCAGTCAGAGCGGCAGATGACGGTCATCTGTTTTGTTCTATTCTGGGGCATAAGTGTTTATGGCCGGGAAAGAACATGGACCGACCGACACAGGAGATTCTCACGCGAGTATTTGCATTATCACCAGTAGGTACCTACTCAGGACAGTAGCAGCTGCTACCGGAGAGCTAGAAAGCGGACCATACGTGGTACGATGTTGTTCGTCATCACAACACAAATCCCGGTCGCTGATGACGCATGGACCCGTGTATCGCGTGTCGACGAAGTTAAACCACAGACAAGCGTAGGTAGCATTCCGAGGATTATTTCTGTCTTAGAGTGGTCTAATAAAACTCGACTGGTGGGTGGTGGATGAGATTCCTGGGCGAAAAATCCCAACAGTCATCCCAACAAAATCCCAACAGTTAGTCGTCTGTTAATCTGCTGTGAAATTGTCCTACTAAAGCGAACATAACGAGTTTTGCATGGATCTGGAGTCGCAAATAACTTGCCCAAAAGGGACGCGTGGTGCGGTGGAGGTACGACTTCAAATAAACGATGGCTAACATTGAATACCACCTTGCATAGTGTGATGTGTGAGCGTTCAAGTTCAAAGCGATTGCAAAGCACCATATACGTGTAATTTCCTGACTGGTGCACAGGACCTAATGAACCTGAATAAAATTGGAAACGTTGGATAGTGGTCCCTAACCCGAAAAAAGGTCAAAATAATTTTTTGATGCTCGATGGATGATGTTTTCGTGCTTGAATACGCGTCTAAAAGGGGTTAACAACTTAAATTTTGCACAACGGACATAATACCCTTTATAGGAGGCTGATGTCCACTAGGAGGTTGACATCAATATTATCTCTCTCCGGACTAATCCAGCCTAGAGGTCATGTAGCATTCGGCGGCAGAAGCCAAGAATGAATCACATCCTGCTTCCATGTCATAAAAAGAGACCAAAACAGGACTCTCTTATTCATTTCCTGCATCTTTTGGACATTGAAATTTTTGTCCTAAATTCATTATCTAATTCTTATCTTTCTTCTTTTCTACTGGTGATAGAGCTACTTGCTTCTCTTTCTAGTAGTAAGGATTATTATGAACTACGCGCGAGTGAAATCGCTAGCATGTCAGCCATACAAAGCAAAGCTTTCAATACAGTTAATTCTTATTTTGGGCCGCTCAAAATTATTTCATATTCTCGTCGCGTTAGTTTTACAGCTGTAACTTCAGTTTGTTTGTTAGTCTCAATTATAAAATTATAATTTCTCTACTAAGGAGAAAGTTATTAAAACCACCTTTCCGCATTAAGGTCACACAACTGCAGCTTAAAATGGGACTCCTTTTCGTGAGAGACATATCGCAAGACTAAGGGTTTACTCAAAAACACAAACCGTGTTTTCGTTTTTGGAGCTAGCGTCAATCCGGCGCTAGCTTAATCCTATCACTAAGTTAGTGTCGGATTCTGATGAGACGAAATCGAAACGCAAATTCCATCACTAATTTTCTTTAAATTCTGTTTTTGACCATTTCTTCTATCAACTAGTTTGATTCTAGAAAGTTTTGGACACATTAATTATATAATTTTCCCGAACACACTTATTTGTTTTGACGTCAATACAAATATACAAACATACCAGGCTCGCACGATATAGCACCAACCAGGCTCATAAATACAAAAACAATTCCGGGCCTTCAACCTGAGCTAGTCCTAACAACAGCCAAGTACTTGATAGTTGACTATATGGTTTACAAACCACGTACCGTGATGTTCACGTGAGCTGAAAATTTTCATTGATTTTTGACTGATGACATCATGACATTCGGCATGATTTTCGTAATTATCCTTTGCAACGAAGTCGTGCTGCATTTCTATTTCAGTCACACAAATAAAACACGACTGATGATACTAAATCCTGTAATCACCTTAATTTCGTAAAAAAAGCATAGAGAAAACTTACGTCGGACAGAAGAACACATTGAGCGATTCCTGCGCATACCGGACCAGTGAACCGATGGCGTCACTCAGCTTGGCCGGAACGATGCCAACCTGCCACATGGGCTTCCGCAGGATCACAATACACTCGATTAAACCCAGCCTGGTTGATTTTTCACTGACAGCTTTCATCAAGAATCACCACTGCTGCTGATCGCTGCCCTTGCTCCTGCTGCTCACCGATTTCTCTACTGTCGCACCTGACTAGAGCTTGCGCGCTGATGGCCGCGTTATCAATATGATAACTGGAATCGGACTCCCGGTCTCGCGAATATATACTATATATTTGGCAGCAAAACACTTCACTTCACACTCGCTTCCTGCCAATTTAGTGCTGGAAGAGGTGAGTGTCTTCGGCTAATAATAGCAGGTTAGGCTCAGTCGATCCGGAGTCGGATCTGGCCACTATTTTTGCAGTCACTAAACAAATATCACAGATAACACGATAAAAGATTGTGCGCAGGGAAAACTTATTTCTTTTTACTGTAGTTGAGTTTTATGGGAACACAAACACTAGACTACCCGCACTCTCTCTTCTTGGGCATAATCGTTGAGTGTAGAAACTTTGAACTTGACACTGAACACTGGCGATGATGGCGTTTGTTCGGAAAGGACATAGTTGGAGTCCCGTCGCCTTTTGCTGTTGAACCACGCGGCACCGATACTCGTTCCTATTATCTGTATCCAGTTATACGTTTGACTACTTCACTACCTGTAGATGATGATGTAGAGGCATATTTACGATTCCATATTTTGAAGTTACCCGGTCTTAAAGGATACTGTTTGTAACCCCCTCGCGAGACGACGGCTGTAACGGTACTAAATCGGACAAGTTCTTCGAAAAGCTCTGTGGCATGACTGATTATTGTGAATGTCTTGGAGGACCACACGCTGATACTGAGGCTCACCCGTGGTGATAGACAACTGATAAGGATCGTGTGTCGTTGTGTGGAAAGTTTCGAAGCGAAATTTATTGGCGTACTACCTTTACTATAAAACAGTAGGATTGGTGCTATAATATTGAATGTCAACAAATGGTACGGGCCAATAAAATACATCGTATCTTTTACATGAAAAATGATTCGCGCAGATTATTGCGAAATCTGCGTATTGTGCGCTAAGGGATGAATCAGTAAGATCTAATTTCACGGTAAATGTATAAAGATTAGATAATTTAGAACTTGATCTCCTGTTCCACTCGTCAGTAACTGACACCAACTTGCTGCCAGTTAGACGATATGGCGTTAATTTGGTGTTAGATTGGATGTATCGTATAATTGGCAGCAAGTTGGTGTCAGTTACTGACGTGTGGAACACGAAACCTTCAAATTCAACCTCTCTAAATTAAGTTTTGTGCCCTGAAGCGCAAATTGATACATCCAGTTTATTTCCAATGAAACAATAAAAGGTTGCATAGCAAAAGTCGATTTCTAACAAATCCCGGGGATCAAATTCTGCAGGACCCTTGCTCACGATATGGTTCTTGGCATATTAAAAATTCCAACGGTTTTTACGAGCGAAACTAGGAAGTTAAAACTATATCACGAACCGGATACACCCAATGCTTAGCAACCGGTATCTATGCTCATCGTTAAGACAAGTAGATATATGAAAACTGATTGTCTGCGGATGTCCTCAAGATGGTGTGCTGTCACCACTTCTATGGAATCCTGTCGCCGATGACTTGTTGGCGAAACTTAATGAGCTTGGGCTTCCGACAAATGGTTTCGCCGATAATTATCATATAATTATCATCGGTATTTGCATTAACACACTTTTTGATTTAATACAGCAAGCCTTATGTGTGTGTTGTTGAGTAATGGTTTTTTTTCATGTTGGACTATCAGTTTAAATCAAATAATACATCAATGGTGCTTTTCACGCAACGAAGGGCCACTCGTACATGGTATTTCTTTGACTCTGAAATTATTGTCGCAGATCCAGTTAAGTACGTTACGTTAGTTCTAGACTCAAAACTAAATTGGACTTTTGGTAAATCTTGTAGATATACACAACAATTGTTAGACTAATACTGACATACGGGTGCCTTGTCTGGTTGCAGTAGGAAGAAGTCATGACAATCCAATCAAAGTTAAACCATCTTCTGATGATGATCTTGTTGGAAATGATTGGTGCATTCACAACAACACTTACTGCTGCTCTAGAGACACTCTTGAACATAAAGTCACCCTATGTGGTTCTGAAACAAGAAACACTTTCTTGTGCATAGGATCCTGAAGTTACTGGGCTCTGGAACAGTGACCCAATACGTGCAACTAGCCGTACAAGACTGTGGCCCCAAATGGTTACTTGGGATGATTATACACTTGCTTTCAGTGACCCTACACTCACTTGTAGTTTTCCTTTGAAACCTTTCAATGTGAGAATTTCTCCTCGGCTAACTGAATGGATCGACAACTTTAAGAATACGTAGATTGTTACATTGACGATTCTTGGATGGAGGGCCGGGCCGGTGCTGGTGTCTATTGTCGTGAGTTCAGATTAGAACAAGCAAATTCGCCTGGTAGATACTATATCGTATTCCAAGCTAAAATCTTCGCCATTCTGAGTAACGTACAATCGACAATTCAACAGGGAGTTTGTGGTAAAATATTTTATTTTTCTCTGACAGGCTGCCCTAAAAGCACTTAGTTCGATGTTTCGTCACCCCAACGGTGCAAGAGACAACAAAACACGTGGCCTTAGAATGCCCTATGTTCGAAGGGGTATGTCTGGTGTAACAGTTGACAATATCGTCGAGGAGATGTGCCATATCTGGGATGGTGCCAACAGAGCGGTTACGAGTATACTCTCCGAGCTCCAGAGAAAATGGCGAAAGGACCAACAAAGTAGTGCCGCGGCTATAAAGCCACCGTGGAACCACAAATCGGGTACAGGAAGAATTTCCGCCTCCGAGATACTCTCCGTTGGTATAGACTAGGTCAACCGCCGTGGACCACTTGGCTAGTACGCGCCGTAGCACCGGGTTCGGGTTGTCGAGGCACCAGTGAACCGAACGTCAAGCTTCACCGGAATCGCCAGACCGACCTCGACACCGACTGACCTCGGGGCACCAGTAAACCGAACGTCAAGCTTCACCGGAATTGCCAGACCGACCTCGACACCCTACCAAGGAGCTCGTGAGAATTCACAGAAGGGTAGATGCATCACCGTGGACTATCCGCCTATATCGTGACAAAAATGGGAGCTAATTGGCTCACGAAACAGGCATTAATACAGAGATAAATTCCTTAGCCCAAGAAAAAGATTGGCTCAAAGAAGCGGACAAAGACTTTTCTGCCAGATGTGAGTCCGAACATGTCAAAGAATTTGCTGATTTTTTTCCAAGCGCAATTGCGGTATTCTATTTAGTCATGGTACTGATTGGATATTGCAAACTTAATTATCACATGGTTACTATTCAGCGTGCTGAGTATTATTCGTGTGACCTTTGTGAATCCGTTTACGGAACTTCATATCATTTGATATGTCACTGCCAGCAGTAATGCAATTGCGTATCCGGATTTTTGGTTCTCCATTTATAGATAACCTTATGTACAGAGAGCTTAACTTCAAGTATATGCTATTGTTGCTAACCCAGTGTGGGAAAGAGCTATAGCGAAGACTACATATTAAGAAGACTGTTATCTCTTTCCTTCCTCCATACAAACGAGAAGCGACAGAGGTTACAGCGCCTCTATTGGAGGAAGGTAGGATGCATAATGTAAAAGTGTATGTGTGTGCATCACTATGGGAAGTACCACCTTTACCCGCAAGTGGCATACTTTCTCCAGATTCTGGACAGAGTTGGCAGTCTTCTTGATATGCAGTCTTCGGTTATAGATTAGGCCATATTTGAATGATAATGTCTCTTCGGTGGTGTTGTCTTTCTGCTACCTTAACATCCCCTTGGGGGTATTGATATATCCGCTCACTGTTTGAAAAAAATCTTAAACTTTCTGGGGGTTAGAAGTTTTATTCCTGCTGTTAAAGCACCTGCAGATTGTTCAGCATCCTTCCAGGGGTGCGGAATGCTCTGTTGTAATTGTTCTGTGTCGTTATTTTCCTTACCCCAAACCCTACCACTTCCCCAATCCTTCCCATCAGGGAAATGATGAAAAAGCAGATCATGTCAAGGCACAAATCTCCGTTCAACATGGGAAACGTGCCATTTGAGCCAATCGCTACTGATTTCTGATTCCTGATCCCCCTATATCGTGATGAAAATGGGAGCTAATTGGTTCACGAAACAGACATCGGTACCGAGAGAAATTCCTTGAGTAAAGAGAAAATTTGGCTCAAGGAAGCGTGGGGTATCGGCGTCGTGAGAAATTCCTCCGTCGGGGAGCTCTCAGTCGGAGTAAGGTGAGTTCACCTCCATGGATTATCCGAGTAGATCGTGATAAGGATAACTCACGGAAACAGGCTAAATGGCTCATGGAATCAGCATCTAAATGGCTAACTGGGATGAGAGCTAAATGGTGGCGTAATATATGAAAACAATAAGCAAGAGAAGAGTCGAGAGTTAAATCAATGCTCAAAGGTCATGGACCAAGTAAGGCTCCGAGATAGAGCGGAAGAAAGAGGTGCGACGAAAGTACAAAGAACCCACAAAAACGAAGCAATACCTTGATGTAGTTCCGAGGGGAAGAAGGGTGAACCAAGAGTAAGAAGTGTTTTTAGTGGTTAGGCACGTAAGTTAGTCATGAGTCCCACATAGTGCCAATATAATACAGGCCAGGCTTTTGAAGCTTTTTAAACCTTACTATAAAAAGGGTTTTCAGATTCCTCGGAGCCTATTGCTATGGAATACTCCTTTACTGACTGGTGCAAATGTCACTTCAGTGTGTCCAATGGTCACGACACTCTATTTTTTTGCTTCTGTCAGCAGGTAGTGCAGGACAACAAAAAAATTGTTTTAATCTTGTGTGCCACCGTTACACCGTTACTAGTGTTATCTCCGTGGTGGTCTTACGATATGAGTGAATCCCTGAAGCAAAAATTGCAGCTCCCGCTAGCTTCGGTGACCATTGCCGTTCGGTTTTTTTTTGTGACAAAACAAATATTCGTGATGTGAAATATCTACAGAAAGTGCAACTGTAGCTTAGGTTTGCGGAAGTTGCTTTTATCCAGTTCCATCATATCACAGTATTGATAACGGTCAACAAAATAGCCTAGAGAAGAAGATTAATTTTCATAATCGCCTTTACTTGTGTTATAGCGATTAAAAAACTCATGTCGCATTTTGGAGAAGGGGGACTTCATTACGGAGGATATATGGAGAAACTACTTCCAAAGAGATTAGCGTTTCTGTTTCATCTCTTTAGAATCTGGCACTGGACTTAGGCATAGGATTTCTCAGTAGACACACACTAGTAATTTGTGTTATGGTACTTCCTACTATTATGTATTATAGGGTCAGAGAATGAGTCGGTCTAACCGCATTCTCATAACAAAAACACCATTGGAAATACCTGAGCAGCTATATGGTAGCGCCCAGGTATTTCCAATGATGTTTTGACATAGAAAATGTCTTACTGCACTATCTGAGGTTGGGCATTATTCTAAAATCTAAAATCAAACGATGTCACATTTTTGCGTCAAAGTTTTAAACGCTAGTATCTGTTATTTGTGGATGAATTTCCATCTTTTTACCACCAAACTATTCGGAATTAACTGAAATTATGTTCTATTGCTATATAGTTTATGTATTTTGATAGTATACTATTGAAAAACCCGTAAAAGTGAATAAACATCGTAAATCGTGAAAACTCCCATACCCGAGGTAGTCCAATCCGGGCAGAGTCATCAATAGAGAGCACCCAGCGACTCAATCAAATACCACGCGATTATAAATAGAGTGTCTGTTTGAGTCAGTCGATGCTTGCATTCCAAACAAGCAACATTATGACTGTATCGTTCGTACAGTACAATAAGCGGTAGACGCTATGGCATTTCTGCAACACTCACACAGTTAAACCGTGTACAACTTGCACCCGTTTCTTTGCTGTGTGCAAAGTTTATCGCTTAAGTTGTGATTAGCAGTGTGGGTGAGAAGGGTAGGTTAGTAGGGTGGGTTTGGATTGAGTTCAACACTACAGGATGCGACATGTGTGTGCTGCTTGTGAATGTGCGAATTGGGATAAATTAATTTATTTTAATGCTTGTGTGTGCGTTGGGTTGACGGTGTTTTTTCTGCGATTTGTAGTAACGTATGCCACGGAAGCCACAAAAGATAACCTGAACAGTGGTTGCAGTTGTAAAGTTTCCCCAAAAACAGAAAAAATATGGTAATGAGCCTATTGACACAAAAGTTCTATATTTCGAATATACGTGATGCGGACCCAGTTTAATTTGCGTCTACTAAAAAGGCGTGGGTTTGTTGGAGATTTAGGTGGGCGAAGAGATTGAGTTATGTTAGAGCAGTTTTAGTTTTGATTTGTTTTCCAAATGTAGCGAAGCTAATCTATAACGATTTTTGGTAGTCAACCCAAAAGTAATGCCATCTGAGCAAGAGAAAGCACTGATTGGTTTTTGTTAGTTTTCAAGCGTTAGTATTTTGTAATAATCAAAGTTCTAAGAGCCTTTTCAGTAGCGTAGTATTTAGTACAGGAATTATAAATGGAAAGGAAACAATAACATTCCCAGGAGAGCGTTTGATTTATTATTGATCAGAACGAGGCAGAACACACTCATTCTCTGACTCTGCAATACATAACAGAAGGCGGCACCACGATCACTTAAATTACTAATAGCACATGTCAAGAGCCCGTTATGTGATCAAACGACGCATTACGGAAACCAAGCTTAGAAGTATCTTAAAAAGCTAAAGGAAACTGATCAATGAAAATCGAATCGAACACACAGTCCACAAAACAAGTGCCTGCTAAATTTGTGGCTGCCAACGATACAATAGTCATAATTGCAAAAGCTGCATCCAGCATCTTAAAATCAACAGCCAGTACAAACGGCGCCATGGAAACAAATATCAGCGATGATGACCCATAAGTGCGGCCACCAAAACTATGACATGGACGTGTACGACAACAGGATAGATAGGAATGACCCCCAAGACGTAGTTGGCGTGGAAACAAATGTTGACGGTTTCCAAGGTTTACGATGAATCTTTACGTTTGATAATTAACGTATGACCAGTAGCGTTATGGTCACACTCATGTTTCCATCAATTTTTTTTCAGGTTTGCGATGAGCAATTCATCGAAAAACGGGGAGAATGACCGGACATCACTTTCTCATCAGATTTTTGAACCTGAAAGGCGAACTTTTGTGTACTAATGACTGGTTGATATGGGAATTCATTTCCGTTTTTGAGTTGGGGCACTCACTGTTGAAAAAAAAATCTCATTTCATTGCATGGTTTGTGAATTTTAGTCCCTTTATTTTAAGTGGAGCGGTAAAGATAAAGGTATGATGACCTACACATCCTCCTAGAATCAGTTCGAACTCTTTTAGGACTTTTCCGCTTGTTCAATACTATGCAGTAAAGAATCTATATGGGCGAAAGATGATTTTTGTATCATGTGCGCATCATGTATAAACATAAGTACATAGATCACAGATTACTGCCATTTTTAATGTAGAATACATTTACGCTTTCAATATACGGGTCCCGTTTCTAAAGATGACTGCCGCGTCAGATTTTGACCGTAATAACTTCCATTATACTTAACAGAATGATTTGATGTTAGGGCCATTTTGTCGAAAATATGTGCAGCAATGTTGTATTAAAATTTGCAGTATGTATAACATACACTAACGACGAAAAATTGCATTTTAAAAAATCTTTCGAGAGCTACTCGGAAATGTCGAAAATTTTCAGCTCGTCACGGTCAGAGCCGTCAGTTTGGTGCATCAACCGAAAACTCAAATGATGAAAAAAATTTAAATATAGATCCGCTACAGATTTGCTTCTATTATCATTCGTATTTGGCTGCTTGGAGCGAACAGAGGGCTGTACAATACCGAGAAGGAAATATTTGTGAGTTGTACATGGTTGGCAGATGCATCAGTTTGGATCGTTACGTGTTACTTGCAGAGGCTATCATATCCATTTCAGATGGGTGAAAGATAGCATACACACCCAAAAAACTGATTTTAAATCATCTGACCGAAGCTCGTTTGTGATTGGTTCCAACTAATTTCATGCACCGAGCAAACCTTGAACAGTTTTTGTTCTCAGCTCCTCTTTATCGATGGAAGTGAACTGATTTCATTCGATGGCCTGCCCATTTGGCCCATCGAACGCAAACTGAACCGGTCACAAACATACTGTTGGCAAGGGGTAGTGGGCGATGGACGCGAGCATTGGTTTTCTTTCCTTTCGATAGCCAGCCCCTTTAGCTTCGATCGTAAACTGAACCGAGTACAAAACAAGAGGGTCGTATGCGAGTGCGGCATCATTCGCGTATTACACCCGTACTGGCAACATGCGTCTAGTCGCGGTATAGGAGGAATAGTGAAGGAAAAGCAAAAATCCCGCTTGGTTCGTACCGGTCTCCTGTACATCGTTTACTGAGAAAGAGTCACTAGCCCGAGCATGTCAGTGCCGAAACACTCGTCTATCTGGCAGCAGCAAATATCTTGCCATCGTATTGGCAGAAAATGCTACCCGTGATAACAAATAGAACAAAAGAAGGCTTGTGCAATTTAAAAAGCAAACTATCTTTCCGAAACAACGAAAAACCGCCCTTTTCAGGGCGACTATTTTGTTCGCATGAAGAATTACTTTGTTTTCACTACGGGCCACGGTGCGAATAATTCTTCGGTACTGCTGCTGATGCTGGCTGCTAATACGACAGTCAAATGAATGGTGAGATAAACCGATTCGCGGGAATACCCACTATCTCTCTCTCTCGTTCGTTTTCTTGCCATGTGCCTTCCCTAGCAGAGTCAGATAACAAATTGAGAACTAAACTTGATGTTGTGATGTTGCAGGGAATGATTGCTCAGGTTGTTATCATTTTGGTCGTTTTAACGGTTAAAAGATCAAAATCGAAAGCAGAAAAATTGCACTATGACATCAAACAGAAAACTATTTATGCTATCAGTGAAAGCAAATTGAAAACTCATTGTGATGGTGAAATATTTCATTGATAACAAAATAAGTAATCAATTTGATATTTGTCAAAGAAATAGAAACAAACATATTTTTTCTAAAAATGTAAGCATATCAAAATGAGATCAAAATATGATGTCATATCTGAAAAAGTTTAAACTGATATCAAAATAAGATTTCAATTTGATGCTTGATATCAAAATATGTTGTCTATTTGCTGTAATTTTGATGTTGGACTTTGCTCGGGTTTTCATACCTTTCTGCAACTGATGCTAGCATAACCAAAACAAATGTGCGTCGTTCCCCCACCATCCATTTAGTGGCCAGTGTTGCCAAACGTATTTTCAGATTTTCATCCATAACGTTCCTACAATATTTTCAAAGAATGTTGCAGATTTGAAAAGAAGGAAAATACTTGGCGAAGGAATTTTAATTTTTTAACCATAATTATCATAAAGAATCATTTGAAAATTTTCCATTCAAGCGTTGCATATCATTGGATTTGAATTAACGTCCCGAAGTGTAGTCGCGACACTCCGGTTATGTCGCAGACAGTACCCAGTCATATTTTTTAATTATTGTTAATTTTTAATAATGAATAATTTGAAATATTTCTCGCATTTTATCCGAAAATTCTGATAAGTATATCAACACATTCTAGGTACCGGCTCCTTATGTATTCTACATCTCTCCGGTTATGTCGCAAACATTACCCACCCATCTTTTTTTTAAATTCGTAGGATATTTGTAAATGCTCAATAATATAAAAAAATGTGGAAATTTCTCACAAATTTTCACCTGTTTTGGGCATCACTGATGAAGACAATTGTGTAACACAGCTTGAACTATAACTGCAGCCCAGTATCGGCAAGCGAATTTCGGAACAAACACCTGAGTTACGCTATACGACCCGGTCCACCCACGGAGTAGTCGATCAACGATGACTGATAACGTGCAATATGTCAAATATTTGCTACTCATTAAACGGAATGACATGGATAGATACAAGCTATAGGTAGCCATTTTGGTATGTCAAATTTCGGACAGCTTTTAGGATTTTTACTCTTTAACGTCTTCTAACTACGACATCGTGCCATTTTTTGAATGGTTTTAGAAATAAGCAAAACCGGAATCGACTTTGACTCTCTCTACCCAAGTTTAGGCCAGTGATCGACGTTTGATGCTCGACGGTACCTACGACATATTAGCGTGACGAAAGGTTGGCTAATTTTCGCTCAATACCGATAATTTCACAACACTTTGATAGCGTGTTATTATCGACGCGCGCGCGTGATGAGTCACGAATCACTGGCTGCTAGCTGCCATATGCTGTTTATACACATATTAAACGGTGGTACGAACGAACGAACGTTCGAGCCCGTGCAAAAGTGCAGAATGATGATAATACCTATAGAAAAGCTGCCGTAATCGGTGCTTGCCGGTGGCGAAATTACTCCATACAACTCAATATAGTTGCTGTCTCCTTCGATTATACATACCTACAGCTAGCGACCAACAGCAATAAACGGGAAGACGACATCCAATATGGCATGGATTCGCACATGTGCTACCAGCACCAGCACCGAGTGATACATATTTGATAACTTGTGTAACAGCGCACAGTGGCTCAAAACAGCGTTTTGAGGTACTTAATTCATTGGAGTCAAAACTGTCCATATTAGCGTTTTCGCATATTCTACAATGTTTGTGTGTGTAAAAAGCGCCATATTTTGGTAATATTCCTTTTTACATTTCTTATAAAAGAAATGTATAGAATTCGCTCAAACTTTCAAGATTTTTTCCGAGGCCCGGAGGGCCGAGTCTTATATACCAATCGACTCAGCTCGACGATTTGGGACAATGTCTGTGTGTGTGTGTGTGTCTGTGTGTGTGTGTGTATGTAACGGACAAATTCTCATTCGTGTTTCTCAGCAATGGCTGAACCGATCTTATCCAAACCAATTTTAAATGAAAGAACTAAAAAACAGTATGAACGCTATTAATTTGTTTTTGATTCTGATGTTTAGTTTCCAAGATATGAATGTTTGAATGTGTAAAAATGGCGTTTTTTGCAGTTTCTTGGAATTATTTGCCGAAGTTGACAATATAGATTAACAATTTATATGTTTTTAGATAGCATTAACGAATACCTTTCGAACAAGCTATAGATTGTTTAAATCGGACTATTATCAAAAGAGATATTTAACATTAAATGCGGACGAAAGATTTTTATCATTTCCCATTGCCAGAAATATGACCAAAAACATGTAATCTATTTTTAACGCCAAAACGGCTTATTTTAGGTCAATAGTATCTTCGGAGAATTTAATGGAGGCAATATGCCCTTCCTTTTGGTATTGTGCTTTTGCTGATTAATCCCCCTATGAGTGAGATATTTTCACAAATTTTCTTGGAAGTGATTATATCGAAATGATGCCTTCAGCAAATTTGTAGCTCTTACTTTTGCGAATAACTTTACTGAAGACTTCAAATATTTATTTTGAATACTTTAAAAGTTATGGCTTGTTGTTTGTGGATTACTCTTTGTCGCCTATTTATTGTTCAATATAGTAATAATCCATTGAAATAAGCCAAACATTATTTCGATAAAACGAATTTTGTATTTCATTTTTCTATCTACAACCGCTAGAAGTAATCACCGAACACTTCCAAGTTGTCTGGAAGGAACTTGATAACTTATCAGTGCAAAAATGTTCATTTGTGCGAACCTTCTGACTGCAATTTTTCTAACTCATGACCATCGTATCGATCTGAAACATATCGGAAAATGAAAAGCGAAATAAATAACTCCAAGCAATGGCGTTGCCAAGAGAAGGTTTTGGGGTTTAACACCATACAACGCCCCCCCACCACACCCAAAAAAAATTGGATTGAAGTTGAAAATTTATTGATGCTGACTGATTCAATTCAATATTACAATAACAATTATCTGATCCGTACATTGATATCCTGTTGTTGTAAACATCATGAGGACTTTTGATAAATTGTCGGAATGGGGTCCTGATATGTAACTGATCTATTGGTCTTGATTTCACAGTTGTCTAATTGCATCAATATCAAAATCCTGCCTGAATACATTCCAATAGAAAATTCCAGAGTTCTGTAATCAATCATAATCCTCAGATTTATTTTCAAATTGAGCTCGTTTTTGTAGAGATGTACTGTAATAAGGGTCTTTATTTAATAGGAAGCGAAGTTAAAATTGATTTAATGTCTATGAAACATAGAACAGCTCACCAAAAAAATGTATAACTTTCAACATTTGCTAAAATGTTTTTGCCTTTCTCATTCACTCTAAAATTCGTCAATCTAATCCTGACCGGGAGGGCCGAGTGTCATATGCCAATCGACTCAGTTCGTCGAGATCAGAAAATGTCTGTGTGTGTATGTATGTGTGTGTGTATGTGTGTATGTGGAAAAAAATGTGACCTCTGTTAATCAGAGATGGCTGGATCGATTTGCACAAAGTTTGTCTCAAATGAAAGGTACAACCTTCCCATCGGCTGCAATTGATTTTTTTATTGATTGGACTTCCGGTTCCGGAGTTGAAGAGTGCAATCACACAGCAAATTCCCATATAAACTGAAATGAAAAATTTTCAAAATCAAATTTGTATTTTTGATGCCAAATGACTTTATAATGCATGAAACATCGAGATTTGATGTAAACTCGAAAAAAATAATGTTTGACAAAAATTGATTTTTTTGGGACATTTTCGCCTTTCTCATATAGAAAGGTTATCCAATCACTCTAAAAATCGTCAATCATACCGGCCCGGAGGGAGTATGCAGTAAGTGGTTGCTACTTTAAAATTAAAACTAGTTTAAAATTTCTTAACAAGTTGAAAATTTTCGGCAGGACCCGAACCTCCCGGATCTTACTATGTGATACTGAAACATCGCTTGAAACCAGCGGCGGTCAGTATCTCAAGATCGTGGCTGTCGATCCATTGTACGTATGTGCAAATCGAACTGAACATGTAATATTTAATTCCACCATTGTATTGAACATAACCAGCCATGGAATCGTAGTCTGGACAAATGAGAAAAGCACAATTGCACCACTAGGTGGATTAAAACAGGTTTTCATTTTGGGAATGCGTCGAGTTGAGACGAAAACGTAATATGATTAATATCGAGGATAACACTTTCCGAATGTAGAGAGAAATTTATGAAAAATTACGATTTCCATTCGACTCTAGCAGGTTCTGATCGATTTTGATGAGAATTTGATTTTTGTTGTATGACCAATTATGTATAGGTCAAATGTTCAAAAACAGTAATTTAAGGTCAAGATAACATCATTTTGAAACCGCCAATTTCGGAGGGTTAGTATCTTCGATGAGTTTTACAAACGTTAAACAGCGCATCATTTGATAAAATAATTTTGACGGTATATCGTCCAAGAAGTATTTATGGTGAATTTTCTCAGGTTAATATTCATGACTACAATAAAGTCTCAACAAATTCGCTAAAAACACGAACTCTGTTACTATTTTTTGAAAAATTAATTCTGCATAATTTTAAAACTTCAAAAAATACGGTTTCGGAATTATGCCGTTTGGACAGTAAGATCGATTTTCACCAATCAGGAATCAGAATATATTGGCTCAAATGGCACGATTTTCACCAAACCCCCACCAATTGTAAAATTGGTATTGTAAACAAAATGTAAGGGTGATACTTCAATGCTGATAGGTGGGACCGAAAAAGTAAACAATCGTCAAAGGGGCGATACTATCATTTTGTCAACTTCAATAGCAAACACAAATTTTAATTTAATAATTTCAAATACTTCATGAAGTTTTGGGTTTCGATCACTGAATCATGCAATCTAGGATGTAAAAAACACAATATTTCTTAAATAGGAAATAAAACCAAGTCTGGAAATATTCACTGTTGATTTTCTTTGAATGGTGTCACTGCTAGTATCTCTTTTTTCCAGAAAAAGCGTTGATATTTAGGTCTCAGTCGCGTTGAAAATTTGAGTAAAGTATAAACTTCATTCCGATTCAAAAAAAATCGATTTTTTGGCTCAGTACAATATACATAACCCCTTTAGGAAAATTCTGTTTTCCCACCACAATGCATTGATTGAGGAATTTAGATATTTTATTAACAGTGCATTAGCAATAATTCGTTTGTATGTCTATTTTATGGGCCATTTTTTCGCCCTCCCATTGATTTGGTTTGAGATTTCTAGCACTGATGTTGTCCTATGCTGATTTGAGCGATTCTCTGTGTCCTGCCACAATCCCATGTAGTATGTGTTATCAAAAACATCGCGAAGCATCAAGTTCTAAATGTTCTCAAACGATATAATATCCGAAGAGAGTGATAAGAGTTATAAGAAATGTCTCATCACACTGTTAGGTGGATTAAAAGCGTTTTTTAAAAATTGATCATAGTAGGCTATAGAAAATTTAACTTTTAAACCGAAAGAGATAGCGCTTGGCTGTCTTCGACAAAGTTGTAGAGGAGAGTATTTTTATAAATTTTGGAGAAGACATGTTGTCTCTGTCACTCATAGTAATCGAGTTATGATAAGTTCTCTATGGTGAACTCCTTCATTTCCTATTTTTACTTATAACTTTTTTATTTCTGATTTTTCGCATTAACAATGTTCTAAGGTATTTTTTATCATCATAATACACACAACTTTTCCGAAGAAACCAGATAGCTGTGAATGCTGTGTAAAGACTTATAGCTGATTTTGATTTAATATTGGCCTGTTTTTGAACCTGTGTAACTTCACTATCGGCAAAAATTGTAATTATACTATCAATTATTCTGATAGGACTAGGTTTCACCTACCAAACGAAGGTAAAATTGTTTGTCCATAAGCACCCGTTCAAAAGTTATACACTTTTGAAAACTTTATGTTTGGCCCTCCTGAAGTCGCGTGAATGGCTCACTGAACGAGCAGGCGCTGGTGTTCAAAGACGCTTTCGCTTGATTTCCTGAGTGACGCGCACTCTGTGTAGTAGCGCGTCTGCCGGAAGGTTAACACTGATATTGAATGAGTTTCCAACGGGTGACATACAATTTCATTTCGGTCCAGATTATCGTATGAATGTTGGCTTCGGGGCAAAAAGATTATGCATAAAATTTCTGCCTTCACCACAGTCTGAAATATTTGAAAATATCCAGCCGGTTAATGCAGCAATTATATGGAAAATGTGTATCTTTTACTTCTTTATGCATATCCTGAAACTAAAATTCATATGGTATAAACCGGACCGAGATGAAATTGTATATCACCCATTGTAAAATCATTCAATATCAGTGTTAACCTTCCGGCAGACGCGCTACTACACAGAGTGCGCGTCACTCAGGAAATCAAGCGAAAGCGTCTTTGAACACCAGCGCCTACTCGTTCAGTGAGACATCCACGCGACTTCAGGAGAGCCAGACATAAAGTTTTCAAAAGTGTATAACTTTTGGACGAGTGCCTATGGACAAACAATTTTACCTTCGTTTTGTAGGTGAAACCTAGTCCTATCAGAATAATTGATAGTATAATTACAATTTTTGCCGATAGTGAAGTTACACAGGTTCAAAAACAGGCCAAAATTAAATCAAAATCAGCTATAAGTCTTTACACAGCATTCACAGCTATCTGGTTTCTTCGGAAAAGTTGTGTGTATTATGATGATAAAAAATACCTTAGAACATTGTTAATGCGAAAAATCAGAAATAAAAAAGTTATAAGTAAAAATAGGAAATGAAGGAGTTCACCATAGAGAACTTATCATAACTCGATTACTATGAGTGACAGAGACAACATGTCTTCTCCAAAATTTATAAAAATACTCTCCTCTACAACTTTGTCGAAGACAGCCAAGCGCTATCTCTTTCGGTTTAAAAGTTAAATTTTCTATAGCCTACTATGATCAATTTTTAAAAAAAGGAATATTACCAAAATATGGCGCTTTTTACACACACAAACATTGTAGAATATGCGAAAACGCTAATATGGACAGTTTTGACTCCAATGAATTAAGTACCTCAAAACGCTGTTTTGAGCCACTGTGCAGCGTAACAAAATGCTTTACTACAATTGTAGAGCGATATGCATTTTGGGGCGGGATTAGGTCTAGCATATTATGGCATGGTGGAAAGGAACGTGTGGATTTTACGATTTAGGTACACGAAGGCTACCTCTCAAATGGTGAACGCTACGAGAAATTGGTTTGGTTTAGTGACCCGCTATACCACTGGATCGTTCTCGTACGTAGAATTCATTCCTGTTTGGTAAGCAAATGGAAAATCCAACGAACGTGGGTTATAAGATTTTTACCGAAACCTAACAAAAATTCAATTAAGCCGCCTGATTCAACTCAAAGCTCCAATAAATCAGCTCTTGTCGTATAGCATTATTGAATTATTGAGCCACGTGCCGTTTTCATGTTACTAACAGAATCAATAGTCTACTGCCGCTCGGTTCGTTTTACTCAGGAATGGATTTTCCTTCTGAAGAAGTAAATTCACAATACGCTTCTTATCCTGATCAAAAGCATATAACAAAACTACAACACATGCTATTTTTGTTAAAAATTATGTTGGAATGGGTACCATTCAAAGCCAAATAGTAAAAATATATGACGAGGTATAAATAGGTTAACCAAATTTAATAACATTTTGTTATGATGCTGCTGATCGGGATAGTCTTGAGCACGGGCCAATATCCAACTTTTGGCCGGGGAGCATGCGGCATAATTCCTACCGCTAATAGCGCAGCTGTTCTTTCTTCCTTCGAATGCCACCATGGTTTCCACGCGAAATTAAACATCATCCGACGGCTACGATACAGCAAACTTTCCCAATTTCCCATGTCCAAAACAAAACACACCAATTCCGTATTCCAAACAGCTACAGGCGATCCCCGATCCGGCGCTTTCGGTTCAAAGCTAAAACATCAAATTCGATTGCAAATAATTTCCCGCTTCTTCCGAGCCGGAGCGCAACCATCAGCAGATATTCCATCGTCGGTCTTGCTGTCGAATGGATGCGATGCAAACAAACACACGGTATGCACAACCAACCAACCAATGCCAGTGGGAATCGAAACTCAGCTAATCAATATTTATCGATGATAGGGATATTGTTTTACGTTCCGGCGTGGGATTCCGGATTCTGTCATTCAGTACATATGTACGGGGCAGGGGAGCTGCTTCCAGTTTTGGATCACGTTCAACCATTTCGACCTTGGGCTTGTCGAGGTGTACTGTTTGAACTTGGAGCAGAGAGGTCAGAAAGCTGACAAAGCAGTTGTGTTGAAATTGCAATTGTTGAATAATGATGACTGCAGAAATGTATATATTTCAAGTTTCAATCCAGCTGGAATGAACTCACTGGACACGTGTCCTATAGCATGGTGTATGGCAGCGGAGTCGATCGATTGAGGGTGGAATCGTGCTGCATGTGTTCGGAATGGGTTTCCCACACACAAACACACGAAAGAAAAGTTGGGTTACACTCAAAACTTTGCTTCTATTGGTTTTCACGATGATTGAAAAATAAATTATAAAAATACTAAAACAAGTTTTATGATGCAAAGACGAAGAAATGAATGATTTGAAATCCAAAGATTGAAAGTTGCAAACATTGAAAAATACAAAGATAAAAAGATTAAAAACTTCCAAACCATATAAAATCTCAAAAATTCAAGGATCCAAACAATGAAAGATCGAAAGATTTAAAGATTGAAAGATTGAAAAATTCATTGATTGATAGAATGGAAGATTAAAATATATTAGATTGCGTGATTGAAAAATTAAAAAATTGAAAGATTCAAAGATTAAAAGATATTAAGATATAAAGATCCAAAGATTTTAAGATTGAAACATCCAAAGTTTGAGATTGAACTCCGTTCTTGATCAGGACTGCTAAAAATTGCACAGAGAATCAATAGATGCAAATGCATAAGAGTGACAAGCCAGACTTCAATGTTCATCTCCTGATAATCCCACGTAGTTGTTGATAAGCAAAGAGAAGCAATGTTAGTCCGACGCTTGCTATTGCTAGAATCCGTATATGCTACTGCGCTCTCCACAAGTTTGACGGGAAAGGGAGTGTTAGTAGCGATTAAAAATTGTGCTGGAATTCACACGCCATTCAAGATTTTAGGAGTCTCTGGGCGTCCAGCCACCAAGAGGTTCATTTAGGAAGATCATAACGACGAGTAACGAGAAAATGTCGAAAAACGGTATTATTTTTACGAAAATCAAACTTACTAGCACAAAAACACCAAAATATCTCTTAAATGTTAATTAGGAGTTGTAAACAAACTGAGAGTATGAAATAATTTTGAGCGACCTAAAATAAGCCGAATAACGAACATACTAGCGATTTCACTCGGGCGTCGTTTGTCATAATTCCAACAACTAGAAACAAAAACAAGCATTTTATTCAAAAAATTTAAGGACTTTCCTAATATAATACAAACATTTAGAAAAGCTAAAAGCGGCAGGATATGAAGAAGAGTTAGGATTTGTCCGAAAAACCAAATAAAACCAATTGAAGAATACATTTTTGGCAATCATGTTTTCTTTCATATTAAAGAAATTTTACATTTAACTGTTATGTAAAAGAAAGATTAAACAGCTAGTGGTCCCTCTTTTATTGCTCCCATGATGGTCTGGACGACGTTGAGATCTTCATTTGGTGTGCATCTTATAATCCTTGATCTCAATTGTTCTGCTACAGCAGCTTACCGACCATTTTCATAGACTAACCGAGACAGAATTGGTCATTTTTAGAGCAATTCCTTCATTTTGGGAGTTCAACCAAGTATGGTATTTGTTGCCTAATGATATAAGGCAGAAATAGACAAGAAAAGAATTTTATTTGATTTTTTTAGCACGTTTAACCGTTTTGGAAGACAGTTCTTAGTTAAAATGGAACACTTTTACTTGTATGGATATACAGGTTTGAGACCACTGCATTAGAAATGACTGCCCACACTAATATTTTAAAATTCATTTCGCATCGCTTTGCTTACGATACTTTTACGATAAACTATTTTCTTATTGTGAGCTGCTCCTCTTTTTTGTCCTTCGAACACATGTTGTACAGAATAAAAGCATTCTGTGATCAGCTCAGCCTTCTAGCAAAACACTTTTAATCTGGGATATTGGTAAAGCACCTCGAAGACATTTTTTGAAAGTAGTATTGTTTGTTCACTATCATCTGGAATAACTAATCGCAAATGGCAAATTTTGAGAGTAGACAAATGGGGAAACAAAAATAAGCATAGCTCTTTCTCAGGTACATAACAGTACTTGAAAATTTACTTCAGCTGCTTCCGACTTACCCGATAGTGTTGTGAATGAAACTCATCCTCCTCTCAGGCCCAACAGTCTAAAGATAAAACGTTTAAAAGGTTCCAAGATCGAAGAACCCAAAGATCAGAAGATTAGAAGATCTAAAGATCCAAAGATGCAAGGACAGAAAAATCCAAAGATCAAAAGATATCCAAAGATTCAAAGATGTGCAAAGATTCAACGATTAGATCCAGAGCTATCTAAAGATCTAAAAATTCGAAGATATCCTAAGATCAAAGATATCTAAAGATCCAAAGATATCTAAAGATATCCAAAGATCCAAAGATATTCAAAGGTCCAAAGATCCACAGTTAGAAAAATCCAAAAATTCAAAGATATCCAAAGATTCAAAGTACCAAAGATATCCAAAGATCCAAAGATATTTAAAGATCCAAAGAAATCCGAAGCTCCAAAGATATCCAAAGTTCCAAAGAAATCCGAAGCTCCAAAGATATAAGATATAGATAAGGTCCGAAGATCCAAAGATCCATAAATCCTATGATCCATATTTCCAAAGATACAAAGGTCCAAAAATAACCAATGATCCAAAGATATCAAAAGATCCAAAGATATCCAAAGATCCAACGATCCAAAGATTCAAAGATATCCAAAAATTCAAAGATACCCAAAGATATACAAAGATCTAAAGACATTTAAACACCCAAAGGTATCTAAGGATCCAAAAATATCCAAAGGTCCAAAGATTCAAAAATATCCAAAAATCTAAAGATACCTAAAGACCCAAAGATTTAAAAATCCGAAGATGTCCAAAGATCCACAGATATCCAAAGGTCCAAAGAGCCAAAGATCCGAAGATATCCAAAGATACCCAAAGATTCAAAGATATCCATAGATCCAAAGATCACAAGATATCTAAAAATTCAAAGATCCAAAGAAATGCAAAGATTTCCAAAGGTATCCAAACATTCAAAGAACCAAAGATATCCAAATATCCGAAGATATACAAAGATTCAAAGAAAACCAAAGATCCAAACTATGCTATATTTAGGGTGAAATACATAGTGCTTTCGCATAGGCCTGCTAAGCCAAGACAAGTTGCGGCTTCACTGTGTCTCATCGGCATAAACAGAACTTCTGCTCGGACGGGACATCACGTTTGATCAGTCGTTCGATTGAAACACAAAGTGTGTTTTAGTTTTTTGGGATCTGCGTCAAGCCGGCGCTAATCTATTCCGACAAAAAGTTAGTGTAGGTTTCTGATGAGGCGAAGCCGAAACGCACCCATGAAACAAAGATCCAAAGGTATCCAAAGATCCAAAGATCATAAGATATATAAAAATCCCAAGATCCAAAAAGAGATCCAAAGATATCCAAAGATCCGAAGATATAAAAAGATTCAACTGGTATCCAAGGTTCCAAAGATATCCAAAGATCTCAAGATATCCAAAGATCCAAAGATATCGAAAGATCCAAAGATATCCAAAGATCCAAAGATATCCAAAGATCCAAAGGTATCCAAAGATCCAAAGATATTTAAAAATTCAAAGATATCCAAAGATCCAAAGGTATCGAAAGACCCAAAGATATCCAAAAATTCAAAGATATGCAAAGATCCAAAGATATCTAAGGATCCAAAGATTCAAAGATCCAAAGATCCAAAGAGCCAAAGATATCCAAAGATTCGAAGATATACAAAGATTAAAAGATAAGAAGGGATGAAAGATCCAAAAGTATTCAAAATTCAAAGATATACAAAGATTAAAACATAAGAAGGGATGAAAGATCCAAAAGTATCCAAAATTCAAAGATCAAAATATATCCAAAGATCCAAAAATATCGAACGATCCAAAGATATCGAAAGATTCAAAGATATCGAAAGAGCCAAAGATATCCAAATATATCCAAAGATCCAGAGATATCCGAAGATCCAAAAAATAATATCTAAAGATTCAAAGATCTAAAGATATCGAAAGATCCAAAGATATTCAAAGATCCAGAGATTTCCGAAGATCCAATGATATCCAAAGACTCAAAGTTATCCAAAGATTCAAAGTTATCCAAAGATTCAAATATATTCAAAGATCCAAAGATATCCAAAGATTCGAAGATATCCAAAGATATCTAAAAACCTAAAAATATCCAAAGATTCAAATATATCAAAAGATCCAAAGATATCCAAAGACTCGAATATATCCAAAGATTCAAATATATCCAAAGATCCAAAGATCCAACGATCCAAACATATCCAAAGATTCAAAAGTCCAACGATCCAACGATCTAAAGATCCAACGTCCAAGGATGCAAAGATCCAAAGCTCGAAAGATTCAAAAACCCAAGAATGTAATGATCGAAAGGTTGGGTCCTGAAACAGATACGATAATAGGATCTGTCGTGAACAAAAGCAGCTGGGTTAAGCATCTCTCATATAAAGCCCAAGTAACCCAAAGCACAGCAACACAATTAATAGATTTACAATTGTAATTGCCGATTTCATTCAGAATGTCATTGGATCAAATTGCCGTATCGTGAACTGATTCACTCGTTAAGAATTATTGTCCACGACGCAAGAACATAATGCTATGCTATAGTACAGCGATGGTTGAAAAGCTGTTCCTGCACAAAAAACTAGTCCGGGTATTGAAACCTCTCAGATGACCAATTCTAATGTCTGCCCCTAAGTGGCAATTTGCAGAAAATCCCGTCATCATCTGACTCGAAGGTTCGAGGCATATCATTGCCATAAACTTGTTTCCATCACTTTATGAAAATTTGACTACCAAGCTCGACGTTATTCAAAACAATCACGTTTTTTGTTTAAGGTGAATTGATGTGTTTCTAAATCATCTCATCAGTAACTAGTAACTTGCGGCTAGTTAAACGATGAATTCAAACAAGCATTAAATTGGCACCAGTTAGACACTAAATCCAAACAATCACACAACTTGTGTAAATGCCTAAAGCAACTGGCTGGTCCTCCCGAGTGATGTTGATTTTCTGATTTCGAAAAGGTGTTTCTTTGCTTGCTTGCTGAGACATCAACCGGAACCAGCCAGCTGTTTAAGGCGTTCACACAAGTTGTGTGGCTGTTTGGATTTATCGGATAACTGGTCCCAAGTTGAAACTAGTTACTGATGGGATCGATTCGAAACACAAAAATCTGAATTGATCTACGATTATCTATGTACCCTTATGCACAAATATTTTTTGTACTTTAAATCACAGTATGAGCTTAACGACCAATGAAGGAGCTAAACACCACCATGTTCTGTTCATTTGTTTTTAATTTAATTAGTGGATTTTCTTAACGTAAATTATCGAAAAATCCCGTACAAACATCGAACACGTTGCTCCAGCTAGATATGTCCGATTCAGTTTAAATTTAGAGCAGACACTCCTTGTGAGACTAGGAAGCGACTCAGGGGTGGTCCGATTGGGGTAATTTTTTGTAACTCTAACCAGCAGTGACAATAGTATGGACGAAAACGATTATCGAGGAAGCAGACTGAATAACGCTCAGATGACACAGAACATGCTTCACCACCCAGGAATAGAATCTCTACTTACAATGGTAAATTGCGTGTGAAGGATTTGATGGTAATATTTTTTATTAATTATTTTTTAGGAAATATATAAAAGACCCATGGCTCCTTTAAGCTCACGTATTGAGTCGCATGCAAAATGACCGAATTGAACAAAAGGTTTTCCCTCTATCAAAAGCTGGAGGTGTGCATTTATTTCAGTATCCAAATTAACTTTGAGCTAAGCTTTACTGCAAATCTCGTAATTTAGCACGAGGACTGCTTTTCTACAATAGCTTAGCTCAGTTCAAGGGCCTTAAATTTGCAATTATTCCTTCTTTTTCTGGACATTAAGCTCGTCATATTGGAAATTACAATAGAACATCAAAATAACTTTAATGTAAAGCAGCTGGTAAAGTCGTAATAACTATTACTTTCCTCTCATCAGTATTTGGTGCTAAGTTCTAAATACTGATGAGACAACGTCGAAACGCATATTACACTGAAAGGTATTGGGCACATCAAGTCCAAAATTGTTTTACCCAATTTTCTCCCTAGGTAACAAAATACTATAGTCGAAATATTTGCAATTGGTGATATTTATTGTTGGACAATGGAAAAATGGACTTTAATGGATAGTCGATTCTCGTGAAATAAATTCCCGCCTTTAAAACTGGGAAATTGTCAAAAAAATAATAAAATATTATTAAAAGGTCATAGTAAGTTTGGTTGTCGACTATGCGAACAGAAAATTTCGAAGTAGAATACCCTATAGCCCCGTTTCAAAAATTTCGACCGAAATCTTACCCGAGTATTCGAACGTCAATATCTGTTGTTGTACTGAATGATAACATTAGATTTTTGCGCTATTTGATTGGAAATATGTACAACAATTAAGTAAATAATTATGTAAAATGTACAATTACTGAAAATAACGGAAATGGATTTTGTGAATGCAATTATTATCTGCACCATGATTAGTCCGTACAGTTTGTTTACAAGCGAACCAGACTATCTCCAACTCTTTGACGATGGAAGTAAACTACTTTTGTTCGATGGTCTGGTCCCTTTGCCTTCGAGAACGTAAACTGAACCAAGTACAAAACCAGGGATCGTATGCGAGTGCGGCATGTGGCTACACCAGCACGTTCCACAGTGATCACCTACTATACAAAAGTCGGACAAAACCTCAAAAGTAGCCCGAATTTTATGAAAACTTTACATTAGGGTAATTTTGTGATGATGATTTCATATTTGATTTTTACTTATTTTTGATTTAAAAATTTGGCACTTAGGGTGGTTCGAAAATTTAACATTGATGAATATAAAAAGCACTATATATGAAAATTCCTTTTCCAAAAATTAAGTGTAGTGAATTTTTAGCATAATACACATTTTTCAATTGTTCATAATGCTGAGAGACATTTACAAATTGTATTACGGACCTTGGGTAATCGAACACTACCATGCGTCTTCTTCAGACATATCATGATAAATAACCTTTTTTATACCTCGGGGTAAAAAAAGATATTCATTTTCGGAAGGTACACTAATTTTCAAGTGTCATATACTATAAGCGATCTTTCCAAACTGTTTCAGAAAAAGTACAGCCACTTTGAACACAATAACTTTAATTTAATGCACGATTTATTATTTTTTCTTAGTGTCTGTTCGAGAAGAGAGCTTTGTATCGACTACATCGAATGGCAATTTTAAGTCCAGCGAAATGAAATCAGTTCGACCCCAATCGCAATTAGCTAAAAATATATATTCATACATATAGGTTGGAATACAGTTTTTTTTACATTCGTCATATATTCCACTTTTGAAGTTCTGTAAAAAATCGAACTTTCGTCTTCAAGACTTAATATTTTCAGAAAATTCTATTCGATCTCTTTACAATTAGACAAATATATTAAATTATGAAAGATCCAAAATAAAATTGAGGTTTTGTCCAGCTAAGCGACACTGTGCTTCCTGTCGGCCGAGTCCATCGTTTGCTGAGAAAGGGTTACTACGTACGTGTATCGATATTTTGGTATTTCCGTATGGTATGCCGAAATAACGGGTTTTTATACAACCTTTCAGAAGCATTCATATCAACAGTCTAAAGTGTATTCTACCTCACTTCGGTTATGTCTCTGACATTTCCCACCCATCTTTTGAGTTGTTATTATGGGCAACTTTTCCAACTATGCACTTCAGAGTGCATAGTTTACCAGGACTGGTGCGTGTACTATAATTCTGCGAACGTCCACCGTATATTCAATTATTCAAAGATGAATAATTGAGCAGCCAATAATTGTGGCTTGTGAAATAAACCAGCAGGTGATAGCGGAAAAACACGTTTTCTCTTTCTGTGAGTGTACTTCAGCGCCATTCAATAGGGCTGATTATGAGAACCACAAACGGGTTATATAGGTTGTCAGCTGTTGAACTTTTTATAGTATAAGGTGTGAAGTGGTTTGCATGTTTGCTCTATCTGATAAACGGAACACTATCAGGGATTTACGAAAGTAGCAAATTTCGTTTTAGTGAGATTCTAAAGTAGTAGATAAAATCAAATCATAAAACTTTATCTGACGACCAATCAGCTTAACTAGCCTCCAGGGGGGTACTAATTGCGCGGATATTATTGCTCTCTTTGTAACTTCATGTGTGAACCGTCCTAGGAGCCATGGGTTTATTACGCTGCTGCCGCTATTTATTATTAATAAAACCTAGCAATGCAATTGGTTTATTCAACTTTACAGCGATAATTGCAGCCTTATTCGCACAATCGGTCTGAGTTGGATTACCTCCAGAAAAACATTATCGTCACTCGTCGTTCAGCACATTTTTCCTTGAAAATGATTTAGATTACGCGAAGGCACATTTCTTTCACTAGAGATACGGATCAATCTTGATAACATATATCACTTGAAACCGGCCTCCCCAAAGCAGAACCCGTCCATGCTACCAAATCAACGTCATAGATTTTTCACGGAAAAGCGCCATATGTTTGGTACTCTACTAGCCTGCTTCTAAACTGTGCCACGAAAACACACACTCGCAGCCACACTGAAACTCACTGCAGATAAAAAGCCCAAACTAATGGCATCGTTGACCTTGCTGTACACGTCGTCTCTGGCACACCGCAACACCGCATGCAGTAGTCTCTGTAGCACAAGCTACTAGTAGTGCTGTTGTTGGTTGTTTGCTTCCTTTCCTCGTCTATACGTCCTGCGTCCCAAGGGTAAAACACTTTTCAGCGTTCTAAAAATTTCCACGTTAAATTCGGAAACTTTTCTTTAAATTCATGGTGCGCCACCCTGGGAAACAGTTTTTTTTGCGAAAATCTAGCGATCGATTAATTATACGAAAATCGTTAACTATGGATCAATGGCACCTTCGGAGGAATGTATGGACTTTTTAAGCCCTTCTTTCATTACGTGCTACAGTTTACTAATTACTCCTTATGAAAGAGAGATATATTTATCAATATCTTTTTTCATGCAACTATAATAAGATGCTGTCTTCGACTATGTTGTAGAGCTTACTTTTTCAAAAAACTTCGCTGAAGACGCGAACTCTTAAAACTTTTTGGTGGTTTCCAACGGGGAAAAACAGATCGCAATGATGAGTTAAGCGAAAAAATTTATGTGAAAAAAATCCCCCCAGAGGTAGGATTCGAACGTGCAACCCTTGGGACTCCGGCCCAATGTAGAAACCCTTATGTTATCCCTGGATGACGTCCCAAGAAGAACACATGATTGCATTGGGGACAGTGATGGTAGCAGTACCTCTAGAGAGAGAGAGCACACACAACTGCCACCCGACATATTTGATTAAGGGGGGTAAGGGTTCAAGCGTAAAAAAACACTGTTTTGAGAATTTGTTTTAGAAATTTTGGTGAAGCGAATTGATCAAAACTTTTGTACATCATAATGTATCATTTCAATAACATTCTGCAATTTTTCCATGCACAAATTTCGACAAGCGACTCGGTGACGAAGCTTTTTATAGAATGTCTTTGGAAAAAAAACAAGATTTGTGGTTTTAATTGCCATTCAAAAACTGCTGAACCGATTTATTTCAAACTTTGCATACACATTCTATGGAAAAAAGTACCTAACTCCAACGTTGAGTTTTCGAGATAATTTTTGCAATTAAGAGTGTTTTTAAATATTATCCTGACGAGTTCGGTATGTTCCGTAGAATTGTTCGTATCATCCATAAAAAGATTAGTGAATTTTCAAAGGAATTAGGCAATTCTTTTTAAGGGAGATTCTACCTTGTTGGGCTAAAAATTTTTGAATATTACTTGGAAAATTTATTGGTACCTGTGTAATTGTTCTAAACATTAATTATCCTTGAATATGCAAAATTACTTATACCAAGTTTCTCCAATAAACGAGAACTTCTTAAAAACAAATTATTAACTCATCGCCAATGCACAACATTTATGGCCCAGGAAGGCGTACATCGTCGTACTCGACCAGAATAAAGCATCGACACACTCGCCTAGACTGCTTCTTTACTCGTGTGCTAACCTAGTCAAGCTTTGGGTGTTTATACTTCATCCTTCTTTCCTTCCTTCTTGGTACGGCAAACACGATGACTAAGAACGGTCTGCTACCCCCCCTCTCGAGAGACCACAACAAATTCAGCAGCCCATATGAATGAGCCAAAGTTTATGCTTAATAATACACGCTCCACTCTCGCCCAACTAGCGTAGGTTACTCCTTCGGAACAACAAGAACCGAAAGGGGAGAGGCACGTGTCGAGAAAAAAAAGCCCCAAGGGGTCTGACCCGGAACGGTCGTCGTTATTGCAGTTTATCCGTTCGAGCAATAATGGCGCAATAAAATGGTTGTTAAATATATTTAGTACAACATGACGAATTCGGTGCTTGGTGCGGTACATTTATAAACAGTATAACTATTTTTTTTTCAGCGGATCCCCAGCTTATGTTAGTTGGTTTTTTGTTGGTTTTTCGCAACTATGTTAGTCTACTGAGTATGAAAATCATAGTTTACAATGGAAACGTTTTTGAACTATGAACCACCAAAAATATTTTTTCGTAGTTGTGTAGAAGTTTCTCAGTTTAAAATTTAGTGTGAGCCGTTAGTGTAACAAATACACTAATTTTATGCATGCGTACACTGAATCTAAGTTCTGACAATAAAATTTGTATAAATTTAATACCCATATTATAAATGAACGGTGCTCGGAATGAACCGCTAGGTGACTGTCATTCTGAAATGGGTCATGGAAAAACCGGTATAGCTAACACCTACTACGCCTCGAGAGATTGCACGGAGTTATTCGACTACCGGAAACAAATCATGCTTGTCGTCAAGGATTTAAATGTAATTCGAGATTGCAAACAACTTTGTGGAAGATTCCAAGAACGCAGAAAAATGAATTTCCAAGAACGTTGATTTTTTTATTTCGATTATAGAGGTTTGAACCTTAAGGTCATTCGCCTCTTCGGGTTAGAAAAATCTCTAATGAAAAATTTCTAACCTTATGTGCGGGGTCAGGACTCAAACCCAGGTGCGCTGCGTACAATGCAATCGATTTACCAACTACGCTACGCCCACCCCCAACGTAGAAATTCTAAAAAACTAATTTTAAGAGGTCTTCCATATAACATGTTCCAAAACTTGAAAATATGGTGTTATCCTCAATATTTAATATTTATAACAACTTTGCCGAAGAAACAAAGTCACTATCTTAATTAGCTCAGAAAATAAATTTCGTATGTCAGTTTTTTTAGATAAATTAAACACTGAACGACATATTCCTGTAGATACGCAATCATAAGGGCAAGAACTTCTCTGAACAAACAATTTTTCTAAAGTAAACGGTTTAGACGCCGTTAATTTTGAGTACGAAAATGACGCTTTAAAACACTGTGTGTGTGTGTTGTAAGGGTGAATTATTCGGAGTAAATTTTAACTTGTTATCCTATCATGCCTGTCGAATTTTGTCTTTATATATTTTTCCTGTGTGTCAAGAATTAAAATTCTAGGGGCGGAGATAGTGTAGTTGGTAAATCGACGCAGATCACCTGGGTTAGATTCACAACTCCGCACAAATTTTCTAACCCGACTAAAAGTACACGAATAATAACCCTAGGGTTAAAACCTCTACAATAAAACAAAGAAGAATTAAGATGCTGGCAGAAAGTGTTCAGCAACAAGATGATGGTGTCCATTCAGTTTTATTTTATAAAATATAGGTTCAAAAACATTTGGTCTTTTCTGACAGTGTAAAATTTTCAGAAGGGAGTACATTGGGGAGTAAAGGGGGTGAACAACTTTTGTGAAGGGGTCGAAAGAATGAAAAAGATGGAAAACCCCCGATGTAAAATCTCGGTGCAATCCACCTAGCAGTGAGACGAAACGTTTCTTATTTGAGCAAAAAAGGGACGTTGAGTATGCAGGGGGAATACGTATTATTTTGTCTGAGTGGAATAGTTACTACATATTGGAACATATTTTTTAGACGTAACATGTATTATTTACGGTAAACAAAAAAAATTAATATATGCATCCGTTAGTACCGTATACGTGATATTATCCATGTATGCATACAACACCTTGTTTTTCTTTGCATGCATGCAAGCTATAACTCTTATCATTATAAAGGAAGAAAATGATTTGCTTAGTTTAACAATCGCATTATGAAGAAAAGACAGCATAGCGTGATCGTGATTTATCCGGCGTGTTAATATCGCAAAAAGGCATTTCAATCGTGATAGAAGTGTCACGGTGGACCGTAAGAAGGGATTAAGACCAAAAAAGGACAACTATTCGCAAAGGTGTCTACAAGATCAGCTCGGATTCCATCAAAAAGAAGATTCGAGCTAACTCTGTGCGTTCCATGGGAAAAATAGCGAAGGACCATGTGATTGGTGATTTTACGGCCCGGAAGATCGTAAAGAAAAATTTCGAGGCGCAGTCGAGGATACGGAAAATACGCACATGATAACTAAATGCATCCGAGAGCTACGATTTTTTTTTGCTTGGAGCAAATAATATTACGCATACGGTAGATGTATTTTAATACAACGGTAGAAAAAAATCTGTTTAATTTTGATTCAGTAAAGTAAGTTTAAACAGGCAAGAATTAGATTGACGGCCTTTGAGCAGAAGGATGACAGGGATTGCCTGCAAAACATTAAAATCCAGGGATAGATATTTGTCGCTTTTCTACTTGTTCATCTTTCAATCTGTTTCTTCGATATACGAGTTTTAAGAAAAGGACCAAAGTAGCGTTCTCTTTTTGGAACGATCTTATTTTTATCTCTAGAAAAATAATGAATTGGTTTAAAAGGTATTTTCATAATCTTGCTAATGAAACACATATCGCATGAAGTAATTGGTTTGTTTGAATGTCTAAAACAAGTCCTGTTTTGACAATAACATAGATTAGTCTAAGTCCATCCCCTGAACAGATCGGTCACGAAAAACTCGCAAAGCAAACAGAAGAAATTATAGTTAACCGTCCATGTTAGGTACTTGTGCACTTCTGTGACAAGAAAGAAAGAACGCTGCCGGCCTATACCTGAGTCGGTTCCTAGTCCCACCAGAAATACCCGCTTAAAATTTAAGACAAATCGGAGAATGCTAGCAAATCGGAATAAGCGTTTATTTGTTCGCGCTTGAGACCGCGTTGATCAGAATATAAGTACTACAGCGCCACTTAATCTTTTTTGTGTTTGCGAAACCTTGAGCATAGTTGTGCGTGGATGATCGATATTGCATATTCGTCTTTGTGTATCATCGTGAGGGGAATGAGCGTTTATATGTTAAGGTTTACCACCGCCTGGGCATTTGTATGTTGAGTGTGCTAGCGTGTATATAACTTCGCGCGTTTAAATTCGATTTTATAACCATGTGGCCATTCGCATATTCGTGTATGTTGTATGATCACGCGGACCGACTTAATTTTCAGTGTACCGTTCAGATGCTAGAAGAGAGTGAGTTTCTTCGTATCCCAATCATATCGTCATGGAACTTATTGTCTAGCGGATACAAGCTAGGCTGTTGAGGCCGAGAGTAGGGACTTCTGGACGTGACCGATTCATTATAGAGCGAACACGGGCGTTGACACTTGAGACCATGTTTAAGGACCATTTATAAAATACGTAACGCTAAAATTTCTCAAAATCGACTATGTAACAAATTGTAACATCCTTCCCTCCCCTAGTAAGCAAAGAATTACAGTGGAAACCCGATTTTAACAGCTCTCGTTTTGGTCAACCCCTAATTTTGTCTTTCCCCGACTTTGACCCGATTTTGTCAACCTCATATGAAAATCCGTTTTATGGGTTCTAGCAGATGTACCACATTAAATTCAAGTAAACCCTTTCTTGGCCATAGTTGGCTCCCCGATCACACTTGGGTTTGCAACTATGTGCCCTATAACTTATCTACAGTGTATATAAGTTCTGTAATTTAAGGTGGGAGCTCCCGGACGAGTACGTTTTATAATCGCGCGAGAGCGGGCGTTTGTATGTCGACACAGCAGACTGCGTTTATAAATTCGTAAGCGCTATCACAATGACTTAAACGCTGGGACGTTTATATGATTGCGAGATCGTGGATCTAGATAATACTAGATATGCGTGACCGGGTTTATAGTATCGTAAAAAGCTCGACCATTTGTATGTTATTGTGTGCGTTCTTTTTACCGCGTGGGTATCGCCGAAAAAAGAAACAACAATAAATGGTTTGACTTAACAATGCTAAATATACTTAAGAGAAATATAGCAGAGTGCATTTTGCATTGGCTTGCTAAACCAACACAAACAACCAGACTAATTTAAACTTTTCCTAGTTATCTCATTTACTTATAGAATAGTTTGCTCGTTTTTGCCCGTTTTAAACTGTCTGCAGACGAGGCAATAGGACGAACGCCACAAATAATTATCACTATGGATTTTGTTCCAGCTATTCCAACGATCTTGTTGTTGCCGCGTTGGAATAGCTAGAACAAAATCCATGGTGAATATTTTTAGTGGCGTGAGTCCTTTTGCCTCGTCTGCGGAGAGCTTTAGCTATGTTGATAGGGTTGTCATACCGGTAGTATCGGTACCGATAATCCCGGGAATACCGACCCATTGTTGGTACCGAAATACCGGTACTGCATAAAGATAAGTACGGGATGATCCATAAATGACGTAGCATTTTTTGAGTGATTTTTAACACCCCCCTCCCCCATCATAGCATTTCGTCACAAAATTCCATATACCCCCCTGATAATTACGTAGCTTGACGGTTACCCTCACCCCCCCCCCTCGTTGTCCCCGTAAAAAATTTAAAAAAAAAATCAAAAACGATGTTAGTTAGATGAAACGGGTAAGATTGTCGTGACATCAGGTCAACCCCTATTCCCCTTTAAAAAGCTACGTAGCATGACATGACCTCCTACTCCCCCTGTCGTCACACATCATCACAAAATACAAAACTCCCCCTCCCCCATATAATGCAACGTCATTTATGGATGGCCCCTACCGGTATTTTCAGTACTAAGCACAATGATGCTGCCAGCCTCGACTAAACTTCTAACGCCTTCACAACTTTTTGGAATAGCTCCGCCCACCACACATTCGATTTAATTCAAGTTTATTTAAAAATCAGTCGTAATGGTAATTCTTGCAGTAGAGGCATGTTTCACTACTGTACTATTTGTGCAGTGGTTAAGCAACAAAGCAGTAGAAATTGATATTTTAACACCTTTTCGTCACCAGAAAGACTAAAGTAAATGACTAAAATTCACCTTCTTAGCTACTAAACTTGGTTTTGCAGCAAAATTCAATTTTCTTATCTTGGAAAATCGAGGTATTTTTTGTTAGGGGAAACTTTGCAACTGCGACCACTTAAAATCAAGGCATGAACGCATCAGAATCATTGGCAGCAAAAATTGTAGCAACTGTGAGGCAGTGGAATGCGGAAAAATTATCAAATGCCACAAATAAAAAAATCCTAGCCCAAAAAATGACGGTACTAGGAACCCTAGTGCTTGACCTTGGAAAATGAGCGGTGCTGAATCCGATTAAACCATTTTCAATCGAAAAACGTTAAAAGCTCTATTAAAACAAGCGCTAGTAATTTTGAGAGGCCTATCACAAATCACTCCCTATATCTCGAAAATAATACAACCGCAATGTTTGAAAGTTTTCAAAAATAAGATCTGTGGTAAGTTTCTTGATAACTTTGCCTAAGTGAATATTTTTCTATACGAATAATGTAAGAAAAGAAATAGCGTAACTCACTATTAGAATGAAGATGAGTTTAATCCCAAGACTTCCTCGAATCACATTGCCAAAATAGATAGTGGTGGCGCAAAAAGACTCATTTTTCATTTTGGGACCAGTATGGGGCGGGCATAGCGCAACTGATCCAGGTAATCTGTGTTCTATTCCCTGTTTCGAATACAATGTTAGAAAAAATTTAAAGCCGAAAGGGAGATATAAACCTATATAATCGTAAAAAAGGATGTACCTCATTTTGCAAAAATATTGTCATACGTACGTTATACATAATGGACGCTAGGCATGAAGTCGTTTGGCATAATATACGTTAGACATGATAACGTAATGGCCGTTAGGTATAATGGATGATTCGCATAAACAGACGTTGGACATAAATTAGCATGTATAACTAAACGGAACTTATTTTTTGGCGGTGATTGCCTCGAGTGGCAAGAGTGTGAATATTGGTACTTCTTTTGGTTTTGTAGACTAACTCTGGAAGCTGATGAAACTCGATCAACATTTTATTTTGTTGTATTTACTTGCAGAAATTTTTGCTCAAATAAAAGAAGCAGATCGAAAGCTTGACATGCGGAAACTCAACTTGCGTTAATTTCTCCACGAACGACCGATAAATTGTACATGACTAAAATAGACTTCACACACTTGTTTAAAATCAATCTCTTTTGTTATAAGGTATGAATAACGCACACTATCTTGAGCTAGTTCTTACATACATATATGCCTTGAAGAACAGCTCATGAAAGAAAGAATGATGCACTTTATTATTCATTCAACGAATATATGAATTTTGCTGCTTCTATATTGATTTTCTTCCTTATATTATTCAGTTCAATGACTATATTCTTGCCATCAAAGATAAAACTACGGAGCAGTGCTGCGAAAATTCAAAATCAGTTACCTATTTCTGCTTCTATTTACCGAAACCAACACATAGTGTTTTAAAACGTCGTTTTCGTGCCCAAAATTATTAGCGTCTAAACCGTCAACTTTAGAAGTATAGCTTGGTTGGAGAAGTTGTTACCCTTATGATTACGCACCCACAAGAGTATACAATTCAGTGATTAATTCACCTATAAGTGATATACGAAATTTATTTTCTGAACTCATTTAGGTAAAGACTGCGTCTTCAGCAAAGTTGTAGCAAATGTTACTACAAAAGAAATTGCTGAAGACACTATATATCTAGCTTTAATAGTTCACAAGTTATGGAACATATTATATGGAAGACCACTTAAAATTAGTTTTTCATGATAACTTTTTTAGACGTTCTCCTATCTTCTTGGAATCTTCCTCAAAGTTGTTTTCGGCATCGAAACACATATTTTTGCCGAACATAGTTACTTCTTATCTGTTGAATTTAAAAAGATATTCCAAATTTTACGACATTTTTGGGGTAACTTCTACCTTAAATATCCCGTTAAGGAGCAAAAAGGAGCAAACAACATCATAACATACTGAAAGAACTAGCTTTCTACTTTCATATAGTGGCCCGATTGTTAGTCGACACGATTTTCCCCGAGTGTTATGTTCAAAACAATATGCCATCGCAATGGTATAAAATGAAATATTCAAGCGCACTGCGACAAGCAGCTTTACATAAATATCAACCTTTTTCATCATCATCATCATCATCATTTCATCAACCAAGACTTTCATGTGTTATTATGTGGACAGTTTGAAGGCAAAAGTTGGCATCTTCTCCATTTTCGAGAATAAGTGAACAGCGCAACAAAATTCAGTTTGCTTCTGGAACCGAACATATCCGAACCTAAATGCGCTGTGTCGGGAGAATGAATGACGAGGGAAACGAACCAAACATTTAATTCATCGCGCCGGGCATTAATTGAATTTCGTTTTCTTTCACGCAGGGATGTCAATTTTTTTGAGCTCTGCTACGGATACTGTCTGATATGAGAGATTGTTTTTTCCTGTACTGTAACTCGTCACACCCAAAAAAAAAAGTTATCGACACGTAAGGTTGAAATCTCTACAATAAAGAAAGCCTTGCGATTACTTTTATATTTTTGTGAATAAAGCCTATCGTCCATTTTGCCATACGTGTATTATGTAAATCGTCCATTATGCCTAACGTACTTATGCTTAACGTATTTATGCCTGACGCCACGCAGCTAAAACAAAACTACTTGAAGTCAACAAAAAAATCGACCATGATTCTTTCGGTTCAAATTCACTTTGAATTCCTTCTAATAACTATATAAAAATAGAGAATCAAGTACAAATCAAAGGTGATTATTAAAAGTTGAGTACGGAAATCCCGGAAATGTTCGTATTCCTACGCAGCCATTCAAATCGCCCGAACCTTTCCACACATAGTCAACGCACAAGTCTTCAGCAAAAAACAATAAATCATACCCCGTTAATCTTTTCACTTCATTGATTGTCAAAAGTCGTTTTGTTTTCGCCAAAAATCATATCCTGTTCATCGCGAGCATAATTCAACCGTGTCTCAATTCTCTCAGCTCGCTAACTGCCGTGTGAAGCGGTGACTCAGCTTTACGATTCCAGCCAGAGCCGGAACATTCCAAATTGGACAACCTTTCAAATCTACTCTGTACCATCAGCAGAAAGGCTTCAATATCAGAAAATAAGAAAAACACACATTACCCGGCCCTGCACTGGATTATCGCTTCGCGATTACTGAACAGTTCTTTCGTCCCTTGCAGGGACTCGGTTCGATAAGGGCACTCCACCCACCCACCGGAGTGAGTCGCACAGGTATTCACACATAAAAACAGCCACCCACAAAACCTTTTAATTAATTTTTTATGTATTCTATTTTGGAACCGTCCACCGTAGCGCGTCGTCGTTGTCGTCACCCGTTCGATTGACCAAATTCGCTTTCACGCGTCAGTTCACTTTCACGCATGATTTGCTTTCGCCCATTTTTGTTGCTGCGAATGCGATGAGTTGTGGTTGCGTTCGCACCCCGGCCAACGGGCAAGGTCGGATCCGGGTTTGCACAATCACGATGTATCAGCTGAATCCTGGATGAAACCCTCTCTTCTCGAAAGGTTTAAAGCAACCATTAAAGCTCACGTTAATTCAAAAACACTTAACACTACCTTTTTTCAAGCTTTCGACTAATAGTTACAGACCGCGCACCATTGAAACACTAACACTGGGCATTCTTCCGGGAGCAGGTCAATCACTCGGAAGCTGACTTCTTTTCACGTGGCGTAATTTCAAAGATCCGTCCGCAACATAACGCGAGGCGCGTTGCTCAGGGGCAAAAAAGCAACGAGCGCGCATTCGACCCGGCGAACTGTTAATACAGTACTACTGGTGGCGGCTCGATTACCGTTAATACTAAGGGTAAAGCCTTGCCAATTCTCTCAGCGTGGTTGGTCGGTCGGTCGACGGTCGCGGCGTTGTGTCTCTCGCAGTGGACAGTAGTAGTGCAAGCAAAAAAAACTAGAGTCGTTCTCTCGTCGTCGCGGCCCGATCTGCTGGGTGAATGAGGCATGCGGCACAGCGACGGAAACTTCCCTGAGTAGGCGCACGTTAGGTCCGAATGCGGTAAGATCACGTTATTCTCGTTACGGATGTGTGGATATTGAATAGTTTATATATGTACATACATAGTGTTCGATACCGGTTCGGACCTGCCTCTCAGTGGTGCTGTGAGCAGTTGGCATTGCCCTATAGACCGGCTGGTCAGCTGAAAAGGCGCACGGTGGGAAAAAGTCAGTTATGGTAATAGCACCAGTGATTGCTTCGCTGTTAATATAATCGCTGATTTGAAGAGTATCCTTAATATCCAATGAAAATTTAAGGAAGTGTAAAAATAAAGAGTTAAATTCGTATTGCTTTTAGAAGAAAAAAAAAACCTTCCTTTATGACACATTGATAAACTGATTTTATTCTACTTCTACAGAAAACAATCCTCTATCTCGAACTTTAAAGCTGCGTAATAATCAACGGCCTATATTTAGCAAGCCTAATCGACAATTTTGACCACTCATTATAAGCTCTTCTACCACTATTACACCGCAAGCGATTACTAACTCACTTTTCATCGCAGTCGACTGCTCGATTCAAGAGCACGCGTGGAGTCGAATTACGCGCGCTGTGAACGCGTCGCAGTTCGTCAACAATTGAAAGGCTTAATTCGCTCTCTCGCCGGTATACGTACGTTCTTTGTTTCAGCTGATTAGTTGACTCCGGCTAAAGCGATCGAGTAGGGTGTGGCGGACAGGACCGTAGCAGAGCTTTTGTTTTCAGATTTGAATTGCTAAATAAGGGTAGCGTTATTGTTGTTCCCCCCAACCCGGGGTCAGCCAACGAGTGGGCCGACCGACCGGCCAATGGACACACAATCACTCGCTTTCTCTCGACCATAAACAAGGAAGTCCTCCAGCTCACGAACCAGCGATATAAACAACACGGCGGTTGGTTAGTCAAATTTCCCAATTGTCATACGATCGAAACTATTAGCTCTTGCTAAATTGAGCTGATTGCGCAGTGGCGAACGGCACACTACAATTAGACGTTGCCGTGGCGCGTTCCAGGCGCCTCCAGCGAACGGACGAGCGAATGGGGGTTGTTTTTGGTGGAGAATTCAATTCGAGCATGACGATAGTTCGTGTGAATTTATCGATAGTCGTGATGTTATGGGAAATATAGCACTGTGCTACTCATTGGCTTGCTAGTCGAAATGACGTTTTGATTTCGCTATATTTCTTATCGCCAAACAGAACTTCTGTACTTACGAAACGTCACTCGTGACCAGTAGTATTTTCATTTTTGGCTTTAGCGTCTATCTGGCACTATGCTATATTTCACCCTAAGGAGGAAAATTTGGTAAAAACCAAAATTTCTCACTAGGGTGAAAATTTGTTGGTAAAACCAGTCTTTGTACAGGAGGGCACAAAGCCAACACAAGTTTTGGCTTCACTGTGTCTCATCGGCATAAACAGAACTTCTGCTCGAACGGGACATCACGTTTGATCAGTCGTTCGATTGAAACACAAAGTGTGTTTTAGTTTGAAGGGATTCGCGTCAAGCCGGCGCTAATCTATTCCGACAATAAGTTAGTGTCGGTTTCGGTCTATCTGATAGCCAAGTCGATCTGCTCGTTACTGATGCGACAAAGTAGTAATTCCTCGATTTACTAAAGTTAATTGTTGTGTACCTTATCGATTAATTCAATTTTATCCTTACAGCACAAACAATGTTCTGTTTACAATATGCGAAAATATGAAATTTTCCTAAAATCGTAGCTTTGTTTACTTTTTGTTTGTTAACCAAATGTGCAAAATTTTAAAACATGTTTCATCATCAATTGTTTCCGTTTGCAAAATAATGATTGATGAGTAATGTTTAGAATAAAATCAGTGTGTCGTGATTGCATTCAGTGTTGACAACATGCCACAAAAAATCACTATGGATTTTGTTCTAACTGTTACGTTAATTGATGGCACAGTTAAACTCATTTTTCTTGACAATTCACTAGTACTGTTTGTATGGACTTGGACATTTTTTGAGGACAGCCGGTAGCTTAAAACAAGCAATCGCGATTGTCTCGGATCCACGCCTCACGATTAAATATTTTGTATATAACCCGTATCGAAATGTAGAAATAGATGGCGTAGTGGTCGAAACGGGACTCACTTGCAATGAATTTTTGAAAACCGCGGTCAGTCGCTTTAACCCTCAAAAAGGCAACGGATCTCAGAGGTCCGGCTAGTTACAGTTCTCTATTTCCAATTAATTTGTAATTTGAAATTGGAATGATCGAGCTTTTCGGGCTTTCGATTCTCTCACTGATAAAACAACAAAAAAGTGATTCTTGAATGCATTGGATTTAGGAGCGATGCTTCTTGAAGTCACAATTTTAACTTGCCTGTTTGAGGATTAATTACCTCTTACATCGGTCTATAAATATAATAGTTTGCGAGTAATTGAGCTCAGTCGGTATCGTTGATAGCAGGAAGGTCTAAACCAAGACGGACTCGTTTCGTGTAACCTTCGTCGGGACTGCTCTCCCAAATCACGTAATGCTAGGGAAACTTCGTCTACCTATCCGCCTGTTAAATGCAAACAGCTCGGTCATAGGCTCTCACACTGTAGCACTGTGGTAAATGTGGGGGTGAATATGAAGATTAGGGCATCGCAATTTTTTTTTAATTCTCAAAGGCCCCCTCATCTCATATTGTGACAAATGTCAAAGTAAGCCCAGAAGCTAAATTTCACATCATTTGGACAATTCTAGACCCTCGTCCACTTTGCCGGAAATTTTTTGAAGTTGGTACTATGAGAAAATATGTAGGAAAAATATATTAACTGCTATAATGTAGCACACAGAAAATTACAATTCAAACCACTTTTTAAAGGAAATAACCTTAGTATTTGAATGGAGGTATTTTTGTGCCTCGAAAAATACGGGAAAATGGGGTACTGGGTCATACTATCCCCAAAATCCCCTATTTTTAATAATTTTTTGTTCCATGATGCAAATCATACAAATTTTGCAATTTTTCTGATGTGAAAAAATCTCAAAAATCGAACAGAACCTTTTTGTTCTTTGTCCGCATACGAGAAGTTGAGGTTATAGGGCCTTTTGTCATTCATATTAAATTTGATCATTTTCTCGTGCATATTTTCATAAAATGTAATCTGTTGAACGTGGAAAATTCTTAGGAATCAAATAAAAATAAATTTGTTACCGGTAAAATTCAGAAACATTCAATTTTTTGACATTAACTCTGCAAGTTACATTTTTTCATTAAATGTCCTAATATTTCCCCTATTTTTCCAGGAATGAAACTTTTTTCATGTAATTTCTCAACGTATTTAACACTAAAAGTAGTAAATTAAGTAATAATTTATTGTTAAATAGAGTAAATATGTGCGTAGAGCGAGTAAAGGCGCTGTAACCTAGGCTCACTAGTCAGGACAGGGCCAAATACTTCTGTCCCATCCCATCCCAGCAACCTAGGACCAAAAGAGTAACATTAACCTTCTTAGTCAAGTCACTCCCAACGATTTATCAAATCCCCATCAAATTGAAACGGTCGGTACGGTTGTCCACGTTTCTTCCTTATTCAAGGTTTGAAATAGTTCGTTGATTAAATTCTTCATTAAATGAATAATTTAATTGCAGTATAATTTTGAATCATCTTCACTTTGTACGCTGCAGAGTTGGCCTGGCCGCTTGGATGATTGTGTCACATGTCATATGTACCACAAACACTAATATTGACAAAAATGTAGGCGAGCGTCTGAAATTTTTCAGGATCCCTACATGTATCGGCTGTGTACGTGTAGACTAGACTAGACTAGAAATAGAGTTAATATGTCCGATTTATTGATAAAAATGTGAAATCGTGACTAAATGTCAGAAAATTTGATGTTTCTGAATTTTACCGCTAACAACGCTTGTTTCTAAGGATTTGCACGTTCAAAAAGGTATAGCTTATTAAAATTGAGTGAAGAATAATAGAGATGCACGAGAAAATGATTAAATTTAATATGAATGACAAAAAGCCCTATAACTCCAACTTCTCGCATGCGGACAAAGGTCAAAAAGGTTCCGTTCGATTTCTGAGATTTTTTCACATTAGAAAAACTGCAAAATATGTATAATTTACATCACGGAGCAGAAAAATTATTAAAAATAAGGGATTTTTAGGACAAAATGATCCAGTACTCCACTTTCCCGTATTTTTCGAGGCACAGAAATAGATTCATTCAAATGCTAAGGTTCCTTAAAAAAGGGGAATGAATTATAATTTTCTGCGTGCTATTTCAAAAGCATTTAATATATTTTCCTCCATATTTTCTCATAGTACCAACATCAAAAAATTTCAAGCGAAGTGGGCGGGGGTCTAGAATTATCCAAATGATGTGAAATTTGGCATCTGAGCTTACTTTGGCATGTGTCACAATATGAGAGGGGGGGGGGGGGGGGCTTCGAGAATAAAAAAAAATATGCAATGCCCTAATGAAGATATCTCTTGCGAAAAATGTACTCCAAATTTGAAGCAAATCAGACAAGTCTAGCTACCGGACCAACGCGCTATTCCGACAATTTGCATGGAGAAAACCCATTATTTCGCATTTTTGTCGCTAGGTGGCACTGTATGCATCGTATTATCACTGTAAGTGAAAATAAGAAGGCTAATTTAATTGTCTATAACTTTGTCGAAGACTGCTAGTCAATCCGGTTTTGTTAAAAGAAGTTATTAAGCTTTTAACGAAGTGTTTAACCTAGCGGCAAAAATGCGAACTATTATTTTTCTGGGCAGTCCACACTAGACTGCCTCGTAAGGGCACGAAGATGTCCTCCACGGTAATTGAGCCACCATCATCAAACCAACTAAATGAAAATGTTGCTTTAAAACCGAAGCAAGTAGCTTGGAAATTTAAATTCCAATAAGAAGTACTCGGCACTCGACAGTACGAGACGCTATTAACGCGAATGAAAAGATTGATGAAAGCCAAGAACCATGGTTACTGGTGCCGGTTCGTTGACGGATTAACGAGAGAAACATCGATGGGCACTCTTTGGACGTATGCGAGAGCGTGGAATATTAAAACCGTTGGATATTCGATTTCGCCAAGAAGGTTTGTCCGGATTCCGCCCCGGTAAAGAAGACCTACCGAAATTGTTGTTCAAATTGCGAATCACATTTGAGCTTGAGCTTGAGCTTGTGCGACCACTCCTGGCTGCCACTCCGTTATCGATCTGGACTACCTGAAGTTGCACTGGGAATCAGTAGATAATTATGATTGGGAGGAGCGAAACATATTTCAATGTGCCACTCCTGGTAATACTAAAGTGTTTATTGGTCAATACTGGCGCCGGCCAGGCACGAACGTAGATCGCGGAAGGAAAGGGAAGGAATGTTAGTCCGATACTAGCTTTTGCTAGAGGCCGTATATACTACTGCGCACTCCACAAACATCACGGGAGAAGGATATTTTTAGTAAGTATAGAAATTGGATTCTGCTTCTTCATTACCGATGCTAGAGAGGTGACTCCACTTATTTGGACTAGATATCGATCCATCAACCCATGGATCGGGGACCAACGGCTTTACCACAGATTTTTTCACCTCAGAAAAAAAAACCCTTAACGACCTCGGCTGGGATTGAACCCAGACCAACTGGAATGAGTGATGATCACGACACCAGACGATAATAAAAACCACGGCTTTAGTACCTAAGAGTTGCAGGTTCGAATCCTGCTTCTGGAGTGATTTTTTCACATAATTGTTTTCGTTTAATTCGCTATTTAGATTTGTTTTCCCCGTCGAATACCACCAAAAAGCCCTAAAAAATGTTTGCTGAGATCTCAGCTGCTGAGTTCTCAACAAAAGATGCAAAAAAGCTCAGATGCGGTAGAAAAATCCAGTGTGTGTGAGAATTAAAAACAATTTTGAAAAACTTACTCTGATGACTTTAGAGGGACATGGTATTTCCAATGCAAAAAGTTGTAGCCATGAACCCACTAGACAATGTTTTCGAAAAAAAACTGCACGCTATTTAAGAAACAGGCTTAGGCATACTATAAATTCGATGAATTCTGGTAAACGCCAAAAAAATTACTCCAGACCCTAGAATCCGGAAACTCGGGTGAACTTACCTGAAAAGAAAAAAGAAAAGAAAATAATTAGCATTTGGAATTGGTTTCTGGCAATCTAAAATTTTAAGTAAGGTGCATCATAAAATTTTAATTTAAAAAGAACCAACTCATTCAAGTTCCGAGGCTCGAAGGTCCCCATAGGAAGAAGCATAGTAAATTTTAAAAAATCGATGAGATATGTGCAAGAATTCATTTTTTCGCATGCCAGTTGATTGTGGGAAATCAATGAAGAGAGTGAAGAAAATGTTACATTGCGTTACAAAACTTAAAAACATTAAAAAAGAAATTATTTTAAAATGCAACGTAATCTGGAAAAATATTTAAATTTCAAAGATAGAAAATAATTTAATTGCAAAGAGTGTGAAAAAATAGAAATTAGGAAAAATATAAAATGTTAAGTTCGAAACTATTTTGCAAAATGTTGATAATATTAAAATGTGAATACCATGAATAATCTAAACAATCTAAGAACGTAAGAAATGTAGAAAATGAAAGCTGTGAAAACATTCGAATCAGAGTGTCAAATATTTGAAGGTCATTTAATAAAAATCCATTATCTTCGCATACCCATATTTTCAATATTCAATGAGGACACCAAAAACGGCAAAAAAATCGAAAATGAAGAGCTTGATGAAAGTAAAAAAATGCGATTATTGTCGCCAGTTCATTGACGGATTAGCAAGCATAACATCGTCGAGCACAGCTGGGTATATCACAAGTAACAATGTGTGTGTGACGAATATGGGCGATCGAAAAAATATGGAAAGGTAAACCATGCTTCATAAGGGCCCTTTAAATATATTAAGAAGCAAAAGCTTTACCTTTAAGCGTAAAATTTGAACTGAGATTCTTCGATGTAAGAGTCGATTAAAAAAACATTCAGCGTAAAAACCGAAAGAAATATTCGGTTTTAATGAGATGCGAAAAGAAAAGTTTTATGAATTTTCTAAACAGAACGGTCATATTTGAACTTGTCCTACAAAATATTCTGTAGTAAATGACCACATAGGTTAAAGCTGCTGAACAAACTAAAAAAAAATATAAACGACCCGCAGCGCTGTCAAGCAATCGTGGCCATGGAAAAAAGCAAGAAAACAATGTTTCACCAACCCATTTTTTCTCTAAAATTTTGATCGTCATCCATATTCACTATCCAGTGTAACAGTCTGGTAATTCGGGAATTATATAACTATTTATCCAACCGTCCATTGCCAAAAAAAAATTTTCCAAAGGTTTATTTGACACGGTTCAGTGCGTTAGCACAACTGAGCCGTGGATCTTTGAAATTTTTACAATTAATAAAAATAAAAAATATTAAGAATGTCTATCTGCCAGATCTTGTTGACACAATTTGCGGCAGCGTGTTGACATCCTTTTCCTTGGCGGTGAAACATTAGTTGCCTTATCAATCCCAGCTTGAGGGTCATGTCATGTCAGTAGATGTTTCGAAATCGTTTTCGTAAAAAACCTGTTTTGCATGGAAAGTTCTTCGTTGCTTCCACCAATAACGGAATAATGAATCCACGTGGAATGCCTCGTGTGTGCATACTCACAGAAAGTAATAAACTTGCATGTTGCCATTCAAGCTTTCCGTTGAGCTTCACAGATCACACATCACACATCAGTTGTTTAAATATAATTAATATAGCCGAATTTCGCCCATGATAGAAGCAATTCACTTTGAACTAACAACTCGCGATGATTGTTCTGCCATAGGAAATCTGACTTTAGAAAACAAAACAGAAGCATCTCAATTACTAGGCATAGCTGTCACTTATGCGAATCATTGAAAGAAGAAAATGAGCCAAACCTATTTTATACCTTTTTCATATTTTTGGAGCCTTCGATTTGAGTGTAGAAAATAACAACCTTTACCAACGTTACGCATTATTCCACGTCTGAACGTGATACCACAGAGCAGAGTCATGCCATTCCATCTGTCATCAAATTTACAATCTGTGCCAGTTTCATCCATCTTTTCAACTTCCAACACAATGAAAATGATTGTCATTTTCGGTCGCTGATTAAAATATAAACATTTCAGGTGATGCATGACGCGGATTCTTGTGATCCTAATTGAATGGAGACGAACAAAGAAAAAATGTTTTTTTTAGAGTTGATAGGGGTATGTGCTGTGCACTTGACCGTGAAATGTGTGATCCCTTCAAGTTTTCATTTTCTTTTTCCAGGATCTTTTTGACATAACCTTCCCGCGTTTGATGTCGTGAATTTTCCAGTCAAATAAAGAAACCGTGCGCAAAGTATCTACTAAAACCTAGCACGCCACCGCCGCCAAAACCACGTGCTGAAAATAAATGCACACTTTTATTTCGAGCCCATAAAATTTACATACATAGCAGCACATGGCGTGCAGTGCGGTAGCAATCAGTGCCGCTTGCACTTGGGCACGTACAAAAGGGAGAAAAGGGTTTTTATTTTATCAAATGCATAAACAGCACGGCCTTGTTCCGAGTAGGAGGGGGTTCTGAACGCATTGTGAGTGAGTGAATTTGTTTGTTTTTTTTTCGCTCATCCAAACTAGACAGCGCAATTCGTTTGCGGTTGAACGGACGTGAAACTTTTAGTTTTCTAACTGGTTCGACCGGAGCCTAAAAATACGCTCGATACCCTGCCATAAACGAGTGTGCAATTTGAATACGGCACGATAAATTAGAAATGTAAATCAAACCAAACAAATTAACGTGCGAGTGCATTCGTTAGCCTATCTGGATGATTTGCATTGTTGTTGGTTGCGATTTGCGACAATCGGTAGACTGCACAGAGTTGTGCACAGTTCTTTTTTTAGGTGGCATTGCGATTATCAGGAAGCATCCGTCAATCAGTTCGGTTTCCATGGAAAATTCGATAAATTAAACTAGGGCAACGTTTTTTATCACCTTTCTCAAACATTATTTAGTTCGATGTTAATGGGTGATATAGAGGTGTGTGGCACGTAGCGAACCAATGTTCGATTTCCAACTGCCGCCACTGGGTTTAAATCAATCTACAGAATGCACTAGAAGGCTCAAAAACTATATAAACTTGCTAAAAACAGAAAAAAAAAGATTCAAATCGATAAAACAAAAATTATATATTTTTTTATGAAACGGTTTGTGTATCCATAACCCTAGTTTACGCTAAAAAGACATGACGTAACACTCGAACATTTGGTTGAGTTACTGTACTTGATTCCTGCACATGTTAATTTTTTTATGATTATAATTATGAAATACTCTGATTTTTAATAATTAAATAGAGCCGAGAACTAAACGATGTTCACGATTTTATGATGTTAGACACAATTTTCGTATTTTTATGAACATGAATCGACGAATCATGTTCATGATTTTAGAAGTGATACTGTATTAGTAAGTTCTCTCTCCGATTTTCACACGATGTAACATAAAACATATCCATGATTTATGGAGCGTGAAACTTGTTCTAAAAATGTATAGACTATATTCAGGCGCTCCTGCTACGACATAAACAAGCACGAAAAATTTGTACTTCTGCACTTGCACACGTCACACTTAACTGTATTTCTACTGCACTGTTAACTTTAGTTGATTCCAAACTAAATGTCGTACAAGCTGGATTTACGAAATGCTGTTGCCATGCTGTTTGAACGACTCACTACAAAAGAAATTCTTCAAATGTTCCAAAACAAGCCAATCTCGCGTTTCGAAGGATGGGCTAACGACCAAAAAATTAAACATTAAAAAGGCATGTAGTAGCCCACCAAAATTAACCGTCAAAACAAATGGTGGGGCCGCTGTATTGTATTTTTTTAATTGCTTTAGGTGTTTTTTTTTCTTTGGTAATCCAGCACAGGGATTCCCGTAATGTACAGATTGATAGCAGTACTGACAAATGGGAAACTGATTATCATAAGCACACAGCGCAGTCTGAGTACAAGTAAGGCCAGGTCGCAAGGTCACGAAGGAAGAAATATGGTGCTTCAGCCGCATTCTAAGTACTCGTTTGTAATCTGTTGGTTCACAAGAAGGATGGTTTGATGTTGAGTACCAAAGAACGACCGGCTAGAAAAACATGCTAGGAGCCGAATGGTTGCGGCGGCTACACGTCAGATGGGAGAGTGTTAAAGGGAACGACATAGTGATCTAAGAGTAATCGAGAAAAAATTTCATCGTGGAATACGACTAAAATGAAAAATACGCGTAGAAAATCTCGTTCATTCTTAAAACCGCGAAAAAACCGCGTTAATTCGAAAATGAATCCATGTAAAGAAGATTTTTGAAAAAGAATTATCAGTTACTGACGAGTAGAAGACAAAGCATTTAAATCCAACTTAAATAATTAAACGATTTTTCGTGTAAGATGACTAGATTTTCTTTCATTTTATCATGTGATTAGTTATTTTTATTTTGTTTTTATCACAAACTTTGACAAAATCAATAATAACCCCACACAACAGCAACTTCCAATACCTACTAGTCATTATCACTCCGAAAAGAGACTTTCATTAGTTTATAAATATACCAGAAGTTGCCATCTCGCATTTCAAAATTGCACTAAACTTCGAATGCTGGCCATATCGATTGGGTTATAGTGAATTTCGTTAAACCGGAATTTACCATCGTGGTTTACAAAATGGGTTTTTTGGTTTACAAACATCAACCTCTGGAACCCAATCGCCAAGAACATTCAGAAAATATTCATTTTGACTATAGAAACTTTTGCTAAACCGGAAGCGCAATCTTGGATTTTAAATCGACCACTGACACCCACTCGTCAAAGCCGTTCAGAGCTTTGTTAAACCGGAAATCGCCATCTTGGTTTTCAAATATAACTGAGGCAGGTCTTCAAGATCCGTCTTTCTTATTATTCAAGAACATTGCTTTGCAGTCAAAAGGACGTAGAAACCGTTTACACAAAGTACCGCGAAAAAAATTGTGAAAACCTCTGCTCACGCAAGCAGAGGGAAGCTTTGGCAGGAACGACGCTTTACAAAACATTGGACAATCAACACACAAATTGGAACGAAAATTTGGTATGTTAAGCTCAACTATATTTAGAAACAATGTGATTCGTAGTTATTCTGCCTAAGCTCGACTCTCATTAACAGAAGGCAAAGATTAAGCCCGTACGATATTAAGCCTGTTCTAATGTCCCTGCCACTTCTAGTTTTACGATCTGTTTACTTCACATCCTTGCTCTCACTTGAGTACTATGGCTCTAAGTTTCATAACTTTCCCTACTCAGTAATCTATTGAATGTCGTTAAAACGTAAAAAAGAAAATGTGACTAACATAGTCGAAATAAAAAAAGGAATTTAGAAACAAAAACAATATAATTTATCATAAACATAAGCGAGCACCAAAACGTACAGCGAAACAACCCAAAAAGTAGCAATTTGTTACCGTACACTTCACCGTAAACACTTTGCGAATGGAAAATTCATCAGTTTACTTTGTATTTTCACACCATAAATTAAGTAGAACCGATAGTTGTTACAGTCACAACAAGCTGTGGATTTACCCAAGCTACCCGATCAGAAGAGCATAACAAAACAATAACACTATTATAAGTAAAGCTGATATTTAAAACAGCTGGGGTTATATTCAGATAACGGAATTGAAAGTGAATTGCAGACAGTTTTCTATACTATCAATATTATAACAATCTGTTATGAAACGATCAATTTATGAACTGATCCCAGATCACTGTCATAGATGATTATATCTAATACAGTTTCCATCTAATCTTTTGGAACAAAATTATATCTTATTTAGTTACAACTTTGATAAAACCATATCAAATTTTGTTACAATTTTGTTATCATTACCCAGTTTTTTGTTTTATGTGTATTTTTTAACAACTTACCAGCAAACCAGGTTCTGTTTCAAAACATGTTTGAAATAAATAACTCCAGTTGTTATAAATCACTTATGCCCTTCTGATTGGCTACGCGCAATGCGAAAGGCTATCCGAGAGCTGAAATATGGAAGAATCAAATTCCGGTCGAACTTTCAAAAACCCTGAACTGACCAGATGTACGAAGCAATCAACTGCGTGCTCGGGATGACCTGAATGGAAAAAGAAATGCCTTCTGATAGATTGGATGGCACCAAAGAGCCGTAAACTGGATTATGGCAACTATGAAACCAAAACGATCTTCAATACTGTCTATAAGGCTCTCTCCCGTGTTCAGTTTAGCAGAATGTGCCCCACAGTGGGACCAATGCAAAAAATATGTTCAGAATATTATTCTACAACTTTTAAAATAAATTTTTTTTTTTGTTAGACTAAAAGTAGAGCACCCGAGTATAAAAAAATTTCAAAATTTTTTTAGAAGGTTGATGTCTTCGGAAAAGTTGTGGAATATGTTTTGAATAATTTCGTCTAAGATACTACAAACATCAGACCTCATTTTTGAGGCGAAATTGTTGTTTTTTTTTGTAAATATGACCTAAAATCATTTTTTCGACTTTTCCATGCTGAACCTTAATTGATTAATTTAATATGTTCTACAAGCTTGCAGATATCACTAAAATACAAGTTTTTGTTAAAAGGATTAATAACGTAAAATCAATATTTTCACTTCTAGCACTATTTTTCATATGAATTTCGTATAAAATTATTTTCATAAAAAAATCCTGTTTTTTTGGGAACTTTCGAACAGCCAAACAAAAAATCGTGATAATATTTTTGGAATACAACTTGTAGTCTAGAGTGACAAGAAAAAATGGCACCACCCCTAAGTCGATTTCTAGTCCCACCAGGGGTGTCTGCTCCAAATTTAAGTCAAATTTGACATGTTTAGCTAGCGGCGCAACGTATTCGAAATTTGTATGAAAATTTTCGAAAATTTACATGAGGAAGGCTCCTTAGCTTGCATTTTTACCACAAATATGAATCGTCTTATAACTAGAAAATGTCAGTTCCATATTTCACCACCAACGCCAACACTAACTTTTCAACGGAAAGTGATAGAAATTTGATATTTTCTACAAAGTTGTATAACAAACCTTTTCCACTAATTTTTGTGAGCATGAATATAGTAGAGTAGAGTGGGGTCAAGTAGGGTAATTTTTTTTGGAGAACTCGTTCGATTTTTGCACTGATTTTCACAAATAGGCACTCGTTGGAAAGGTTGTACATCTGGCAACATGTCTGGCTAAAATAGTTTTCAAGCTGAATCCAATAAGGCGAAGGTACTTTATCTCGATGTTTGTCAAATCAGGGGGTACAATAGGTGACTATATTCGAAGTACAATAAGACAATGTTACACATTAGGAAAATCTACTATTTTATTTGAATAAATAATATTGCAGATTATTTAAAAATTGCAAACACAAATAATAAATGGAATCCATTGACGTCATGCAGGTGAGATAATGAGGGAGTGGCAAATTATCTGAAAAATCATGAAATCGCGGAAGAAAATGATGAAAAACGCGTTTTTAGCAGCTTTCTTGTGAATGACTTCTTTGGTGTCCTCGTCATCGCCAGAGTGTGGAATAGAAGTTGTGCATTCCGGCATTCCGGTGCATTCCGGCGGTTGCTTTGTTGTGGGACGACCACGTTTGCGCATCGGAGCATTTTATGTTAATCTTCATTGTTCGAAACATTTTTAATGTTTTTTGTTATTTACTACTTTAAGAACACCTTAAGAGGGGGTAATCGTTGCAATATAAAAATCTCTTTTTTTGCGATTTTTTTTTTTTAATTTTTGTGAAGCGAGTCGGTGAAACCTTTTGTACATTATACTGCATCATTTCAATAACTTGCTGTATTCAAAATTATCGACAAGCGACTCGGTGACTCAGCTTTTTGTGGAACGTCTCAGGAAAAACACGATTTGCGGTGTTAACTGCCATTCAAAAACTACTTAACCGATTTATTTCAAACTTTGCAAACACATTTTATGTGAAAAATACCTAACCCCTACGTTGAGTTTTCGAGATAATTTTTCAATTAAGGGGGCTTTGTACTAAAACAAATAGCGGATTTTTTTTTAAATAGCATTTCCGCAGTTTGGAACAGATCGGTTAAGTAGTTTTTGAATGTCATTTAACATCGCAAATCATGTTTTTTTCCAGAGACATTCAACAAAAGGTTCGTCACCGAGTTGCTTGTAAGTATTATTGCATGGAAAAATTACAGCATGTTATTGAAATGATGAAGTATAATGTGCAAAAGTTTCGATCAATTCTATTTGCCCAAATTAAAAAAAAATCGCGAAAAGTGTTTTTTACGCTGAAACTCTTATCCCCACCTTAAATTACTTTTTTGTTAACTCACACGAAATATATGAGGGCCTTTTATTGGTGACGAGCGCTTTCGTTTCACAGGAGCACGCAATGTTTCAAACGGAACCTTGAATTGTTTAGAGGCTAATACTGGCGCCATCTTGAACAGCTGCAAGTCCTACAACACTTCGTTTTATCGTTTTTTGGCACAAAATTACACACCTTTTTCCTGTCAAAATAGTTCAAATTTACATTATAATAATGGCCTATCGTGCCCCCAAAACGGCTAACCTATCGTGTCCCCAGGCGTATGTTTCATAGCACCCCCTATGCGATGAAATATGGAACTAAAATTTTGTAGTCAAAAGATGGCGCAATTCATGTACTAAAAGAGTTCTAAACATACTATTCAGTTAAACCCATCCATTACTTGGCATAAAAAAGTTCGTGGGAATCGACTACTGATTCACCACTATGGGTTGTTAGGCACCATGCTAAACTGACTCAGATATCACTTCATTAAAAGTTTAATAACTTCTCCCAAGGAAGTTGGATTGATTTGCAATCTTCAACAAAGTTGTAGGCAATAATTTTTTTTTTCTTATTTTCATTTTCAGCATACAGTGCCACATAGCGGAGAAAATGCAAGTTAGTTGGCTTTCTACATGTAATATGTTGAAAAATCCCATACAAACTTCGAACACATCGGTTCGGTAGCTAGACTTGTCCGATTTGATTCAAATTTGGTAGGACTAGGAATCGACTCAGGTGTGGTCCGACTAAGTGTCCAAAAAAATTTCGTTTTTCTGGGTAGTCTATTGTAGACTCATCATCTGTTTTTGGACGGCAAGGCAGCGTACGACGGTTTCGCGCGTGACATCGACATCGTTGGCGTTTATCGCAGTGCAGTGGAAGAGGCGTTTGATCCTTTTGAAAGAGAAGCTGCGAGAATCGGACTAACTATAAACTCTGGCAAAGTACATGATAGCCGGCAGAGAACGATGTAGGCCGTACGGTGTTTCGAGGTAGAAATGGGTGTAGTAGGGGAACATGGGGAGACTTGATCACGCGCAGAATTATATTATTATGACGTGTTCTATTCGGCTCTTAAAAAAATTTCAAAAATATTTCTATACCTGTTTCGGTCCCTTAAGAGAATTTTAAAAGTTTGGAATGAAAAATCCTTTCCTTATAGAAAATATTGCGTGGTTAATGAATTTGCGTTAAGTGATGTATTTTTTTTATCAAACTTTGTATGGACATATCTACTCGACTAATAATTACTTTAAAAGTACTCATACATTATTTTATTCTTTATGAACTAGTGAAATCCGGAACAGTGAAATAGTTATTATTAAAATTGCACGACATTGAACGCAATAACTAATGTTGGGGATACTTGACCAAGATTTTATGGGGAGACTTGCCCAAGTGGCAATAAGCTAAAGAAAGATAAAAAATTTCTGATACTTAGTATGCTGTGGGACCTACTGTTAATGTTAATTATGTCACAATAAATTCCATATCAAACATCATTCTACATCTTTTAGTACTAGTAAACAAAACTAGCAGTAATATGCCTGATTTCGTGACGTGTGAACATGCAATGTAAGCAGTACAAGTAATTCGTAAAAGGAAATGCATTAGTAACAGTCGAAATTTATGAAATGCAACCCTTTTCTATTTTTCACTGCTACCTAATTATTTGTTGATTTTTTAAAATTCTCTTGGACAGGTCTCCCCAGGTCTTGGTCAAGTCTCCCCACAGTGCACAGAGGTCCAGAATGCAAATTGAGCAGGAATTTTAACTTTTTGCTAAAATTAAATGACTTACAACATGTTTGGCAAAGTTGTACTTTGTAAGGCCCTTCTTTTTATTTAAACCGATGCTAGGGTGGTTCTAAATTCAGTAATATTTACAATACAATTTTGAGATAGAGCTTTACTGTCTTCGATGAAGTTGTAGAGCAACACATTTTAGACAAATTTGCTGAAGACATGCAAGCTCTAGCTTTTATATTTTCCATTGCAGGAGAAATTCAAATGTAAGCTTTAGAGTGTTCCTTAAAAAAACGGTTTCATTTCTAAATTTTTTTAAATTTTTTCTTTTACGCTAAAATACTCTTTGGACAACTAAAGATTATTTTAGGGCGCATAATTTGCTTTAAAACACCAACTACTTAACTTTTTTCGTTTTAAAGTTATAAGAACTTTTATATAAACTATATATAAAGAACTTTTATTTTTCATATGAAATAGCATGCTTTGTAGTATAGATCACCATAAAATGGCAAATACGATATTTTTTTATATCTTGCAATATTTACTCAAAAAATTGTTTATTTTTAGTAAAAAGTATATATAACTTTCTAACGAGCGAAGCTAGAGGTTCAATATATTACGACAAATTGTTCTTCTTCAAAATATCTGAAAGTATTTCTAAAGTGATCTTAATGAAAAATCAAAACTGCAAAAGTTATACAAAGAAAACCATTTTTTAAGAAACGCCCTAAATTTTTTTGGTAAATTTCTTGTAAAATGAAAACTATACGACATAGAGTTTCAGTGTCTTCGACAAAGTTTTTCAAAATTTCATTATCTTCAATTTTGTGGAAGACAACGAAACACTATCTCGAACCATTAAAAAGTTATTTTTCTGATTTTAAAAAAATTAGAACCACCCTACCCACTATTTAAAATAATAGAAAAGTATTGTAAAGTGCAATATTTTATCATGAAAACGAAACTACATTTTTTATATTGTTCACCATGAAAGTAATTTAAACATATTACAAAGAGTCAATTCATGAAAAACCAAATTTATAATATAACTTTTTCAGTTTTCATTTTTTTACAACCTATCCTTCAGATATTGTTCAGAGTTTTTGAAGACGAACATTTTCTTCTAATACATCGAAACTCAAGCTTTTATTGTTCAGAAGATATAAGCCCTTAATATTTCAAAAATAGATTTTTTTAAAACAATTTTATGAAATTTTAAAAGATATCGTAGTCGCCATTTTTTGCTCAATTATAACTCTAATCATGACCTTATTTACAGTTCAAAAAGAATTATCTTTTATTTGCCCCAAATGAATGATATTGTTATTCAAAACAACCCCGTTTTTGACGAAAAAGGAATCATAACTTTTCAACGCAAATAGCTAGATATATAGTGCCATGAAACAAATTATTCGCCTTGAAACAATCTTAAAGTTGTCTGAAGACTACTTCAGTTTTTAATGAATACATCAAAAGTTATTGGAATAAAACTGTATTTCGAAAAAACACCCTAAGCTTCGACTTTAACTTTATTGTAAAATAAAAAGTATGACAGATAGAGCTTACATGTCTTCAGCAAACTTTTCCAAAATTTGTCGTTATACAACTTCGCTGAAGGTCGTTTGGCTCTAGCTAGAATGATAAAAAATTAATTTTTTTTTATCTTGGTAAAATTAGAACCACCCTAACTGTTGTTTTAACAAAAAGAGGGGTTCATAAACTACGAAAACTTCTCCAAAGACTCAATAAGACTAAGTTGTTTAGTTTTAGTAAAATCTCAAAATTCCTGCTAAATTTGCATTCTGGACCACTGTGCAGTGGGGAGACTTGACCAAAAAAGGAACGTTCACAGAAAAACTTTTATAACTTTTGAAAAAGTAAATCAAAAATTCTGCAGAAAATTATTATCACGCACAATGCCTTTGCACATTATACCTCAATTACTGCGGAAGGATTAAAACTTGTTTAGAGCTTTATGCAGATTTTGCTGAAAACCTGGTCAAGTCTCCCCATGTTCCCCTACAACATGAAGTTTTAGACGCATTCATACATCTTGAAACATTAATGACGTGCGATAAAGATGTTAGCCATGAGAATGAAAGGCGCGTTGCGGCTACTAGAAAGGCTGTCTAAAGTCTGCCTAGTCAGCTAGTATCTTAGCCTACGGAAGGCCACCAAACTTGTTATATACACATCACTGATACTCCCTATTGCTGTACGGCAAATGAGCTGGAAGAAAACCGGGACCGGAGATCAAAAAGACGGAGGGAAAGGTGAAGCGGATGATTAAAGCAAATCCCAACGTCTCAAGCCGTGATTTGGCTAAAAAGATCGGCATGTCGCAGAGCTACGTCCAGAATGCAAAGAAGAGAGCTGAACTACATACATACAAGGTACAGAACTTCCCAAACCGCGATGAGCGGCAACAATCGACGGCTAAAACTCGGGCACGGAAGCTCTACGAGAAGATGCTGACAAAATATGGCTGCTGTGTGATGGACGACGAAACGTATATAAAAGACGATTTTAAGCAAATTCCGGGGTTGAAGTTTTTCATCGGGAAGAGCAAGTTCTATGTGGACGACAAATTTAAGAAGAAGAAAATGTCGAAGTTCGCCTACAAATATCTAATTTGGCAGGCCATCTGCTCTTGCGGACTGAGGAGTGAGCCTTTCGTAACAAAGGGCACAGTAAATGGCGAGATCTACAAATCTGAGTGCCTCGAGAAGCGCCTTTTGCCGTTCTTGCAGCAGCACTACGAAGCTCCGCTATTTTGGCCAGATTTGGCATCATGCCACTATTCTAAAAGTGTCCTGGAGTGGTATGACACCAATTCTGTCCATTTTGTTCAAGCGAAAATGCGTTCAATGTTACACTCAAGGCTCCATCGATTAACTTTTCATTTGATTTTTGAAGTAAATATATGTATAAAACTACCCTAAAATTTTGGTTTGATTTTAAACATAAGAAAATTGGCATGACATTTTCGGTGTCGCAATAATTTCGTGTTCGCCCTTTATTCTATGAATGGTGTATACGATGAATTTGAACAAAGCATAGTGTATCATACAGATGAAGGATAAGGCGAGAATGGACACCACACAGAACTACAGAACTGTGAAAAGCAGGTCAAAAGAATTACTTTTTGCGTAAATCTAATTTTTGGGAAAAACGTGTCTTTGTGCTAACGTGGCCGACTGACGGGTCGACGTGGATTGACTTTTTGGGCCATGCTTGCAGACATTGTTCCCCAGTTTACTGATAGTGTTGGTGGATACGGCTCGCAAAGGAGGTATGTCGATTTATCGCTCGTCATCATGCACAGATTTATTAAAGAAAAGTTATAATAGAAGCCTATTATTGTTAGTGCAGTAATAATTGTATAGTTCTACTGTACTACTGTACAATTGTTATCTGTATATGTGTTCCTCTGAGTATTTGTGATACCTGGATGCCGAACTGGCGTATATGATAGAATAGTGGGTAATTTATTGTCTCGCGTATATATTTTTCCTTCCTAGGATTCGTTGGTCATTTTTTCCAGCGTTAAATTCGTTCATACGATTCGATTCATTTGAGAAAGTTCGGATTGGATAAGTTGAGGTACGATTAATTTACCGACGCACGTGAATCATTCATTCCCGGTAAACATAGCATGAAAAAATTATAACAGAATGCAATTGTCGCAAATAGTAAGTAAGTATCATTCACTGGTATTTAAACGAGTTCAAGTAGTTAGATTGCATGTTACATGATGTGTTATTTTCTTCTACTTCATTAGTCTGTGTTTGTTATACTTCTAGTATTTTGCTTTTCCACTACTCATGTGTACCAAAAATAATATGGATCAATTTATATGCTTATAATTTCTTTCCTTTTTTTCTTTACCCGGCACGTTATTTTTCCATCTGTTACTATATCTAATTAGATTCACACTAACACTTACTGACACAATAAATTGCATATTCTCTCATATAGACTCACAATCTCTCTCACTCCAAACGTACAAGCGCTCGTGGCGTTCGCGATAGCACAAACCTGGTCATAAACGCGAATATGCATTTGCAATCATCCACACATACTTACGCCCGCGGTCTCGCCAACATCAAAACATCCCGGTAATTAAACGAACGTTTTAGCTCTTATAAATTTACAAACGTAGTCTCAAGTTTTAACCCATTGCTCGCGCGATCGTGCATCAGCCAAGTCCGGAAGCTCCTACCCTCGGTCCAAGCAGCCTAGGCTCATGCCTTCAGTTGGACCAATATAAAACCGACGCTCATACTCACTGTAGTGATACGGTAGAACTCACTCTGTTCTAGCATCTGAACCATTCACTAAAAATCAAGTATCAGATTTACGGTCCGCGCGTGATCATTCAAGAACATGCGAATTTGCAAGTGATTAACTGGTCATAAATTCGAATTTATGTACGCGAACGTACAAACGCCAACACGATCGAACTCGTTAACATCTACACGCTCGAGCTCCTCGCGATGATACAAAAAAGAAGTATAAAAATAATGTACGCACGCGAAGTTACATACACGCGAGCACATGTGACAAAAACATTAACATACAAACGCTCGAGCCCCTCTGGGACTAAGTGGACATTTCAGCACTTGTAAATTCAGTCCTATCCTAGTAGCATAGACCCAATGCTCAGTGGGACGAGCCCGGACTTAAGGGTTTATATACAAAGTTGTGGCGAAAAAATGAGCTAAGTTCGTGATTTAATAGTGTTTTATGCAAATTTTATTTGAAAAAGCGAAAGACAGTTCGTTGGTAGTACTATTGAAGTTCGAAAAAACAAGTTGAATTGAAAAAAAAAATCAAGGTTGCCGGAGTTATGGCTTATCCCCCGAAGCGTGTTTTTTTGGCAGAGGTTTGCGGTGAACGCTCTCCAAGCCGAACCGCTCAACTGAAATAAAAAAAGTAAAAAGATTATTGAAGTAGAATGTATTGTGGTGTATTTGAACGGATTCGTTTCCCAATAACAAAAAAAAATCCTGCAAAAAAATGTAGACTACAAAATTGAGTGTTGTGGTGTTCAAAATTTTAAACAAAAATTCATTATAAAGAATCGAAAATTTTTGGATGAAAAAGGAACCGTTCAAGTACACCAGCATGTGAATACAAACAATTCAAAAAAAATTTATGAAAATCGGATGAATTGTTTTTGAGATATCACGTTCACCGCAACGGTACTTTTCAAAAAACTTTGTTCCGAGATAATTGCGTTTAAAGTTTTGTGTTAACTTCATTCGCGGAAGAACCAGCGCGCTGCGAACGGCTGTAGTTTGAGATCTGGATGAAATTTCGCGCAGATATTTGCAAAAGTATGTACTTTCAGAATATTCAATAAAAAAATTTCAATTTTTTGATTTCCAACTTTGTATATAACCCCTTAAGTCCATATATGAAGGTTACGCGATATTTTCGCGAGTATTTTTCTCGTATTAGTTGATCTATCAGAGACATTTTTGCGAGACTTTAGATGATTTGGACATAAAATGAATTTTTGACAGCTTTTTGAAGGGCATAACTCAAGTGTTTTTTTTGCGTAATTTGATCATAGTTCCTAAGGTTGAGGGGTTTGACGGTATTGCGAGCATCATCAGGCATATTGCGTTCATCAGCGCTAAAGAACAACTGCTTTAAGATGGTTATTGCATTACGCCTCGATAGTGGTGCATCGAGGAGACCGAGAGGGCTTATGCGCCTTTTTTATGTTCTATGTTTTCTTCATACTCTGCACCTGCGCATACAACCACTGGTCTGTGCGCGGTAGATGTGGCCGACTGGCGGGTCGACGTGCATTGACTTTTGCTGTGTGCCGTGTTTGCAAATATTGTTCCACAATTTGATGGCGGTATTCGGGGACGGGGCTCACAGTGGGAGTCATTGTGTGTCCATTTATCGGTCGAATTCGTCATTGTGCGTATACTAATTAAATTAATTTAATAATTATATGGGTGCGTATATGATAGAATAGTGGATAATATTTCTGCTGTTCAATTTATGCATTTGGTTCTAGACGAGTTTGATTGCATGTTACATGTGTTTTTCTATTCTACTTCATTAGTCTGTACTTTTGCACATCTATTAGTTTGCGTTTCCATTACTGATGTATACCAAAATAGTATCGGTCAATTCATACACTTCTAATCAAGCTCTTTGCGTCTTTTTTTCTTTATTTGGCATGTTATGATTCCTTTTATTGGTATATCTCTACTATACGCTATCTATACTCATATAGGTACAAAGGCTCGTGGCCTTCGCGATAACACAAACCTGGGCATAAACGCAACCATGCAATTGCAATAATCCACACATACTTATGCCCGAGATTTCGCCTACATGAAAAAAAACCGCTGTAACCCTCCGGAAGTCGCGCAAATGGCCCACTGAACGAGCAGCCGCAACTGCTCTAAGACGATTTCGCTAGATTTTCAGAGCAACGTGCACTCAGTGCACTAGTGCGACTTCCGGAAGGTTAAGTAAACGTAGCATCTTTAAACTTCCAAACGCAGTCTCAAACATTAACTCACCACTCGCGTGATCATGAAACGGTCATGTCCGGAAGTCTTACCTCGGTCCTAGCAGTCTGGACTAATGTCTTCAGTTGAACCAATAAAAAAATTGACGCTCATATCCACTGGACACCCCGTTACATGGCGACATGACCGAGGACTCTAGTGATATGGAGTAACTTTCTCCCTGTCAGAATGTGAATTGTTCACCGAAACTAACTATCAGAATGAAGGTCGGCGTGACCATCCAAGAACGCACGCGTATATAGGAACGGTTACAAAATCCACTTTTGTTCATGCGAAGTCACATGAACGCGAGCACACTTGACAAACGCGTTAACATACGAACGCTAATGCCCTTCGCGATTAACAACCCACACCTACGTTCGCGATCGCGCAAACTTCATAATGCGTGATCATTGAAGGAGTCAGTGTGTTGGAGAGAAAAACATCTTGCACAATACTCGGCGCATAATTTCTCGCACAATGCTCGGCGCATGTCACGTACTATATTCGGCGCATAAGCTTGAACCACGTACTGTACCAAGTGTATCAACCTGGGGTCCCTGGGGCCACATTATGCAACCAGTTCGAATCGACTTTTTCATACAAGCTTGAATACAAAAAACCTTTCGTTTCGAGATGTGCAATGCCACCCCTGCTGTCATCGAAAAGCTGATAAAACACGGCAGACTGTAGGGAGCTGGTCCTGTTGCGTGAATGCCAAATACGAAACCATTTGAAGATATTCGGCATAATTAAGAACATTCGGATTTTTTGGCTACGATAATGATTATGATTATGATGATGATGATGTACTAGCGCTTGTCCTTCGTTTTCTATTATCCAATCATGCGAACTAGGTCGAGATTTGGTTCATAAATCAAAATTGGATTCAACAGAAAAGCAACATCTATCAAAAACCGAAACCATATCAATTTCTTCTAGAACTTCTGTTTTCGTAATCTATTCAGCATTAGCAGCCGTCCTCATAATCCTAGCTTTCGTTCTTCGAGCTTATAGAATAACTTTCCCAGGAAATTATTCCGACATCAAAAGAACGGCTTGTGTACATAATCACATCTGTTCGAATGTCCAAACTTCTGCCAAACTTCTGATTGCATGCACGAGTCCCGCTCGGCAAAGTAAACACTTTCGCCATGTTAATAAATATGCCGTCTTTTCATCGCCATGCGTTTAGTCTAAAAGGAAATCTACCGATCGATCACATGCCGAAAGCAAAAAAAAACCCACAAAAACAAACACCACCACACCACATTAGTTTTCAAGCGCGGAGGAATAGTTTGATTGACTTGAATCTCATATGTTTACCTATATACTAGAACTAGAGTCTACGGCTGGTAGCGGTTTCATTCGCATGTCGCATCAAATCTTTCCGTTTTGAGGTTACGTAAACCACCACCGCCGCCGCCGGCCGATTCCCGCCGTGTGGTCATCTTTTCGGACGTTTAGACTGTAAACATAGTGCATAGTGGAGAGCATAGTAGAACGGTAGCTAGCCAGCCTCCGCGTCTCCGTCTCGAAAGCGGGACGACGACGACGACGACGGTGATGAAAGAAGACGATTATTTTAATCGCTGATGGACTGACTAGGAGGATCGTTTATCACAATTGAGTAATTTTGGCCCAGATTTGGATGGAAATCGGAACGGAATCTCAAGTGTGGTTCGATAGACCGATCAAGTTGCCGGTTGTTACTGACCTTGCTCTTCTTTTACTGTTGCCAGTTAAAGCATAAGTGCGTGAGCAAGTTTGATTTTTTTATTATATATTATGGGTCCATGCTTTCCTTCAACGAACATAGGGGTACAAATAGCAGGTAACCTTCCGTTGTTGATGGACGAGGGCACATTTGAATCGCAAGTGTATTAACGGAATCTTTTTTGATACTACTTAGTCATTAATAAGATCAGACATCAGTTTGGGATTTTACTCATAAATATCCAAACATATTTTAAATATTCAAATGACCAAGGTTGCTTTATTCTACTATACTTAAGCAGGCACAAACAGCTACCGCAACAAACACCATTCCCCGGTGGTGGTCAACGATCGAAAGGTAAACACTCCCACGGAAAGTAGCAGCTAAACTTCGAACACTACCAGCCTACTAAGCAGGTGAGTCATTTCCTGCCAACCCGTGTGTCAAGTGGTGGTGGTGACCGAATGTCAAAATTTAAATTTCACTTACTTAAATATGCTCACCACTTGGCGTGTCGCGCTGATGGCACCCGGTTTCCCGTGCGAAGCAACATTTACGCATTGGTTGGTAAGTATTTCGAAATAGACGCTACCCGTCTTCAGCCGCAGTTCGGTTGGACACAGACAGACAGGCCGCGATCGGCACCGGCGGCGGAGGATGACTCAAATATGTCGTCGCTAGTTGGTAGACAATTCCTTTTCTGTTGCGAGATAAGTCAATTTCGCGATGTCAATCACGGCATAGTCCGGGAGCAGCGGATATTGTTCTGCGGTCAAGTGATTGGCAATTGAACTTTTTTGTGACTTTTTCGCACGAGAGAGCGTTGGCAATCTCATCGGAAAGAGTTGGTATCTAATATAGCGTTAAGTATTTACATTGTAACCTGTTGTACGATATATTTTTAGTTCCTTTCACAAAGCTGTAACTATTCATTACCATTGCTTTTACAACATGACCAAAGTAAGTTCTGCATTCATGTTTATTTTTTGGAGGTTTTTGTTCCGATAGGTGAATTCATCTTTCAACACTCAATCACTTTCTCGTTGCTCTGTTTACTACCAAAATTTTTGGAAGACGATTTCTACAGCAGTTATGAGATTGCTATTGTTTGTTTTTGGAACAGATCTAAGACGTGCTGTGATTTCTTGTGAACGTGTAACTTCACCTGATGTCATTTCGTGCATCAGTCATTGACTTAAATAAAAAGAAAAAGATGAAAACGCTATGTAAACAACAGAATCGCAGAAGAGCACTTGACTCTCAAGTTGAAGCGCTCTGTTCTGGTGTACATGAAAGGCAAAAGCAAGTAATGAGTCAACGCGTAATCAAGATGGTTTTGCATAGAGCGATCCGGAAAGTGAGTTCATCTGTATGCGAATAGAGAACTACTGCAATGGATGATCTAACTATGAAGTAATAGTTCATAAGTTGTGAAAATAATTATAGTTGCTGCGAAACGAGGTTTTTGATTAGTTAGCAAAATGAGACATTGATTGTTTCAAGTGTAACTGCATAGACGTTTTTACGAATTTCGCTAGTATCATCGCGAAAGTCTCGAGCGTTTTCATGTTAATGTGTTCGATCGCGTAGGCGTTTGTATATCACGTGTACTAGCGTGTATTAATTCGATTTTATAACCGTGTGATCTCGCGCATATTCTTGTGCGCTTTTGAGTAATCACACTGATCGTGAATCTAACATTAAATTTTCAGTGTATGGTTTAGATGTTAGAGGAGAGTAAGTTCCCCCATATCACTAGGTTTCCCGGTCATATCGTCATGGAATGTTTTTTTTATTCATTTCGTTTATTTGATAGGCACAAATGCGTTAGCTTGGCGGTGCCAAATTCTTTTGTTTTTACATTTTGAATATCTTAAAACTAGGATGTTACAATGTTGAAATATTTTTTTTATGAAAGAGAAAATTTTTACTAAGACTAGAAAAAAGATTCTATATACAAGAGAGGGGGCAAAAGATTTTTTTTTTGAAAATTTTTAAAACAAGGAATTCAATAGTAATAGTTTTTTAGGAAATATTTACAGTTATCTTAAAACTAACAATATAGTTTGGTACACAAAAGGGGGGACAAATATTTATGAAAAATTTCACAGGTGTTTTAAAACTAGGGATACAATTCTATTTACAAGATGGGGGACAATAGTTTTAACAAAGAGTAGAAATTACAACTATCTTAAAACTAGGAATACGGAATACAAGTTTGATTTTTTTGTCGGATACTTATGCTTGGTAATTTCCAAAATCGGTGTAGAAGTAGTTGTATCAAGGACAGGGGAGAGAAGGCGTAGATGGTGACCGGTGGAGAAGAGCAAAACTTGCAAGTTTCGGACAAACGGGAGATCTGCGAAACAAATTAGTGCCTCAGTCTAGTAGGTCGGATTGGCGGATGGTATTCTTCGGACCCGCGGGGAATCCTTCAAAGGGAATCCTTCGGACCTCGAGTCGCTCTCGCTTCAGTTTCCTTCTATGCAGGCGTAGTGGTAAGGGCGACGGCGGTTACATAGTGCACTCTGGAGCTGATCGGTTCCACAAGGCAGGAGGAAACTTCTAAAAACGGAAAATTAAAGAGGGGCTAAATTGGGATATTTATCGTTTTTATGAAAGTATAGATAAGGGACACAGGGGAAATCACGATTTGCCAGCATATCTCGGACTGGGACATTGGGTGGTCTACCTCGGGCTCGAAGTAATCCTCAGAGACCTGGCGTCCAAATACCCGGCGCATACCCAGACAACGTGCTCGATGTCGTGATAGCCCTCGTCACAAGCGGACAGACTACTCTCCGCAAGCGCAATACGCCGCAAATGCGCACCTAAGGTGTAGTGGTTGGCCATAAGTCGGGACATTACACGAATAAAATCCCGACCCACATCTATCCCCCTGAACAGAGGCTTCGTTGATACCTTTGGGATAATCGAATGTAGCCATCGTCCAAGTTCACCATTGGTCCACGAGGTTTGCCAACTGTTGAGTCTCCTCTGACGACAAATACTAAAAAATTCGTTGAAGCAGATTGGTCCTTCGTATATGTCACCATTTAATGCCCACCTTTGCTAATGAGTCGGCCTTTTCATTGCCTGGGATAGAGTAATGAGAGGGGAATCATTGAATGTTGTCTAGTGGATATGAGTATCACTTCTATGGGTTAAACTGAAGGCATGACCTAGGCTGCTATAATCGTGGGTAGCGATTTCCGGACGTAACCCATCCGTAATCGGGCAAACACGGGTGTTAGTAGGTTCACGCTTGATACCGCGTTTGAGTTTTAGATGTGCTAAAACGTTCGCTTAATGACCGTTTTTTAATGTTTGCGAGATCGCGGGTTTTGGTGTTCGTTGATGATCGCGAAGGCTCGAGCATTTGTAAGTTAACGTGTTTAATCGTGAAGGGCGTTTGTTTGTCGCGTGTACTAGCGTGTAAGTAACTATGTAACAGTCTGCTGTGGTCCACTAGGAGGTTAACAACAGTCTGTCAACAGTTCTCCTGACAAAAACATCCTAGAGGCCGTGTGGCATCCGGCGGGTTCCAGTAACTCAGCCAAGAATTGATACACTGAGTTCCAGATCTCATGTCGTAAAAGGCGACTGAAAGCAGGAGTCCTCAAGTTGAAGTATTTCTCCGTGCCGCGAATTGAATGGCTGGCACGATTGAAATAGGCCAATCGCGCACGGAGTGTCGTGGGTATTATCCTTTCTGTGTTAAGCGAATCTCTTACACAGTGAACGCTTGCTTCTTCGTAAATCGTGGGATTCAAATGATGGTCACTAATGTCCATTTCGGGGTTCGCTGTAGGCGATTATAAGCCAACGCGTTTGGTATCTTCTAGTAGCTTGAGCTTGTGAGTTTGTGCGACCACTCCTGGCTGCCACTCCGATTTGGACTAGCTGAAGTTGCACAGGGAATCAGTAGATAATTATGCTTGGGAGTAGCGAAACATCTTTCAATGTGCAACTCCTGGTAATCCTAAAGTGTTTAATGATCAATACCGACGCCGACCAGATCCGAACGTGGATCTTGGAAGGAAAGCCGATGCTTGCGTTTGCTAGGGTCCGTATTTACTACTGCACACTCAACAAGTATCTCGGGAGGAGGATATTTGTTAGTAAGTATAGAGGTTGGATTCTACTTCTTCGTGACCGACGCCAGAGACGTCCACTATCTGGACTAGATATCGATCCATCAATTGATAGACCGGGGCCCAACAGTTTTACTTCCCTTCCGATGGAAGACGTGACCACAGATTTTTTCACCTCAGAAAAATCTCAACGACCTCGACTGGGATTGAACCCAGACCAACTGGAATGGTGATGGTTACGCTTACCACTCAACCACCGGCGCCGTCAACGCGTTTGGCATCTTCTAGTAGCTGTGCAATAAGTGCTGGTTTTGAAATGTGCAATGCTCTAATCGACCATGGTTGAAGTAGCACAAGTTAATGTTCAGCATAAACGTACAGCAACTATGAATCTATCCCGCCTTTCACAGGAAGGAAAAGTTTTCATAGGTTCAAGAACCGTATTTCCATGAAGGAAGCTTCTATTGTGAAAAGCTACTTAACCCAACCTTCGTAGCATACAACAAAATGGCATTACAAATCCACGTGAAATACCTCGTGCATATAAACTTGTGAATAGGGCTATCGGTACATATCTTCTTTCCGACCTTATAACGCGTGAAATTTGTGCTGTCACAGTCAATGTGACATGTTCATGTTGATATCACACACAGGAAACACATCTATTGTTCGGCATATTTACCGCATAATGAATCATCACCTTCTGATGGCTTTATAAGGGTTGTATCATATTGTGGCAGAAATAGGTTTCCACTCATAATCGGCAGTATCAATTTGGGAGGCATTGGATGAATTGATAGACTATTTAAGCAGCATACAATTGTATATGCTTAATGTAGGAAATCACCCAACATTTGCACGATCTTGCAGAGAAGAGGAGTTAGATGTAACTCTCTGCTCTGACGGTACTAAGTATAAGTTGGTAAACTGGCTCGTACCCAACGAGCTCGAACCGTCGTTATCTGTTCATAAGTACATTGCCTTTGATCATTTAAACGTGTAGTAACCACTTGCGGTTCTACTGTGTAATAATTCAATTTTGATTAATTGGTAGACACATTTTGATTTAATTGTGTGGTTTTTGCAAGATTGTAAATTCCCACTCTTTCTGATTAAACCGTTGATGCGTGTAAATACTTTTCGGATCTTCGTGAAATCGGAAATTGAGTCACTTGCCACAACATCACCTGTGAATACTGGTAGTGGCGAAAAGCGTGCTCCTTCTACTTCCTTAAAAATAGAAAAAAAAATTGATCAAAATCCAAGAAGCGCAATCGCGGAGGTACTCTCTTTAACCAGAGTTAAAAATAATCGAAGCTCTTTTTTGACGGTTGAAAATGGACCTGTTGCGACTCGCGGTGAATAGAAAAAATATTCATTCAACTATCCATCTTATTCATTCAGTTGAATATCGTACAATATATTCATTTCACTAATTATCTAGGAAAATGTTTTCAAATGCCGGTAAAACACGTGAAACAACAATCATCATCGCTTACATTGTGCCAGGGCCTACTTTGATGCGTTTGATTCGTTACTGCACGGTCGCTTCGTGTAATAATCGGAGATGAATGAAAATCTGCATGGATGAATGGGCGGTTTGTTCGTTTGACGTTTTCGGCTGCGTTACTGAATATTGAAAATGAATGCGGCTGAATATGATCAATTTTCATTCAATGAATTTGAATATTTTTAACTCTGTCTTTAACAATGCTTTGGTTCATTGTATACAGTCTTCGAGTGCAAGCAAGGTTGAAGAAAGGTCACTAATCGATTGCGCTGAAGGCGGATCTGTTGAAAGATCTCTCCTAACCCATTCATCTCCAGTTTAAGTGGGTTTGGCTTAAGGTATGTATTGTTATTTTTCGAATAACGAACAAAACTGTACCTGGCTGAAACAGAAATTGGAGGCGATAAGTAAGAAGTCAGCGGACTTTCATTGTCAAACCATATAGCCTTCAGAAACCACCAGAAAGCCGTGTGGTGTCCGGCGGCGGGCTAAATTTTTTTTGCGCCAAGAATAGCCAAGAATAGCACCACTGGGAACCTGCTCCCACGTCGTAAGAGGCGACAAACAACATCCTAGGAATTTCTAGGTTAAGGTATTGATCCGACTTAACCCGGACGGACCTTAAGGTTTTGCATCACAGCCTTTATCTATTCTATATTGAGCAAATCACTGACATATCCTTTTCTGATTTGCTATTCCCGATCGTGTCCCAAGGCTTTAGATTTATTCTGGCGGTTGTGCAATAGCTCTAAAGGATGAAGTTTAATTCCACACTAAGTAACAGCATTAATATACCGGCTCTTTCACGGCAAGGTATAACTTCCAAGGCTTTGGTTTAAAAACCGTATTTAAAAAAAGCAAACTTTCAAATAGGAATTTTTTGAATTGGCCTAAGATAAAGCTGTCCAACTTTTTTTTTCTTTTTTTTTCGAGAGTTGTCCTACTGGAGCTGTAGAGCTAGGTTCTCGGAAGGGCTCCCCGTCAGAATCACTTACTACAATTTGCAGACGAGACAGGCAATGTCGCCCACTAAAACACTGCATTAGGCCAATTGTAGCGGGCCGTGATTCTGAATGTGATATTCATTGTACGGTTCAGGTATGTGCGGGCGTAGGGACTCGCGATCGCGTGTAACATCGCAAAGGGCTCGAGCATTTGTACGTTAACGTGTTCGGTCGCGTGTCCGTTTGTATTTCGCGTGTGCTAACGTGTATGTAACTTCGCGTGTATTAATTCTATTTTATAACCGTGTGCCTTTTGCATATTCGCGTGTGTTCGTGGATAATCGCGAGCGGATCGTGAATCTAATACCTTATTTTTGATGTACGGCTCAGATGCTAAAAGAAAATGAGAACTTCCATATCACTAGAGTTCCCGATGATGTCGCCATGGAACGTGTTGTCTAGTGGATATGAGATTTATTTTTTGATTGGTCCTACTAAATGTATGGACCTAAGTTATTAGGACAAAGAGTAATGGTTTCCGGACGTGACCGATTCATGAGCGCGCGAAAATGGACGTTTTGTAGGTTCGCGTTTGAGACAACGTTTGAAACTTCGTAAGTGCTAAAACGTTCTCCTTATTACCGGGGTGTTATTAAGTTTGCGCGATCGCGAACGTAGGTGTGCGTTGTTAATCGCGAAGCGCATTAGCGTTCGTATGTTAACGCGTTTGTCACGTGTGCTCGCGTTCATGTGACTTCGCGTGAACAAAAGTGGATTTTGTAACCGTGTGGCCATTCCTATATACGCGTGCGTTCTTGGATGGCCACGCAGACCTTCATTCTGATAGTTAGTTTCGGTGTATAATTCACATTCTGACAGGGAGAAAGTTACTCCATATCACTAGAGCAGAGATGCCAGATTTGCAGACAAGTCTGCAAATTCGCAGACTTTTAATTTAAGCTGCAGATTTTTTCAATGACGCAGATATTTGCAGATTTTTCCGTTTGGTCGCAGATATTTGCAGATTTTTTAGTTTGGTTGCAGATATTTGCAGATTTTTGAATATAAAGGCTTTTGGTTACACTAGCTATTCTGACATTTTTTGTTCTTCCCAGACCTATAAAATTATTATTGCAGACATTTGAAAAAAGTACCTGGCATCTCTGCACTAGAGTCCTCGGTCATGTCGCCATGTAACGTGGTGTCCAGTGGATATGAGCGTCAATTTTTTTATTGGTTCAACTGAAGACATTAGTCCAGACTGCTAGGACCGAGGTAAGACTTCCGGACATGACCGTTTCATGATCGCGCGAGTGGTGAGTTAATGTTTGAGACTGCGTTTGGAAGTTTAAAGATGCTACGTTTACTTAACCTTCCGGAAGTCGCGCTAGTGCACTAAGTGCACGTTGCTCTGAAAATCTAGCGAAATCGTCTTAGAGCAGTTGCGGCTGCTCGTTTAGTGAGCCATTTGCGCGACTTCCGGAGGGTTACAGAGTTTTTTTTTCATGTAGGCGAAATCGTGGGTATGTGTGGATTATTGCAATTGCATGGTTGCGTTTATGCCCAGGTTTGTGTTATCGCGAAGGCCACAAGCGTTTGTACCTATATGAGTATAGATAACGTATTGTAGAGATATACCAATAAAAGGAATCATAACATGCCAAATAAAGAAAATAAGATGCAAAGAGCTTGATTAGGAGTGTATGAATTGACCAATACTATTTTGGTATACATCAGTAATGGAAAAGCAAACTAAGAGATGTGCAAAAGTACAGACTAATGAAGTAGAATAGAAAAACACATGTAACATGCAACCAAACTCGTCAAAATGCAGCAAATGTTGTATATTTACCATTAGCTACAATTGCATGCTGTTAGACTTTCATCATGCTATGCTGGCCGGGAATGGATGACTCACGTGCGTCGGTGAAACTCATTATACCCTAATTTATCCAATCCGACCTTCCCGAATGAATAGAACCAAATGCATAAATTGAACACCAAAAATATTACCCACTATTCTATCATATACGCCCCCATATAATTATTAAATTAATTTAATTAGTATATGCACAATGACGAATTCGACCGATAAATAGACACACAATGCCTCCCACTGTGAGCCCCGTCCACGAATACCGCCATCAAATTGTGGAACAATATTTGCAAACACGGCACACAGCAAAAGTCAATGCACGTCGACCCGCCAGTCGGCCACATCAACCGCGCACAGACCAGTGGTTGTATGCGCAGGTGCAGAGTATGAAGAAACATAGAACATAAAAAAGGCGCATAAGCCCTCTCGGTCTCCTCGATGCACCACTATCGAGGCGTAATGCAATAACCATCTTAAAGCAGTTGTTCTTTAGCGCAGATGAACGCAATATGCCTGATGATGCTCGCAATACCGTCAAACCCCTCAACCTTAGGAACTATGATCAAATTACGCAAAAAAAACACTTGAGTTATGCCCTTCAAAAAGCTGTCAAAAATTCATTTTATGTCCAAATCATCTAAAGTCTCGCAAAAATGTCTCTGATAGATCAACTAATACGAGAAAAATACTAGCGAAAATATCGCGTAACCTTCATATATGGACTTAAGGGGTTATATACAAAGTTGGAAATCAAAAAATTGAAATTTTTTTATTGAATATTCTGAAAGTACATACTTTTGCAAATATCTGCGCGAAATTTCATCCAGATCTCAAACTACAGCCGTTCGCAGCGCGCTGGTTCTTCCGCGAATGAAGTTAACAAAAAACTTTAAACGCAATTATCTCGGAACAAAGTTTTTTGAAAAGTACCGTTGCGGTGAACGTGATATCTCAAAAACTACTCATCCGATTTTCATAAAATTTCTTTTGAATTGTTTGTATTTACATTCTGGTGTACTTGAACGGTTCGTTTTTCATCCAAAAATTTTCGATTCTTTGTAATGAATTTTTGTTTAAAATTTTGAACACCACAACACTCAATTTTTTAGTCTACATTTTTTTTGCAGCAATTTTTTTATTGGGAAACGAATCCGTTCAAGTACACCACAATACATTTTGCTTCAATAATCTTTTTACTTTTTTGATTTCAGTTGAGCGGTTCGGCTTGGAGAGCGTTCACCGCAAACCTCTGCCAAAAAACACGCTTCGGGGGATAAGCCATAACTCCGGCAACCTTGAATATTTTTTTTTCAATTCAACTTGTTTTTTTCGAATTTCAATAGTTCTACCAACGAACTGTCTTTCGCTTTTTCAAAAAAAAAATGCAGTATTAAATCACGACCTTAGCTCACTTTTTCGCCACAACTTTGTATATAACCCCTTAAGTCCGGGCTCGTCCCACTGTGCATTGGGTCTATGCTACTAGGATAGGACTGAATTTACAAGTGCTGAAATGTCCACTTAGTCCCAGAGGGGCTCGAGCGTTTGTATGTTAATGTTTTTGTCACATGTGCTCGCGTGTATGTAACTTCGCGTGCGTACATTATTTTTATACTTCTTTTTTGTATCATCGCGAGGAGCTCGAGCGTGTAGATGTTAACGAGTTCGATCGTGTTGGCGTTTGTACGTTCGCGTACATAAATTCGAATTTATGACCAGTTAATCACTTGCAAATTCGCATGTTCTTGAATGATCACGCGCGGACCGTAAATCTGATACTTGATTTTTAGTGAATGGTTCAGATGCTAGAACAGAGTGAGTTCTACCGTATCACTACAGTGAGTATGAGCGTCGGTTTTATATTGGTCCAACTGAAGGCATGAGCCTAGGCTGCTTGGACCGAGGGTAGGAGCTTCCGGACTTGGCTGATGCACGATCGCGCGAGCAATGGGTTAAAACTTGAGACCACGTTTGTAAATTTATAAGAGCTAAAACGTTCGTTTAATTACCGGGATGTTTTGATGTTGGCGAAACCGCGGGCGTAAGTATGTGTGGATGATTGCAAATGCATATTCGCGTTTATGACCAGGTTTGTGCTATCACGAAGGCCACGAGCGTGTGTACGTTTGGAGTGAGAGAGAGTGAGAGTTATTGTGTCAGTAAGTGTTAGTGTTTAATTAGATATAGCAACAAATGGAAAAATAACATGCCGAGTAAAGAAAAAGGAAAGAAATTAGAAGCATATAAATAGATCGATATTATTTTTGGTACACATGAGTAGTGGAAAAGCAAAATACTCTAGGGATTCCATGAGAAACCGGCAAACCGCAAAATATGACCATCGTCGATTCGAACGAAACTTTGCAAGTGTGTTCACTGTATGAATCTCCATGATATTCTCTGGCAATTGGAATATTTTGATAAAAGAGCAATTTTTCAAAAGGGCGTAAACGTTTCTACGTGTATGAATTTCAAATTTTTTTTGTTCGATTACTGTATTTTATACAGCAAAACTCTCTGAGAACAAGTTACAGGGAATGAATACTTCTGTCTGAAAAAAAAATATACACTGAAAAATATGTTATTTTTCAAAAAAACAAAAATTTATGATAAAAATTTAAATAGCGAAAAAACCCATTTTTTAAAATTTTTTATATTTTGTTACCAAAAACCTAAAGAGAAAAGAAACATTTTGATTGTGATTGCATGATGGAGAAAAAATCGGTAAAAAAGTTTTTCTAACAATAACTTCGTACATGTTTTTAAATTTCATACTAATTGACATACAAAATTGTAATTTTATTACAGAATATAATTCTAAGCACCATATAAAATCAAAATGCATTTAACAAAAATCTTCCAAAATGCGATAGTTTTCGAGATATTTGAAATTTTGCTCCTTCAAAACAATTAATTCGTGTAATTATGCTCTTTATAAAAGTTATTCGCGTTACCCCATCATAAAATGTGAAAAATTTAATGTTAATCGTTTTAAAGCCGTAAAAGCAACTTTTTAGTGTATTTGGATCATGGAGAAGCTTTCAATAAAAAAGTTTTCCTAACAACAACTTTTGACATATTTTTATAATTCTTACTATTTGCAGTCAAAAATACAATTTTCTTTTTGAATATTATTCTAAACGCCATTCTAAATCGAAATGCTCTTAACAAAAATTTTCTAAAATGTAGTAGTTCTCGAGATATTTTAACTTTTGTTTTAACAACACAATTATTTTGTTTTATTACGACCTTTTCATAAGTTAGTCGCATTTCTCCATAAAAAATAATAGGTTTTTCAAAAGGCCCGTAAACTTTCCTGCAACTTTCTTTTTGACATGAAGGCGATATTGTAAACCATTTGAAAGTTACATGAAAGCAACCAAAATATATTTCAACCATAGGGTCTGATGATTAAACTATATAGTTGAATCATATTTTGGTTGTTTTCATGTAACTTTCAAATGTTTCACAATATCGCCTAGATGTCAAAGAGAAAGTTGCAGGAAAGTTTACAGACCTTTTGAAAAACCTATTATTGTTGATGGAGAAACGCGACTAATTTATGAAAAGGTCGTAATAAAACAAAATAATTGTGTTGTTAAAACAAAAGTTAAAATATCTCGAGAACTACTACATTTTAGAAAATTTTTGTTAAGAGCATTTCGATTTAAAATGGCGTTTAGAATCATATTCAAAAAGAAAATTGCATTTTTGACTGCAAATAGTAAGAATTATAAAAATATGTCAAAAGTTGTTGTTAGGAAAACTTTGTTATTGAAAGCTTCTCCATGATCCAAATACACTAAAAAAGTTGCTTTTACGTCTTTAAAACGAGAAACATTAAATTTTTGACATTTTTTGATGGGGTAATGCGAATAACTTTTAAAAAGAGCATAATTACACGAATTAATTGTTTTTGAAGGAGCAAAATTTCAAATATCTCGAAATCTATCGCATTTTGGAAGATTTTTACTAAATGCTTTTTGATTTTATATGGTGCTTAGAATTATTCTGTAATAAAATTACAATTTTATATGTCAATCAGTATGAAATTAAAAACATGTACGAAGTTATTGTTAGAAAAAAAAATTACCGATTTTTTTCTCCATCATGCAATCACATTCAAAATGTTTCTTTTCTCTTTAGATTTTTGGTAACAAAATATAAAAAAAATCAAAAAATAGGTTTTTTCGCAATTTAAATTTTTATCATAAATTTTTGTTTTTTTGAAAAATGACACAACATTTTTTTCAGTGTATATTTTTTTCAGACAGAAGTATTCATTCTCTGTAACTCGTTCTTAGATAGTTTTGCTGTATAAAATATAGTAATCGAACAAAAATTTTTTGAAATTCATACATGTAGAAACGTTTACGCCCTTTTGAAAAGTTGCTCTTGAGTCAAAATAATCTTATTACCTGTGGAAAATATTTAGTCTTCCATGACGGTGAAACGTGCAAAGTTTCATCGGAATCTAAGATGGTTGGTCACGATTTTAATGATTTTCGGACGGATCTTCGTGGAATTCCTCTAGAAGTATAACAAACACAGACTAATAAAGTAGAAGAAAAAAACACATAATGTAACATGCAATTGAACTACTTGAACTCGTTTAAATACCAGTGAATGACACTTATTTACTATTTGCGACAATTGCATTGTTATAATTTTTTCATGCTATGTTTAGCGGGAATGAATGATTCACGTGCGTCGGTAAATTAATCGTACCTCAATTTATCCAACCCGAACTTTCTCAAATGAATCGAATCGAACGCTCGAGTTTAACGCTGGAAAAAATGACCAACGAATCCTAGGAAGGAAAAAAAATATACGCGAGACAATAAATTACCCACTATTCTATCATATACGCCAGTTCGGCATCCAGGTATCACAAATACTTAGACGAATACATATACAGATAACAATTGTACAGTAGTACAGTAGAACTATACAATTATTACTGCACTAACAATAATAGGCTTCTATTATTACATTTCTTTAAGTAATCTATGCACGATGACGAAGTCGAGCGATAAATCGACATACCGTAAACCGGGGTGACTTTGATCACTCGAAACTTTTTTCGTAGATTGCTTATTAAACCAGAATAGCCCATCGAATCATTTTAAATTGAAAAGATTTTTACTCTAAACTTATAAAATACTGATTTGTTAACCTATGTGAGTATATTGTTCGGTTTTTGGGTACAAAAACTACAAAAAAAACGAAATTTGACTTTACCTTATTATTACGAAGCTTCGTTAAGTGTCTATTTTTTATAAAACAAATAAATCTCAGATTTGAGCAAGAGAAATAAATTACAAGCGAGTTTTTGTTTTCCTTTAGATTGGGATGCGTCAAATATAGTTTTAGGAGTTTGTTTATTTTAAATACATTGTTTTGTGAAACTAGTTGGCAATTATTTCAAATTATTTTAAGCTAAAATTCGGAACATTTGTTTTATAGTTCAATATTCCAACGTGCTAAAATGGATGAAGCTTTTTGTACATTGATAAAGCACTGACATAAAACAATTTTAGTAGTTTTAAAGGTTTTCAGAATCTTTTATTCTAGTTGGACACAAATTATACGAATTTTGGTTACTCGAGTTTTACAGTACATTGAAATACTTTGTATAATACCAATTAACATCTATTTAACAATGAGTATCTTTCCAGAATTAGTTTAATCAAACATTTGAATGAAAAACACTGACATCAATAACTTAATGTAGGTGAACATGCAGGTTATCAAAGTCACCCCCGAATACGAAAACGTACTTCAACTTGAAATCATTTTAGGAAAAATAGCTGTAAGCGGACAATTTTAGGTAAAACCATCCGATCTTGTTCTCCATACATCTGTACATGTTTTAAAAATATTAAACTTGAAAAAAATGTGTTGCGTCGAAAAATATGTAATGATTACTTCGAAAAGTGATCAATGTCACCCCGGTTTACGGTACCTCCTTTGCGAGCCGTATCCACCAACACTACCAGTAAACTAGGGAACAATGTCTGCAAGCATGGCCCACAGCAAAAGTCAATCCACGTCGACCCGTCCATCGGTCACGTTAGCACACAGACTAATGGTTAGTTAGGGCTGGTGCAGAGTATGAAAAAAACAGAACATAAAAAAGGCCCATAAGCCCTCTCGATCTCCTCGATGCACCACTAGAGGCTTAATGCTACAACCATCTTAAAGCAATTGCCTGTCAGAGGTTCTTTAGTACTGATGCACATAATATGCTTGATGATATTTGCAAAACCTTCGAATCCATCAACCTAGGGGAGGGATTGTCAAAGGGAGGAGCGTTTCATATCTAAAAACTTTCACGGAGACACGTTTTGCCAAAAACTAAATTTATACAAGATAATTACTTTTGACCTGCTTTTCACAGTTCTGAAGTTCTGTGCGGTGTCCATTCTCGCCTTATCCTTCATCTGTATGATACGAGTTGCTACACTATGCTTCTTTCAAATTCATCGTATACACCATTCATAGGATGACAACCGTGTTAACTGACTTTGTGTTTTTTTTCCTACTCCACTTCATCAATCTGCTGGTCGTTCATTATGCTGCAAGGTCAAGGTCCAAATGCTCCTCCTGCTTAGTGCTATCAGTGCACCGATCTGACGTGGGCATATGATTATACGCTCCATTAATGTGTGTCACCATGACCACGTCTACGTCATTCAGTGAATTTGGCCTTGTGAAGGCTCTTACGTCAAGTAACCAGCAGCTGATCAGCGATTGAAGCTGCTCATGCTGCCGCTGACAGGTGCCTCTTTGTATGTGGCTCAGCAATTAGCATAATATATTATCCCGCCGGCGGCAACGTTTTCTACCGTACCGTACACCGTACATATACGGCTGACATGACGTTACTGTTTGTGTGTTCAATTATTGAAACATTCGTAAAATGTAGGTAGGTAGGAGGTAAGCACGTGCCGCTACCACCGCATCGACATCTTCGGAACCATGGATGAGTAATGGGAGGTCGCCCAAATACAGCATTTTGCAGCATGTAGCGCAGTAAGTGAGATAGTGTTAGTAACTAGCTTGGTTGGCCGTTGCTACAGGTTTAATTAACTGTACATACTCTGCCCTTCGTTTCCCTGCGACCAATTGCAGTGTTCAACTATCTAGTACATAGTTACAGAAAGTTTGTCGTGCCAGTGTTACAACATTGCTCTTCGGTCCAATAAGCGATGTTTCGTTTTAATTATGCTAATTTATCGATGAGTTTTATCGTAGTTTGGGCAGCTGCCAGCGGCGCTTGTTCGAACATAACTGTGTCTAGTATTTAAGTACCATGTCGAACGCAAAGGCCGTATGTAGAGAACCTCTTGGCGTAAACTATAAATTAAAAACCTCGTGTGTTAAAACATACGGAGGCGAACACCGGATTGTCATTGAACAGAAGCTTATCGATACATGGATGTTAGCAGGTGAAATGAACCAGAATGTCTGGAAATCGCAAATCTGCAGGACGGTTACGAAACATGTTCTGAATCTTGTTTTTTATTGTTTGTTGTTTTTATGAGTTTACACTTTATTAATGAGTTCAACTGCAATTTCATCAACAAACGTTACAGTAATACTAGTAGCATTACATCATCGCCGCCAGATGCAGCACGAATATCGTCATGCAGGCTGTAGACCTAATATCCTAAGGGTTCAAACCACTCGCAAGCAAAGTTGCATCAATTTTTCACTCGTATTCGTAATGTGTTTGCCTCACCCGCCCCACCCTTAAGTGCAGCTCAAATTGAAGCTCTCGTGGGGGTTCTTTGATCTACATCAGCTGGCGATTGACCTAGGGTAGAGGTGCTTTCGCAGAATTAGGTCGACCAAGTCACGCGCGAGCGAAAGGGAAACCGAAAAAAAAACCATTGCAGATGCAGAGCACCCCCTCCCATCGCGTTGCATATTCTGTTTGAAATCGGATCACACAAAGCAATAATTTTCTAGAGATGGTTAATAAAAAAAGGAGAGCCCCGAACGCGATGCAGTGGAGTTCGAAAATGTTCCATTGGTGATTGGAGGAAAACTGCACAACTGTGTCGGTCGGGATGTGTAAGTAGCTGCTAGCTGCTGGTGGGACCGTTAGCATGCGGTGAAACGGTGACATCACCCGTCGGCGCGTCTCTCTTTCTCTCACTCGTAAAGTGGCAAAAATCGCGAAAGGGGTCGGAGCAAGCGCGCCGCGTGATATACGATATATATTGCTCAACGTGATTCGACTGGCCAACCCCCGGCAAGTGTGCGCGGCAATAAATAATCAAAATCAAAGCACATAGCGCGTTCTTTTTATAGTGCTATGGCGGGCTGGGGCGGAGGGGGGGGGGGGGGGTGATGAAGGAACGAAACCGAATCTAGTTGATGCATGGTTTATTACTAATATCGCGGACAGGCTGCAACCGGTCGGTCTCCCGCGCAAAGGAGAAGGGACACATTCGTTCCGCTACAGAAAATCGGAATTCATACACGTGTCGCGGCCCCCATCGTAATGTGACAGGATCACTACTGTTCCCGGTCATGTCTCCATGAAATGTGTTGTGTATAGTGTTTATCATCGTCATTTTTTCCTTGTTTTTCATTACATTGGGCCAACTGAATGCCTGTACCTTAGCTGCTAGGACCGAGAGTAGAGACTTTCGGGCGTGACTGATTCATAATCGCGCGAATACGAATAAGTTCGCCCTTAAGATCGCGACTATAAGAGCTAAATCGTTCACTTAATCGCTGAGCCTTTTTCATGTTTGCGAGACCGCAAGCCTACGTGTGCGAGGATGATCACGAAGGATTCGAGTGATTGAATGTTAATGTGTTTGATTACGTTTGTATGCTTGGTGTGCTAGTTTGTATGTAACTTCGCGTGTATACATTCGATTGAATCACGTGCGGACCGCGAGTCTGATGCTCAATTTTGAGTGTAAGGTTTTGAGGAAAACATGGACCATTTTCGCGAGGAAACGCGCTTTTGAATAATCGCCCTTCAGACCGCGTTTATAAATTGTAGGTGTTAAAATGTTCATTCGATCACAACCCGAGCAAATTCTCATGGGGAGTCTATCTTCTGACCTCGCACAAAGCAGAAGCAAAAAAATCGCTACGCTATAGCAGGCTGTAGGCACCAGTGAATCAAACCAGCTGTTGTTCTATATCAGTGCACATATTGTATCGTTGCCCTAGCTGCGGAGTGAAATGAGCTTGCCAAATAAAACAAAAGTGCCCGTGTTACGGGATAAAACGATTTCGATCGTCTTGATTAATCGTGTTAGACCCACAGTTCAGGAAGTGGAAAAATTAGTTAAAGTGAAAATGGAGCTTAATCTCGCTGAAGTTACGTACATTCAGCTACATCACGTAAAAAACTGTGTTTTGATCACGTTTAGAAGCTTAGCACAGGCCGAAAATTTAATTGCAAAGAAGGTCGAATTTAATAACACCAAAATCAAGCTCCCCGTGCATATGGAAAACGATATGGTGGACGTGCGTATCCATGATTTGGCCCCGCGCACTAGGAAAGATTACATCAAACGAATCATGTCGCAATATGGAGAAGTAGAATCTATTACAAATGACACCTGGAGAAATTTTTTCGCCGGCGTTCCCAACGGCGTTCATATTGTGAGGATGCGAATGACTAAACCAATATCTTCTTACATGACTATCGAAGGCAAATCACCGGAGCAGGGCGCGACCTATAAGCAAACAACGCTAATCACATATCCTGGGCAGACCCCAACATGCCAATTCTGTAACCATACAGCCCACTACGGAAAAACATGCGCCGAAGCAACTAGTCAAAACTCATCTACTACAGTCAACTCTAACAAGCAGACACCGACACCTTCAGATAAACCGAAAACAACGATCCAATTAACCAATAATGCAGGTACAACGACCACGACAACCGCTCCCAAAACAACAACTAGCATCACCAATAAAGAAGAAAATACCGATGAAGTTGGATTTACAACAGCGACCCGTAAGAGTGAGAAATAAAAAAGGACCTCTGATCGTGAAGAGCAAGAATGCAGTACCGATGGTGACATGGACGGGGACGATAACGCGAGAGAAGGCAGACTGAATGACCCCCAAGCGGCTTCACCACCAAGGAAAGGGATCTCAACACGCAGTAGCAAACTGCATCAACAAGATCTGGCAGACCGACATTCTTAGAATTTATTTTTTTAATTTTTACTTATTACAAAAAAAATTAAAAAACCCACGGCTCAGTTGTTCTAACGCATTGAGCCGTTTCAAATAAAACTTGAGATTAAAAAAAAATTCTCATGGGTTCAGACACCATACAATCCCTTGAAACGACCATCCCGCGTAAACGAAAAGACCATAATACCCCCATGGTCATGGGGTTTGACATGGGTGTTTGAAATCGGTTCAAACCATGAAAATACCATCACCATGGTCCGGTAGATCCCATATGAAATACCATATGTTGGGGTATTTATGTGTTATTGAGACCATTTTATGGTATCTTGATGGTTGTGAATTTTGTAACGGACCATATTTAAGGTCTTTTCAAGGGGCTATGTGGTATTTGAACCCATGAGTATTTGCTCGGGATAACTATGGACCGTGCCAAGTTTCACAACCATTAAAACACCATCAAATGGTCTTAATAACCCATAAATACACCAAAATATGTTTCTATATGGGATCTACCTGACCATGGCGATGTAGTTTTCATGGTAGTAACTCATTTAAACTAAACTCATTCGATGTAGTAACTCATTTAAAAGAACTATCAAAACACCATGCAGTGGAGGTGAAATTGGACCATGACCATTGGGATATTATGGACTTTTCGTTGGCTTGTTTGCTGTTTGACTTATCGTGGGCGTAGTTTCGCGATGATGATCGCAATTGAATGTTCGAGTTTGCGATCATGGCTGTATTATCGTGCAGGGCTCAAGCGTTTTCATGTTAAAGGTTTCGATAACGTGTGATTCGCGTGTGCGTAACTTCGCGTATATAATTTCTTTTGTATATAAGTGTAACCACTTAAATATTCGCACGATTCGCGAATTTGAGTGCACGCTTTTTTTGGGACAAAGTTTGAAGGTTAGGGCATTGGTATAGTCAGACTTGAGATTGCGTTTACAAATTTGATAGTGCTAACATATTTACTTCATCACCGAGGTGTTTCTATGTATACGGGATTGAACAGATGAGCGCGATTACATGATCGCATGCGAAACCAGATTTGTATTATCACGAAGGGCATGAGCGTTTCTATTTTATTGATTGATTGATTGATCGCATAGGCGTACTCATGTCGCGTATGCTTACGTGTTTATATCATCTCGGGTTTGCATTCATTTATACAACCGTGTAGCCATTTACATATTCACGTGGGCTTTTGAATGTTCGCACGAGTCTGATGTCTAATTTTAAGTGCACGGTTCAAATGAAGGAAGCCAGTGAGCTCCCCCATCTCACTTGGATTTGGAACTATGGCTCTCTGAGATTTACTTCTAGAGAATATAAGCTCGGTAGTTTATAAGAGCTCACGGACGAGTACGTTTCATTATCGCACGAGAGCGAGCGTTTGTATGTTGGCACACGAGACAGCCTATAAATTCGTAAGTACTACCCCGTTGACTTTTTTTCTGTTGAGTACATAATCCATGGTTGGTAAATGACAGGGCAATACGTAATATAGAATCGGTGGTTCGCCACAGTGATCCTTAGCCTCTTGTCAAGTAACTCCTATCCCTACCACCCGCGGTGCCAGCTGGGGTACGAGTAACCATAGGAAAGATCGGGTAACCAACTCCGGTGGGACCATGGTCATATGCTGACAGAGAACGGGGGGCTCCTCTTTTCGGAGGGCGAGTCCATCCGAGCGTCTGTTCCCCATGTTAGAGGCGGCTCAAACCGCGTCTGTTCACCATGTTAGTGGCGGCTGATATATCGTCCTCGTGTTAGCGTGGGACTCTAAATTGAGCTGACACGATGGCTTGATGGGAAAGGCCCTGGAAAACTAACCGTTATGAACAATGCAGAAGAAAATACGAATCAGAACAATCCGCAACGACCTACGCGACGAAATAAGGACTACGATTGGAAGCTCGGAACATGGAACTGCAGGTCACTCTGCTTTCCAGCTTTCGACAGGGTAATCTACGACGAACTCCAACGCATTTAAGCCATTTAAGCCAATATATTCTGATATTCCTGCTTCCAACCACGCAACTTTGAAGTCGTAGCACTGCAGAAACTTTGCTTGACAGGACAAAAGGTATGGAAAAGCAGGCATCGGGCGGCTACTTTCTACCAGAGCTGTGGCGCCACCAACGAGCTGGGAACCGGCTTTGTAGTGCTTAACGCGTGATTGGATGGACTCCGATTAACGCAATGATGTGTAAGTTGACGATCAAAGGCCTTTTCTTCAACTACAGCATCATCAGCGTACACTGCCCACACGATGGGAGACCCGACGACGAGAAGGAAGCGTTCTATGCGAAGCTGGAGGAGGTGTACGACGGCTGTTCGCAACAGGACGTGAAAATCGTCATCATTGATATGAACGCTCAGGTAGGAAGGAAGGTAATGTTTAGACTGGTGATCGGGCCAAACAACTTGCACATCATATCGAATGACAACGGCCAACGATACGTGAACTTCGCAGCCTCCCGTGGCATGGTAGTCCGAAGTACCTTCTTCCCCCGCAAAGATATCCACAAAGCCACCTGGAGATCACCTGACAAACGCACCGAAAACCAAATCGATTACGTTCTAATCGACGGGCGACTGATCTATGATATCACCAATGTTCGTACCTACCGCAGTGCGAATATAGATTCGGACCATTACCTAGTTGCAGTATGCATCGCTCAAAACTCTCGACGGCTCAACATCGCGCAACTTCGGGACGCCGCCCAAGACTACGCACAGCGGCTGGAAGCAACACTACCCACAGAAGAACAGCTGGGGACAGCTACTCTTAAAGATGGCTAGAAGGACATCCGTACCGCCATAGGAAGTACTGCTATAGCGGCACTAGGTACAGCGATTCCGAATCGAGGAAACGACTGATTTGATGACGAATGTAAGCAGTTAATAGGGCAGAAGAATGCAGCACGGGCGAGGATGCTGCAGCACGGAACGAGACAGAATGTGGAGCGATACAAACAAGCACGGAACAGGCAAACCTCGGTCCCCCGGAGAAAGAAGCGCCAACAGGAGGAACGAGATCGCGAAGCAATGGAACAACTGTACCGCGTAAACGACACACGAGAAGCTGAACAGTTCGCGCAAAGGCTACGTTCCGCAAGCAGATATGTGCAGGGACTTAGACAGCAACCTTCTTAGGAACGAGTGTGAGGTGATTGGGAGTGGAAGCAGTACTATGACGAGTACCTCAGCGATATGGCGGTATGGCAACGGATCTTGGAGCACGCGCAAAAGACGATAGGCTACCGGCCCCTGATCTCCAAGAAGTCAAGGAGTAGATCGGTCGGCTGAAAAACACCACTACCAAGCGAGATTCATGGGTTCCCGCGCCACCGCGGACCAAATAGTCGCGATTCGGCAGGTTCTGCAGAAGTGCCGGGAATACAATGATGGATCGGGTGATGTGCGTTGTTCGAGTATCAGGGACACTCTCGAGTTCCTTTGAATCTCGAAGAGGATTACGACAAGGTGATGGTCTATCGTGCCTGCTGTTCAACGTTGTGTTAGAAGGTGTAATAAGGAGAGCGGGGATAGACACGAGTGGCACGATCTTCAGGAAGTCCGTCCAGCTCCTTGGCTTCGCCGACGACATTGACATAAAGGCACGGAACTTTGAGGCGATGTCGGAAACGTACATCAGATTGAAGGCTGAAGCCAGCAGGATTGGACTTGCCATCAACGTTTCAAAGACAAAATACATGAGAGGAAGAGGTTCTGGAGACGACAATGTGAACCTCCCATCCCGAGTTCGGATTGACGGTGACGAAATCGAGATGGTCGACTACTTTGGACTCCGGAGGACGCTCCGGTCGAACAAAATTAGCTGCCGCACGAAGTTGATTATCTACAAGACGCTGATTAGACCGGTGGTCTTCTACGGCCACGAGACCTGGACTATGCTCGTGGAGGACCAACGCACCCTTGGAGTTTTCGAACGAAAGGTATTGCGTACAATCTATGGTGGCGTGCAGATGGAAGACGGAACGTGGCGCAGGCGAATGAACCATGAGTTGCATCAGCTGGTGGAAGAACCATCTATCGCGCATATCGCAAGCATAGGACGTTTGCGGTGGGCTGGACATGTCGTAAGAATGTCGGACGATGAACCGGTGAAGATGGTTCTTGAGGGCGACCCTACAGGAACAAGAAGACGGGGCGCACAGGGAAAGGTTGAATTTCAATGTTTTTTGTTCCACTCGTCAGTAACTGACACCAACTTGCTGTCAGTTAGACGATGTATCAAAATCAACACCATATTGGCGTCTATTGGACACTAAATCCAATCAGCTCACACAACATGTGTGAACGCCTATAGCAACTGGCTGATACCGAGTGATGTCTTGGTTAACCAAGCACAGAAGCTCTGAGTTGTTGATGAGTATAGGGAAACGAAGGATTCACCATAATGATTTAAATCCATACATTTCGAATTTTACGGAATATTCACCGAAAGGATCACTACTACTTAGGAAACCGTTAGACCGAATGCTGCAAAGTCGAACGCTATTAGGCCTAATGGGTCATAATGCCGAATGCCATTAGGCCGAAAGAATCATTTCTTCGAGTCGAACATTCCAAGACACTCCCACGTCAAGGATCTCGGAGTCATGATGGGTTCGGCACTAACGTTCAAACCGCATACTTCATACATCGTGGATAAGAGCATCAAGACAGCTTGGGTTCATCTTCCAAATAGCGAAAAACTTTAAAGACGTATACTGTTTAAAATCACTCTAGTACGCGTTGGTCCACTCAATACTAGAATATTGTTCTGTTGTTTGGAATCCGTACTACCATAACGGCATTGACAGAATCGAAGCCATCCAATGCCGGTTCATACGCTTTGCACTCTAACATCTTCCTGGGCAAAATAGATTTCAGTTGCCGAGCTACGAAAACCATTTTCAGTTAATACAGCTCGACACTCTAGGCTGGAACTCGAGCCCAGTTCGTCTCGAACTTACTGTCTGCCAGGGTGAATTGCCCTACACGTCAGGATCTTCAAGCCCGCGTCCTAGCTCTAGGCAACGACGATTGATGCCCAGGAGTCTGTTGGTGAATATACAACAAATAAACAAATAAACAAATAGAGCGTAGTTGGGCATTGATTCTTCTGATTGCATGTTCATTTTTGTGTATCATGGCGAAGGTCTCGAGCGTTTGTATGTTATCTTGTTCGATCGCGTGGGCTTTTGTATATCGCGTGTGATAGCGTGTATGCAACTTCGCGTTATCACCAGCGTGTTATTAAGTTGACGAGATTGCGGGCGTTGATATGCGTGTATGATCGCGAAGGGCTGTCATCTACGGGAGCCCGTGCATGAGACACTCCAAGTTGAAAAAAAAATGGAAACCAGGGCTCATCTCTAAAGCCAGGGCACATTCATAGAGAACTTGGTCCTAAACTTACTTTGTGCATTATTTCGACCATGCCGATGGTAGTTTGGGTATTCGATATAAAGGGCGAACACGAAATTTTTGCGACACCGAAAATGTCATGCCAATTTTCTTATAATGTTTAAAATCAAACCAAAATTATAGGGTAGTTTTATAAATATATTTACTTCAAAAATCAAAAGAAAAGTTAATCGATGGAGCCTTGAGTGTAAAATTGAACGCATTTTCGCTTGATGCCCTCCATCAAAGTCTTTACAGTGTCATTCGGTACCAGTTTCTCAGTTTTTTTCCATTTTCTCAACACGTTGTTCTCGTCTTTGACTGTCTTCTTGCTCTTCCGAAGTTCTCGCTTCATCATTGCCCAGTACTGCTCCACCGGGCGCAGCTCCGGACAGTTTGGCGGATTCATGTCCTTTGGAACAAAATGGACAGAATTGGCCTCATACCACTCCAGGACACTTTTAGAATAGTGGCATGATGCCAAATCTGGCCAAAATAGCGGAGCTTCGTCGTGCTGCTGCAAGAACGGCAAACGGCGCTTCTAGAGACACTCAGATTTGTAGATCTCGCCATTTACTGTGCCCTTTGTCACGAAAGGCTCACTCCTCAGTCCGCAAGAGCAGATGGCCTGCCAAATGAGATATTTGGAGGCGAACTTCGACATTTTCTTCTTCTTAAATTTGTCGTCCACATAGAACTTGCTCTTGCCGGTGAAAAACTCCAACCCCGGAATTTGCTTAAAATCGGCTTATATATACTTTTCGTCATCCATCACACAGCAGCCACATTTTGTCAGCATCTTCTCGTAGAGCTTCCGTGCCCGAGTTTTAGCCGTCGATTGTTGCCGCTCATCGCGGTTTGGGAAGTTCTGTACCTTGTATGTATGTAGTCCAGCTCTCTTCTTTGCATTCTGGACGTAGCTCTGCGACATGCCGATCTTTTTAGCCAAATCAAGGCTTGAGACGTTGGGATTTGCTTTAATCATCCGCTTCACCTTTCCCTCCGTCTTTTTATTCTCCGGTCCCGGTTTTCTTCCAGCTCCTTTGCCGTGGTCCAACGTCAACCGCTCCTGGAGCCACTTCAACACTCTGGAGACGGTTGAATGGTGAATGTTCAACATTTTTCCCAACTGCCGGTGCGACAGGTCAGGAAATTCCAGGTGTTTGGAAAGAATGTGTTCTCCCGATTCGCGTTGGTTCACCTCCATTTTCGTTGAATCGAAAAACTACTTCGACTTCGAGTTTGACAGCATGTAAATAATACACATCAATGAGAAAGTGTGCAAAATTTGGTTGATTTTTACCCAATGGTAAAAAAGTTATGCCCTGTTGAATGTGTTGCAATAATTTCGTGTTCGCCCTTTACATGCGAAAATATTGGTTTATTTAATGGCTTCATTTAAAGTAAGAATACGAAGCAGCAATTTAGAGGAAAGAAGAATCACACAAAAAAATACACAAGCCCAACTATCATATCCGGCACTAGTTTATTTTTATCGTACTTGCAAATTAAATATACACTAAGACTTGATCATCGCATTGAAAATGAAAATAAATAAATTTGCTTTTTAAATGTTTTTTAATACTTTTAACGACATTCAATTAGCTAGAGATTACTGAGTAGGGAAAGTTATGAAAATTTAGAACCATAGTACTCAAGGGAGAGCAAGGATGTGTAATATACAGATCGGAAAACTAAAAGTGGCAGGGTCATTAGAAACAGGCTTTAAATCTTACAGACTAATCTTTTGTCTTCTACTGGCAGGAGTCGAGCTTAGGCAACATTACTACGAATCGCTCAAGTTTACCAGCATGTCTCACGGTAAAGACAGACTTGTACCTCTTTACTGACGTCGATTCTCATGGTAAAGAGGGACAAGTCCAAGGGGTTAGTCGCTTGGCACAAATCAAGTTGTGCTTGCAAACAAACAGCGTGATAGCCTGTGCCGCGATGCATAGTGATGTGCCGCAATGTGCCACGATGTACAATGGTGTTCTCCAAAACAAAAACACGGGTTGCTGTGATCATTTAGTTACACTATGTTTTCTAGTTTACAGAAGTGTGCCACAATGTGCCACACATGTGATAACGAGTGAAATGATTGTGTATTACTGTGGATTGTATTCTTATATCGTGTTTTCGTTACTAGTGTGTATGGCACATTGTTCTAAGCGGCTCACCCCTTGGACAAGTCTGTCTTTGCCATGGGACATGCTGGTAGACTTGAGCGATTTGTAGTAATGCTGCCTAAGCTCGACTTCTGCCAGTGGAAGACAAAAGATTAGTCTGTGTAAGATTTGAAAACTGTTTCTAATGACCCTGCCACTTCTAGTTTTCAAATCTGTATATTTCACATTTGCTCTCCCCTGAGTACTATGGCTCTAAATTTTCATAACTTTCCTATTCAGTAATCTAGAGCTAAATGAATGCCGTTAACAAGTAATATTGCAACATATGTAAAAAATAAAAAAAATGTGACTACATATTACTCGGAAGAAATTAATAAATTTGAACACAGCGAAAACAGAATTTTTAAGGTATTATTCGAATTTCTGTTTTTTGTACCTTAAAGTATGAACTACTGACGATCCACTCACTGTGGACATAAATTACGGCCGACCATTTCATCAGTATGAACCGTTTATAAAACATCTTTTTCTCAACCATCTGGATTGGAACATACGAATCCCATTGGCCCGGTTGGTTGCTTTCGCTTCGCCAGCGATCCCAGTGCCTAGATAATTCGACGCCATTCATCCTGTAGGGTCGCCTCGTTTAAAGATTCTATCGGAAGCAGTAGCCGGTAACCGCGGCGAGACCGACAAGCGCCACACGGATTTTTCTCATACCGAGCGACGTGTTAATCACACTCGGAATCAACCGTTGAATCTGCCGATGATCCGTCGCAGTCACAGCAAAAGAGGTTGGAGAAAAACATGCCTCCTGCAACTACTGCAACTGCTAAGTCAGTATTCTAGCGCCACTCGGTTATGCTTAAGCGGATCGTCTCTCTTCGTACTGAAGATTGTAGATGACATAATCAAAGCGGTTGCTTAAGTACTGGAGCATTACTGCCTGCCAGAGCAGCTGTTCTAGAGACATGATAGAATGATTTTTTTTCTGGTCAATTTATCCTCGGATACAAGTTGCATGATGGATGTCAATCACTGTTTATCGCTAATTTGCTAATTCAAGCTACGGTTTTCTATGGTAAACCCTTACTGCTCCATACTACCGAGATTCTAGGATGAAGCTGTTTAGTAATGAAAGAGGTGACTGTTCTAATCAGATGTAGTTGCTCCTACTTCAACAAGGAAGGTGATGCGAGAACAAGATACGGCTACTATGTAATGAAGCGGAATCCAGCTAATCGTAACAGCAAAGTAGTTTCAGTAGCAGTACAGCGGCAATTGACAGAGTGCAAGCATGCACAATTGCCCGGTCTGTATTCTAGTTAGGAGGAGTTTGTTTCAAACGAAACAGTGCCCATACTTAACTGACCGGTACATGATCAAAGACGTAACATGGTCTGGTCTAAGGGGGAGATAAGGGGTAAAGCTGGCGCCAGCACTATAGTAACGGTTGCAGTCTCAGTGGCAGCAACAGATTTTGTGATTTACTAATCTGTTCACCAGAGTTGCGAAACGAGGAAAATTGTTTACATTTTCGTTTGGTGTGGACTTGTTTTTTTTTTCGTTACCATCGTCTGACGGCAATCGATTCATCAATACCATTAGCTGCACCGCAATTGATATGACATTCAGAATATTGGCAACTGCAGCCGCGTTGAAAATTAATGAAAACATGGTTGTAGTTTGGTATGGTATTTCAAGGTTCAAGAACTTATTGGACGTCAAAATATTCGGCAAAGTTCCGATATATTTCGCCCGTTTTAAAAGGGTCAAAATTGTGTGTGACACCTTTCTACTGCAATAGTAGAGTCGACCAACGTATTGGCATTTAACAATTGGCATTTGAAAGCATCCTGTGACTCCATAGCATAAATCATAAAGCTAACGAGAACCCCAATTTCGAAATTAAATCGTTTTTCAAAAGGGCACCCATTTCTCATCACAAATTTCAAACACATAAATGACTGATCATGACACTGAAAATGCTATGCCATTTCGCGTTTCGACTCAGCCAAAATGTATCCATCAACAACGGGGCCGGCATCAGTCCGCCGGACCTATACTGTTGTTGGCTAACGCTAGCCGATCATACACGACGAACTTGGCCTTTCATATCTCGCCGCCGCTAGCTAGCTAGACTAACTAACTAGTTTTAAAGTTCACTCACCAAGATCCGTAATTAGAGGGTTAAATTTAGCCAACCGGTGAAATTACTGGCAACTGAGCGTCGCGTCGCTTCGCTCCGGGTCCGGCTCTATTCACTAAACTGCCACCATCGTGAACGATGATTAATTTATGCACTTGTTAGCACGTCCGGGCAGAGCCTTCGAGAAAATCAAGTTCACGGGAAGGCGAGTGATGTGCAGTGCACAGTGTAGCTCAGGTAAGTGTACTTTCTTCCAACCGGTAAACAAGCTGTCTAGGGAATGTACCTACTAATTAGAAACCAAGAAATAAACCTTTCAGGATGTTTTACCGTCAGAAGGTCGGTCTGTGATGTACTAGTCCGTTGCAACATATGTACATTCAATGTCAGCTGAGAAAAGCTTATAGACAAGTGGCTGGGGCTGCATTGTGCTGCACTAATTATTTTTACACTTTTGTTAAATGGTAGTAAAAATAATAATAATGAAAATCAGCACAGAAGCGGGTACAGCTGAGCTAACGGTTTAACTTAGTAATTAGTCCAATTAAAATTAATTCTAGGACAACAATGGTTGTCTACTAATGATGATAACAATGCCTGTTCTCCAACGAAAACTAGCTTCGGAAATGTGATGGTCAAACGTGAACAATAACAATTTGACAATATGATTTTAAGGTTTTTAGGAATATGTTGTTCATTATTGGGAAATTTCATCAAAAACTTATTTTTATTTAATTTTGATTTATTTAATTTTGATTAATAGATAATAAATTTGACGAAACTCCTCTGCTAATTCAACTTTGGTTTCCCGTCGATCTGTAACTTTAAAAATGCAATTATTTAACCGGAACCTTCCATTAGCCATATGTATGTAACAAGCGGTTATCCACCAGCAATCAATCTTCAGTCGTAATGTGATACTCGGATCGTTCGGGTGTACATTAGAGTGGCTTGCTGTTGTATGGGAAAACTTCAAAATGATATAAACTAACAGGCACAGCACTTTTTGAGTTCCTTTTATGGTCCCAAAATGCCTGGACAAAATTTGGTAGCGGTTGGTTGCTTCCCGGGTTTGCACATTGCGTTCAAAGTTTGTATGAGATTTTATATGGGGAAATCAATTATTTTCCATTTACGTTAATAAAGATCGCCACTTCACTCCATATGAAAAACCAGCTTTATAAAACTATAATTCAAACCTTGGTTAACAACTTTGTCGAAGACGGTTTTCAAAAAATAGTTATAACGATTTTTAAGCTTATGGTTTAATCCAAATGCAGAAATTTATTATTTTTTTCAACACTGCCAGTGCACCACCGACATCGACATTTAAAACTTGAATAAATCAGAATATATTCATCGCAGAGACTTGGTACCTTCAAATGAAATGTTCAGAATGAATCACTGTTATATTTTTCTGTAATTTTAACTACTAACGAGACCAGATTTATAACACAGCTTACTACGAAAGTTGCATTCTGTTATAATCTTATTATTACATTCTGATCGGGAACCCTTCTTTTAATTTTCTGGCTACGTCTATGTTATTCAGTAATTCATTCTGAATATTTCATTCAAAGGTGCCAAGTCTCTGCGATGACTATATTCTTATTTATTTAAGTTGAAAGTATCGGTGCCGGTGGTGTCCTGACAGTGTTGGAAGAAATAATGAATTTCTGCATTTGGATTGAACCATAAGTTTTAAAATCGTTATAACTATTTTTTTGAAAACTCGTAGCTAGTTACCGTCTTCGACAAAGTTGTTAACCGAGGTTTGAACTATCGTTTTATCAAGCTGTTTTTTTTTTTTCATATTGAGTGAAATGGCGATCTTTATTAACGTAAATGCAAAATAATTAATCTCCCCATATAAAACCCCATAAAAACTTTAAACGCAATGCGCAAACCCGGGAAGGAACCGATCGCTCCCAAATTTTGCACATGTATTTGAGGAACTCAAAAACTGGTGTGCTGAAAATCGTCATATGTCGAACTACACTGTACATCTAGTGAAGTGCCAAGTAATCAAGTGTAACATTAAAGACATTGCTTATCTCTTCAAGGTTCCTCGATTCCATTCATATTGTTTGCGTTTCTACTTCGTGCAGGATTCTGCGCTCCTGCATATATGGTCTCTATCGCAAATGACCCATCTTATGGCGAAATGGAAATCAAATGAGATTCGATGAATGATGAACGATGAATGATGAACGAAGAATGATGAACGATGAACGACGAACGATGAACGACGAAAAATAAACTGATTAATTATGAATTTTGAACTATGAACAATGAACGATGAACGATGAACGATGAACGACGAACGACGAACGACGAACGACGAACGACGAACGACGAACGACGAACGACGAACGACGAACGACGAACGACGAACGACGAACGACGAACGACGAACGACGAACGACGAACGACGAACGACGAACGACGAACGACGAACGACGAACGACGAACGACGAACGACGAACGACGAACGACGAACGATGAACGACGAACGACGAACGATGAATTATGAATTATGAATTATGAATTATGAATTATGAATTATGAATTATGAATTATGAATTATGAATTATGAATTATGAATTATGAATTATGAATTATGAATTATGAATTATGAATTATGAATTATAAATTATAAATTGTAAATTATGAATTATGAAGTATGAATTATGAACGATGAACGATGAACAATGCACGATGAACGACGAACAATGAACGATGAATGATGAACAATAAACGATGAACGATAAATGATGAACGATGAACGATGATCGACGAACGATGAACAATGAACGACGAAAAATGGACGATGAACGATCAACCACGAACGATGCATGATGAACGATGAATTATGAATTTCTCATACTAGTTTTAACCGACTATCTTAGAAAGTACAGATACAGTAGGATTCCAATAACAATTTTTTTTCAGTTGCTACAACTGGAACCGTGTCATAAGAATATTATATAAGAATATGTGAAATGGAATGAAATAATAGAAAAAAATCCACAAATTTAATTTTATTCGCTATTCCCGACCCCATAAAATATAGTAAATATGACTTATATGTTTGGAAATAAAACCAAAAGCGATATCCATTATTACAACAAAATGATTATTGAGCATTTTTCAAAAGATTTACTATGAACAAAAATAATGTTGCCAAAAACGGAACCCATTTGTTGCCAAAAACAGAACTTTTACGTTGCCAAAAATGGAGCATGCCAAAAACGGAATCTTACTGTATTTGTTATATCTATTCCAACGTGCACAAATACATTATAGAATTGCATATATTGCTGCTTGGGACACTGTCGGATACCAGTATTTATTCCTGGTCCTGTAATATCAGATCCCGTGGAATTGAATCATTTGTAATTTATCTATTATGATTATTTTAGACGACTAGATAACAACATCGTCTACCAATCCAATCACTTCATATCCGATTTCATTTAATAATTTCAATAGCCCGTCTACAAGTAACGGCCACAGAAAGGGTGACAGAATCCTCCCTTGAGGGCATCTCTTGTACGTTTTTGAGAGTACCCTTTGTTTGTTTCCATTGTCAGTATCATGTTTCCAAGCGTAGTTCGTTATAGCACTTTTAATAAGTAGTGAGTTGATTCAGTTAAATCAATATTAAGCATTGTCAAAAGCTTCGGCTATATCGAAAAAAGCCGTAGGCGAAACTTCCTTTGTTTCGGTAGATTACTCTAGTCTTCCAACCGATATTCACAACGCACCTACTATTGAACTGTTGCCTTGGTGAGTGAATTGAAATCCGCACAGTCGGGAGTATTTTAAATACTTTCTTTTATTTCGATTATAGAGTTTTTAACCTTAAGGTCATTCACCTCTTCGGGTTAAAAAAATCTCTAACATCATGAGCGGTTGTAATTTGAATCCAGGTGAGCAGTGTACAAGACAATCGATTTACCAATTACGCTATGCCCGCCCCTTTAATTTTAAGTACTATAATTTATTGTGTCAATAATTTACTCCATTGTTTTGAGAATTGTGTTAACCTTTACAGTACCAGGTTATACTTATTTAGAAAAAGATATTTTAATTTTGTTCTCATTTCGTCAATTTTTGATTTGGATGAAACCGGCTTTAAAACATCTTGAATTAAGTCCAGTTTTGATTAGTGTTCAAATCCGTTGGCCGATTTAGGAATTATTCCGAATTCCCTTGGGGTATATTTTGCATCCCAGTGGGTTGACGGACGAGTCTTGAAGAAAAATTTAATAAATTTAAGTAAAAAAAAATTGTTTCACGCTACACAATACTTTTTCATTGATTCTTCACAAAATACATGAATTGGACCAATCTTGGCCGAAAACTGTTCCGGAAAAACCGAAAAAAATGTAATTCTTTCTTCGTCATTCCACCTTTTTGGGTTCATACGTTTATACCAAATGCAAAGTTCTTTCAATCATACGGTCCTACAGTTCCCTCAACCTCAATACAACCATTGCTGCAACGGTTCCGGACTAAAACATTTGACACCATTTTGAAAACCAAGATGGCGGCTTCCGGGTACCACAAAACAGTGTACACCATCCTAAATATGGGTTCTCTTTGAAAAGAAGTGATGAGTAGAAAACAGAAATTGATTATTGATACACAGCCAAGATGGCGGATTCAGGGTACTACAAAACAGCGGAAACCATTATCAACATGGATATGGTCAGCATAAGACCGAAATTGACGATTGATATAATTTTGAGAGCTAAGAAGGCGTTTTTTTGGTTCTAAAAAAACAGTGAAAACCATTGTCAATGTTTGTATCATTTCAAAGGCGGTGGTCACTAGAAGACAGAAGTTGAATATTAATAAAATTTTGAAAACCGGCTTCCGGCTATCTCAAAACAGTGAAAACCATCAACAATGTGGATGTCATTGGAAAGGGGATGGTCGGCATACACCGAAAATTGATGATTGACGCCATTTTAAGAACCAATAAGCCAACTGGTTATGAAGAATTGCTACTTGGGTAACCCTTCATTTCTAGTTTAGATAAATCGTTCAGCTCACACCTTTGTGGGGGTATGAGGTGGGACCGTCATCATCATCATCATCAGTTAAAATCCGTGATGATTTTGACTGTTTTGTTGTACAATCATCTTGCTTTTTAAAATGTCAGTGTCAATAACAAACTTCGGTCTTGTACGACGTCGAGCGATAGGACATTTTTATTCCACGCCGATTATTACGAATTCGAAAATTCCCAATGTGCTTGCTTTTGCCAAAACAAAACACGGTACAGTTATTGTGTTGTATTTATGCTGAAAATACCGTACGGAAAATAAATTATTCCCAGATTCTTGAAAAAAGTGTCATGAATTCCGATTAATTTAAACGTAAGAGAACTATTTATTTCATTATTTTATTTATTTATTTATTTATTAGGCTGTAAGGGCCGTAACGAAACTAGGAACGTGAACAAAGATATTTTTTTTAATTGTGGTCAATTCCGTAATGCTTGTATAACGCTTTTACTTGTGAAATTTGTTTTTTGTGAGCTTCATTTACGGTTTACACAATGTCATTTCCAAACCGTTTTTCTGTCCGTTAACTAGCTTACGTGACTCATAAACCGACTGTTGGCTTGTGGTTTTCGTGGTTATGAATTAGATCACAAAACTTTCACTGTGATGTGATGTTTTCCCATCAACTATTTCACGAAACTCGGAATATTATTCATGGGTCCTGCTCGTGAAGTTGTTCCCAAAATAAAAAAATACGATTATTTTTCTTTCATGATTTAGTTCACGAAATACGAAATTTTAAGCATGATCTTAATATTTTTACGCAAGCAATTTCACGGAACTCAGTCTGAGTCTGTTATTCACGGATTCGTGAATTGGTTATTGCGTGCTTTTGAATAAGTTCACAAACTTAGAACATATCACTAATGATTTTCACTTTCATGCAATTCTGGTATAGAAATTTTCAACGAAGTATTACACAAAACTTGGAATATATTCACTATGTTATATTTCTTCTTAGTGGAGGACAATTTAGCTAAAAACTTTTTTTTGCTACTAAGGAGAACATTGTTTAATACCACCTTTGTGCGTTAAGGCACACAACCTATAACTACATTAGTTATTGAATTGGCGATTCGACTTCGTCTCATCAGAATCCGACACTAACGTAGTGACAGAACTTAGCTAGTGCCGGATTGAAGCTAGCTTCAAAAATGAAAATGAAGTCAAGCGTGATGTACCGCAAGAAAAGGAGCTCGATTTTAAACTGATGAGAGCTAGTGAAATCGAAACAATTGGTTTGGTTTAGCGAACGCGATTTTTTTCATTGTTAATGCTGTTAATTTTAGCTTTACATAGTTTTTCGAGGTCGCTGATTCTGATTCTGGCGTCGAAAATGTAAAATTTAAAATAGCGGATCCAATATGGCGACTGTGCTGGGCTAAATTTCATGTTTTTTTTATATTCGCCTAAAACGTCTTACAAGAGAGTTTTCGGGGCCGCTGATTCTGATTCTGATGTCGAAATTGTAAAATTTAAAATGGCGGATCCAATATGGCGACTGTGCTGGGCTTAATTTCATGTTTTTTATATTGGCCTAAAACGTCTTACAAGAGGGTTTTCGGGGCCGCTGATTCTGATTGTGATGTCGAAAATATAAAATTCAAAATAGCGGATCCAATATGGCGACTGTGCTGGGCTCAATTTCATGATTTTTTATATTGGCCTAAAATATCTTACAATGGGGTTTTCAGGGTCGCTGATTCGGATTCTGATGTCGAAATAGTAAAGTTCAAAATGGCGGATCCAATATGGCGAATGTGCTGGGCTATATTTCATGATTTCTTATATATTGGCCTAAAACGTCTTACAAGGGAGTTCTCGGGGTCGCTGATTCTGATTCTGACGTCCAAAATGTAAAATTCAAAATGGCGACTGTGCTTGACTGAATTTCATGTTTATCTATATTGGCCTAAAACGTCTTAAAAGGGGGTTTTAGGTGTCGCTGATTTTGATTCTGACGTTTTTTTTCCATACGTTTATTTGACACGGCATTTGCAAAAGCTTTTTACGCCAGTTTCTTTTTTTACATAGCACGTTACAAAAATCCTTAAGACTAATGTTACCTATACTAGTAATTTGTCTAAAACTAACACTGAAATCACTTTATTGTTTGCTTTTTTCCTTACATTGTTATATTTCATAATGATCTAGTATTTTCGGGTGTATTTATTTACTTTTTTTCTGTTATTGTCTAAACTTAAAAACTGAATATTCTAGGACACTTTAATTGGTGAATGATTAGCCTTGGATGAGAGTATGAGGAGATGAATTTAATTAAATTTTGACAGACGCTGTTTTTAGAAAATGATAGATAAGTTCCATGTATAGAGGATCGCGATACGCCAGGATGTCTCTAACAGGAACATGGATTGGTCTTCCTCGGCCTTGTAAAGAATCTACTAATTGTGATCTGGCTTCCCGATGTTCAGTGCAGGACCAAACAACATGCTCAATGTCATGGTAACCCTCTTCACAAGCACAATGATTACCCTCAGCGAGCCCAATACGACGGAGATGCGCATCTAAAGTATAATGATTGGACATGAGCCTTGACATCACACGGATGAAGTCCCGACTTACATCCAATCCTTTGAACCATGCCTTCGTTGATACTTTAGGGATAATTGAGTGTAGCCATCGTCCCATATCTCCATTGTCCCAAGATGTTTGCCAACTAGCAAGTGTCCTCTGTCGAGAAGCGCTATAAAATTCATTGTAAGCGATGGGTCTTTCATATATTTCACCTTCTAGTGCACCAATATTGGCTAAATTATCAGCTTTCTCATTTCCCACAATAGAGCAATGGGCGGGGAGCCACACTAGGGTAAATTTATAACATTTTCTTGTTAGGTTACTCAGAGATTCTCGTATCTTCCCAAAAAAGAATGAATCTTGATTATCAATCCTCTTTGAGCGTAGAGCTGCAATTGTGCTGAGACTATCAGAGAGGATAAAGTAATGGTTCGGGGGTAAAGTATTAATTATTTGCAAACTATAGTGAACTGCTGCTAGTTCCGCTATATAAACAGAAATTGAAAAATCATTGTTGAAAATACCGAAACCAGTGGCCTCACTGATTCGTGACCCATCAGTGTAAAACATTTTAAGGCAGTCTATGTGTTGATATTTACTTGTGAATATTTTAGGGATCTCCCGCGAGCGTAGATGATCCGGAATTCCACGAATCTCTGCTTGCATGGACGTGTCAAAGAATAAAGTAGATTCAGGAGTATCTAGTATATTGACGTATGTGGGAACATATCTAGCAGGCGTTATTTCTTGTGACATGTGATAGAAATACACTGTCATGAATCTGGTTTGGGGTTGAAGCTCAACAAGTCTTTCAAAATTTTCAATTACCAGTGGGTTCATAACCTCACATCGAATAAGTAAACGAGAGGAGAGATCCCAGAATCGGTCTTTTAAAGGAAGAACTCCCGCTAGTACTTCAAGACTCATCGTATGGGTCGACTGCATGCAACCTAGGGCAATTCGTAAACAACGATACTGTATCCGTTCCAGTTTAATAATGTGAGCGTTCGCAGCTGAACGGAAACAGATGCACCCATATTCCATTACTGAAAGTATTGTTGTTTGATACAATCTTATCATGTCACTTGGATGAGAACCCCACCATGATCCAGTTATTGTTCGCAGAAAATTTATCCTTTGTTGGCATTTCGTTATTAGATACCTAATGTGGCCTCCCCATGTGCCTTTAGAATCGAACCAAATTCCAAGGTATTTAAAAGTCAGGACTTGGGCTATCGTTCTACCAACCAACTGAAGCTGAAGCTGAGCCGGATCACGCTTCCTTGAGAAAACGACCAACTCTGTTTTCTCCGTAGAGAAATCGATGCCCAGTTTTAAAGCCCAAATTGATAAATTATCCAAGCTATCTTGCAATGGTTGTTGTAAATTTATAGCTTTTGGTCCTGTGGCAGAAACCACCCCATCATCTGCAAGTTGTCTTAGAGTGCATGGGCTGACAATACAATTATCAATGTCATTCACGTAAAAATTATAGAGAAGGGGGCTTAGACAAGAGCCTTGTGGGAGGCCCATGTAACTTATTCTGAGTGTCGCCAAATCGCCAGATGAAAAATGCATGTGCTTTTCTGACAATAAATTGTATAAATAATTATTTAATATCGGTGAAAGACCACATTGATGTAGCTTCCAGGGTTGCCAAAATAAAATCTGTATTTTTATCCTAAAAAATCTTTTCATCTGTGTTTACTCTTCGAAAAATCTGTGTCGATATCTGTATCGAATCAGTTGAGTCGTTTAACCTTTTGCTGGATTATCTATCGAAGATATTAATTCCTGTTGTTTAAATCAGTCAAGCAAGGACCTGTTTATATTTTCGTAAAAAAAAACACTACAAATCGTTCTGATATTTTACATCCAGAAACTTGAACTTTACCGATGTGCAAAATGGAAAAATAATTTTCTTCTTCATTTAATGACTTTTGTTGATATATAATGTTATATACATTAAGTCGACCAATGTAGTTGTCATATTTTCGGACAAAGAATTAAGACTTAACAAAGTCACAGAGCGTTTCTGGAAGTAGGTTTCAGCCAGGCGTTTGCTGGGTGCTAACCTGAGTGTACTACAAACCTTAACCTTTCAGAAAGAGCGACCACTCTCGAATGTGAAGATATATTTTGATTAGGCTGTGCACGCAGACGAAGTAGACATAAATAATGACTTACTGTGAGCCGTGTGAAGCAATGTTTGTAAACACGGCTCACAGTAAAAGTCATTTTTAAGTCGACTTCGTCAGCGTGCACAGCCTAATATAGAGGGCTAAGTTGAGAGAGACAAAGAGGAAGTATTACTGAAACTGTAAAAAATATTTCTAAAAATAGTTTTTGTAACATCATTTCTCAAAAATCTGTATATCTGTACATACACGCAAAAATCTGTATATCTGCACATACAGATTCTTGGTCTGAAAATGGCTGAAAAATCTGTATAAATACAGATTATTCTGTATTTTTGGTAACCCTGGTAGCTTCTCCGAGAGAACATCAATGGAGACTGAGTCGAATGCTCCTTTTATGTCTAAGAACACAGACGCCATTTGTTCTTTTTTTGCGTAAGCGAGTTGGATTTCTGACGAAAGTAGCGCCAGGCAATCATTCGTTCCCTTTCCTCTCCGAAAACCAAACTGGGTATCTGAGAGCAAGCCGTTCGCCTCAACCCAATTGTCGAGACGTCGTAGGATAATTTTTTCCAACAATTTCCTGATGCAGGATAGCATTGCAATCGGTCGATACGAGTTATGATCGGAGGCTGGTTTTCCCGGTTTTGGAATGGCGATAACTCTCACTTGTCTCCAGTCACGCGGGACAATATTCTACTCAAGAAACTTGTTGAATAAATTCAACAAGCGTCTTTTTGCTAGGTCAGGCAGATTCGTCACCAAGTTGAATTTAATTCTGTCTAGTCCCGGAGCATTATTGTTGCATGAGAGGAGTGCAATTGAAAATTCCATCATTGTCAAAGGCAAATCTATGAAATCGTTACTTGTGGGAGCATCGCGAATGATTTTCTGTGCAGGAGCAGAATCTGGACAAATTTTCTTGGCAAAATCAAATATCCAACGATTCGAAAAATCTTCGCTTTCATTAGTCACGTTTCGATTCCTCATTCTTCTGGCTGTGTTCCAAAGAGTACTCATTGATGTTTCTCTTGACAAGCCATCAACGAAGCGTCTCCAATAACTAGACTTTTTGGCACGACGTATACTGTCAAATTTGTTTTGTAAAATGAAATAATTTTCAAAGTGCTCACGTATACCCCCTTTCTGTTTCATAATTTCTTTGTTGGCAACTTGTTTAGCTTCATATGCATCAGAGCACTCTTTGTCCCACCAAGGATTAGGGGGCCGTCTATTTATTGTCATTCCAGGATTGCATTTCGTTTGGGCTTGTTCTGCTGCTTCAATAATTAAACCCGCTAGGAATTCATATTCTTCGGTAGGGGGTAGCTCTTCTGTCGAAGCAAGAGAAGTGGAAATTAATGTTTCGTATGTTTTCCAATCAATATTTCGTGTTAAGTCATAAGGAACATTGATTGAATTCGTAAGGCCTAATTCACTGTTAATTGAAACAACGATTGGCAAATGATCGCTACCGTGAGGATCAGGTACAACCTTCCACGTGCAATCTAACCGAAGTGATGTCGAGCACAGAGATAGATCTAATGCACTTGGACGTGCAGGAGGTCTGGGGATGCGTGTTGTTTCGCCAGTATTTAAAACTGTCATTTTAAATTTGTCACAAACATTGTATATCAAAGAGGATCGATTATCATTGTAGAGGGAACCCCACAATACTCCGTGCGAGTTGAAGTCTCCCAGTATCAGACGCGGAGCAGCCATGGATTCCACTACCTCAAAAATTTGACGTTGTCCAATTTGAACTTTGGGAGGTATATATATATATATATATATATAGAAGCGATAGACATGTCTTTGCCTTTAATATTCGTTTGGACTGCTACAGCCTCAATGCCAGCAATCATGGGGATGGTAATTCTATAGAAAGAATAGCACTTTTTAATTCCTAGAAGCACTCCTCCATACGGGGTGTCTCGGTCTAGGCGAATAATGTTGAAATCATTTAAGTTGAAATTAATGTTTGAGGTAAGCCATGTTTCACATAGAGCAAAAGCATCGCATTTTAAATTATGCAGTAAAATTTTTAAGGAATCAATTTTTGGTATGATACTTCTGCAATTCCACTGTAAAACAGTGATGGAGTCTTTCACCTTAGGAGTTGAATTAGCCATTGAAGGATATAATTGCTGCAAGGATGGGCCATTGAGCAATCAGCTGCTCTAATAATGTTCTAATTGTTGGGAGGAAAGCTGAAAGTATACTCTTTAGTGGTTCAGAAATATTGAATGCTTTAAAAATCCAATCAACAATTTCAGAAAATTTCAATAATTCTACCCCCGGCTGAGGCTCAGAGGAAGTCGAAATTTTATTATTTCCAGTAACGGTGTTCTGTTTGGATTGTACGTTCCCAAAACCGGGCGGAATTGATTTCGGTTTGGAATCGGAATTTTTCGGTTTTGGGCGCAGTTTATCTATTGGTGGAGAAATTTTAAGGTCCTTTCTTGGCAGCTTGGGAAAAGAAGACTGTTTTCTTTTTCTGGAATTTCCGGGTAAAACAAATGATGTACCTTCGCACGCTCCGTCGGAGTCAGACTGTTCCGAAAATAGAGATGTGTAAGTGTTTTCTAAGAAGATGGGTTTAGGGGTAGCATTTTTCAACATTTCTGCATAGGAGCGCTTAGACCTCTCCTTCAAGGATCGTTTAATTTTATCCTCGCGCAATTTATAAATGGGGCATGCAGGGAGCTCATGCGAGTTTTCTCCGCACATTAAACATTTTTCTGAATTTTCATTGCATGTATCCTCTTGATGAGAACCCCCACATTTGCCACACCGTGCCTTATTGGAACAGTAAGTGGCTGTGTGGCCAAGCTGTTTACAATTAAGGCAATTCATTACACGAGGGATAAAAAGGCGAACAGGGAGACGAATCTTATCGATAATGACATAGTTGGGCAGCGCAGACCCAGCGAAAGTCACTCGAAACGAGTCAGACAGTCGATAAACTTTTTTATCTCCTTCGTGTGATACTGAATGCAATTGCTTGCATTCAAGTATCTTTACGTCTTTAAGTATGGTGTCTTTGAAACGACCAACCCCATGCTTAATTATGTCATCAACAGTCAAATTCGATTCTGTGATGACCCCATCAATTTCAATTTCCTTTGAAGGAATATACGCTCTATACTCACGCGTAAAAAGCTCGCAAGAAGCAATTGCATTGGCTTGTTTGAGACTACCAACGACAATGCGTATTTTATCTTTATTAACTTTGACGATCTCTTTTACATCCGAGAATCGCGAAGTCAAATCTTTCGAAATTTGAATGATATTTAGCGCCTTCACTTTACGCCTAATAAATACAATCCATGGTCCCGTTGACGACTCTGGGTAAATTTTAATTCTAATCGGGTTTACATTTTCAGCAGGCTTAGGGGGAGGGTCTGTTACTCGTTCTCCCATCTCGTCATCCATTTTACCTAGCAAGAAAAACTATTACAAAAAGGAGTGAGAAATATACCTGTTATACCGGTAGAACACACCTCATGTGTTACATTGTAAACTCGGTGCCCGTCGTTTGACAATGTGACACTTGCTGTCCTTCTTCGTCGCGTTGCTTCTTCAGTAGAGAAATAGGCCTACCTGCAACACTTCAAAACTCTCTCCGGTTAAGCTGCTCGTCGGTATCACCACCACAAGCGCGCTCTCTCCCTTCCCACCACCGCGGTAGACAAATGTGGCTACCTGTGGCTTGCTGCGAAAATCCCACTGTCGATGCGGCACTTTTCGGTGCCACTTGTTTTCCTTATTCGTCGTACCACTTCTCCGGAGACAAATAGAGCAAATGGGTCTACCTGTGACGCTTCCCCTCTCGTCGATTAGAATTGCCCGACGACACCAATACAATATATTTTTTCTGTGTGTACAGCCACGATCACTGTCGATTTCTGCCACCGCGGTAGGCAAATTCGTCTACCCGCGGTTTGCTGTCAAAACACCACTTGTCGAGGATGCCGTTGACCACGCCTCCGACGTATCAACTGTCGACTCACACTTAACAAACTGGTCTCTCTCTCTCTCTCTCTCTCTCTCTCTCTCTATCTCTCCCACAAAAACGCATACAGCGTCTCGCACTCCGTCACTCTCTCTAGAACAAAACCTCCCACCTGGAGGCACAACCGTCTCGGCCGGTTGCAAAAACTGTTATAAAAATGAAAAATCATGATTCTGACGTTAGAATTGTCAAGTTGAAAATGGCGGATCTAATATGGTGACTGGTTTTGGATAAATTTTATGTATCGTAAAAATGGTTGCCATTTTGTAAGCGCTATTTTGAATTTCCGAATTCGGACATCAGAATCGAAATAAAACAAAAAACTCAAAAACCACGTAATCTATTTTTATGCTAGTTGAGAAGTTATCCCTGTTTCTTAGAATCTTTTATAGGGTTAAGACATCCGCTAGGTTTCCTCGTCGAGGATGAACAGAGTTCCAGGGTAGGTAACGATATAAAATTGACTGTGGTCAAATACCGAATGTCGCCGTGGTACATTACTACTTTGAATGTATCCTATAAATCAGCATCCTACCAGTAAAAGCATGTCAGCAATAAAATATCTCTGTTTTGCTTAAGTATGTGGTCCAGTTTTCCGGCGTTTAAAGTACTCTCCAAAGCAAACCAACCTGAACCGAGTTTCGTTGACACTTACCTGAAAATAAACGGGAGAAGAAAAATGAAAATTAATAACAACGCTTCTGCAAGCTAGATATACGAATGGGAATGTTTTCAATAAAAAATTTAAATTGAATGCTGTTTGCTGATTGTCCTAGCGATGTCCCACTCCATCGTCACAGCCATAACCATCATCAATTGGCTGTGCAAATAGTCGCATTCAGCTTTAACGAAGTGGAAATTGTTTCTCAATAATTTTTTGAATGATATATGCCCCCTGTCATCATTTAACGAGGGATGCTGGTGTTGGTGGAAAGTTATTTTCGGAAATTTAATGCGCAAATTGAGCAACATTGATTTTTGTTGAAACCGAGAAATCGTTTTGGCGGAATATTAAATGAGTGATCGTCCTACTAATTTAAGTGCAAGTTCACAGCTTTTGCTAGAATAACATCATTTCCATCAATTGGCGAGATATCTTAACTTCAAGAACAGTTCGAGGTAATTTCATACCGTTCTAGATCATTAGACAAGGATGTACATACGATGTGATGATGGACAGGTTGACATCGCAAATGTTTAAATCACCCTGAACAGATGATTCTCATGTTATGCATAGCTAGGATAAATATGCGAAGGCAGAAAAAAATTACGCACCTTTCAATTTCTTACTGGAGGCAATTTACTAAATACCGGTCATTCCGGGATTCTCTGCGTTACATTGAAAGGGTCGACCAAACTAAACACACAAGCAACCCGGCATGATAGTTTTATCTGACACACACCGACCGACCGAGCAACCGACCGACGCACGGACCGAACAGGCAGTGGCGGATACGCATTTTAGATGTTACCATTTATGTTTTTTTTTCTCTAACGAGAAGAGCAATGTTGTTTACTCATCTGATGGGTTCCGTTCCGTAATCGATAGGTGCTTCTGGGTGGCATACTTTTTTTATGCTGTATCAACACCTAAGTAAGCGAATCGGTGCTACATGAAAAGAACAGTTTGGAATATTTATCACCCCTATGAAAACCTGTAGGTAAAGTAGATCAGTTTACATAAATAAACACTGTCAGCTGCGGAAAACTGGGTTGATTGTCAAACAAGAATAAAATAACATGAAGATATTTATTTACACGTTATTTGTAGACATTTCAACCAAATCAATAGAACTACATGACACGTAGACCTTACGAATAATTACTATTTTCATTAAGTTTGACATGGATGATAATAACATACGGTAAACGCATTTCTTTCGGCGTAGCAACATAAAAGCACTATTTGAAAGATGTCATTATGAAATAAAATGACTGGTTCTCATAGATTTTAATGTCTTATAAAATTTAAAACGAACATAAAACCATACCATTTTCGAATTTCGCATATATGTATACTTGATTTTAATTCGTTCATTTGGCGTGGCCCAAGGTGATAGCATGTTAGTTGCAGGAAACCTCAATTCACAATTAAACTTCACGATGCTACTGAAAGACCTTCGAAAGCTGGATGTAGAGCGAAAACACACATTTTCAATTGACTCTACACGGACCAAACGTGATTACCATACACATGTGACACAAAAAAAAATAAAATTCGAAAAAACATGAATCGAAAGTGGAACGCTTTACAAAAAAAACCTATGTTCCTCTCCTGTACCTACTGAAACCTAACCAAGAAGGTGAAAAGTAACGACGAGGTCATAACATAATAGCATATTGTTTCGCGAATTGGAAACTTTTTCCCTGTTCGCGTCGTTACCTGCTCGTGCCACCCTCTCACTTTAGGTATCTGGCAAGCTTTCGGGCGTTGTCGTCGTTGTCGAATGGCCTTCCAAAGTCCAAGCACGCCAAACACAATCATCGTCGCGCAGCCATGGCATGGGTTATAGGGGTGTGGAATGTAGTTTTTTATTTCCTATTGTTTTCGCACAGTCACCGGGAGGAAAATATGTTATACTAGTTTACTGTTTTCCATTCACTTCGGGTTGAAATTTTGTTCACACTATCCGAGGGGTTTTTTTCTGCTTCAAGAACAGTCCGTCCGTGCGCGTTTGGGTGACCTTTGCAAAGACAGAACCTATTTTTACGGTGTGAGTAAATTTTCAGGGCGGAACGAGTTGTTGGAGTTGTTAAAGTTCAGTCTGGCCCTCTTTTGGGGTAAGAAGCTATGTGGTGTATACGGAGGATTGAAGGTAACGAAAATAGGTGAACATTTTGACGAGACTTATGTTGTAAGTCGACTAAAAGGTCAGCTCAATTATGTTTGAAGTATCGAAAAGGTTCAGAAATGTTAGATTTTAAACGTTGGTATCTTCTATTAAACTGAAAAGAATCATCCAATGTTGGCAACATATATTCACGAAGGTGTATTAAATTTTGATTGATCCATAAATTTTTTTTTTCGAAGGTTGAGATCTGTAGAACTAGGTCCTCGGAAGGGCTCCCCGTCAGAATCACATACTACAATTGCAGACGAGACAGGCAATGTCGCCACCGCTTAAGGCCAATTGCAGCGAACCGTGATTCTGAATGTGATAGTCATTGTACGGTTCAGATATGTGCGGGCGTAGGGACTTCGCGATCGCGTATGTCATCGCGAAGGGCTCGAGCGTTTGCACGTTCATGTGTTCGGTCGTGTGTGCGTACAAATGTCGCGTGTGCTAAAGTGTACGTAGCTTCGCGTGTGTGAATTCTATTTTATAACCGTCTGCCTTTCGCCAATTCGCTTGTGTTCTTGGATGATCGTACGCGGACCGTGAATCTAATACTTAATTTTCTTTGTACGGTTCAGATGCTAGAAGGAAGTGAATTCTTCAATATCACTATAGTTCCCGGTCATGTCGCCATAGAACGCGTAGCCTAGTGGATATGAACGTTGTTTTTGATTTGTCCAACTGAATGTATGGACTTAAGTTGCTGGGGCGAAGGGTAAAGAATTCCGGACGTGATTGATTCATGATCGGGCTAACACGGACGACTGTGGGTTCGCATTCAAGACAGCTTTTGTAGCGTCGTAAGTACTAGAATGTGCACCTTATTACCGGAGTGTTATTAAGTTCAAGCGATCGTAGGCGTAGGTCTGCGTGGATGATCGCGAAGGGCTTAAGCGTTCGTATGTTAACGCGTTTGTCGGATGTGCTCGAGTGTATGTAACTTCACGTGCATAAATTTAATTTTATAACCGTTTGGCTAATGACATATTCGCGTGTGTTCTTGGATAGTCACGCCGACCATCGCTCTGATATTTAATTTTCGGTGTACGGTTAAGATTCTGACAGGGAGTGAGTTACCCCATATCACTAGATTGACCGGTCATGTCGCCACGAAACTTGTTGTTGTCTAGTGGTTACGACAACGTTCTTTTTTTAATTGGTTTAATTAGACCTAGACTGTTAGTAGCGAGAATAGAGACTTCCGGAAATAACCGATTCATGACCGCGCGAGCGCCGGAGTTTATAGGTTCACGCTTGAGACCGAGTTTGAATTTAATTTATAAGCAAACATGATAACATCTCTTATCACACAGGTGTAGGTTGCGTCAATGATCGCGAAGAGCCCCAGCATTTGTATGGTAACGTGTTTGTCACGTGTATGTGACTTCACCTACATAAATTCAATTTTTTTGTCGCCATGAAACATGTTGTTTAGTGGAAATGAGCGTCATTTTTTGTTTGGTTC